>NC_051250.2:3362121-3665151 GCF_015237465.2 Chelonia mydas | reverse complement strand
CTGGGCAAAGGAAATAACCTCTCCTCACCCCTAGACACGAGGCATCTTCCCATCAGTCTTGGCGTACTCTGATGGGGCAATGGGCTGGAGGTGCCACTGCCAGGGCTGTACCTGTTCTGTGTCTAAATAAGACTCTGACCTCCAGTGTTGGCAAGCTGGCGACCTTCACGGGTCACTTAATATTCTGAGCAGGGCGAGCCTTTGTCCTGATGATTAAGAGTTCTGAGAAGATGAAATTTAAGTGCTTAGCTGTAAATCAGAGGCAGGAGTCCTGCACTACGCAGTGTCATGGCGTAATTACAAGAACACACTGAAAACCCTGATTGAAATGAAAAGGTTCGCTGTAGTTCTATTTCATTTTCACAGCCAGCTGGAGAAAGAACATCATACCAAAGCCATAAAGCCAAAGGGCCAGTTAATTCCCAAGTTTATTCCTTTTTAGCTGATGGGAGTGATGCAAACTTTCTAATTTGGCTTTCCATTGTTCTGTCAGTGGCTGAATCAAGAACACTAGCATCTCACTTAACCAGTCTTTGAACTGTTGGCTCCTGGATCATGAGGCTCTTCAGAAACTGTATCTTGATTCTCCGTGTGAATCTTGGTGCTAATTAGAAGCTTACACCTTTGTGTTTTCCTCATGCATTTGCCAAGCTGTGCAAATTTAAGATTTTTTTGTAACTGGACCTTTTTTTAAAAAAGCTGCATTTCTTTTCTCCTTGGACCTTGCATTGTGATGGAAGTGGTAAGGAGCTTGCCTGTTTCCTTTCCTGAGTAGAGGAGTTGCTTTCCATATTAACTGGTGTTCTGAGTCAAGAAGGGGGTGCTCTCCTGGCCGAATTTGGGAGCAGAGCTTTTTGGAAGCCCTTGTTTTTCTGAGCTCTGTAACTGAACGCTGTCCCCTGCATCCTCTTAAAATGTTTTTTTGTAAACCCGACACATCCTGGTTCTCTCTGGTTCTGTGGGAAAATGTAGCTGTGATGAGAGCACTGGGGTGGCCAGTGTGAGCTCATGTTGTAATACGTTTCACTTCAAAACCTTGTGCCAATGGCACCCCCCTGTGCCCAATACCCATTTTGCATATGGAAGATCGGTAGTGCAGTGAAGTGCATGGTCCAGGGCTACAGATGGAATCGGCGTCAAACCCAGAACTGAGAGCTGGTGATCCTGACTCCCAGTCCTGGGCTCATGCCACCGGGCCTTGTTTCTTTCCCAAAAGATGCACCCCTTGCTGTTCCACTCTGGGCCTCTCTGACTTCCTCCTGGAGCATTCCCACACGTATACCCAGGACAGCTTGTGTAGGTGCCAGTTGACTTTCTGTAGCCAGCCTGCCTCTGTACCTTTCCTCAACAAAATTGCTGATGCTGTGTGGATGGCTGGCTGTATCAGAGAGAGACTAGCATTGCGAGGAGGATGGTAGTGTGTGTTCCAAGCACACAGGCCGTGCAGACTAAGATTACTGACCTCGCATCAACTAGCCAGAGCCTGGACTTACCTGGGATAAAGGGACGGGACAGTGTTGGCAGATGAATGAGCAGCTCCAACGTGGGTCCACCCATTAATATAAATTCTGCTCATTGAGCAGAACTTGTACATTTCAAGGGCAGGTGACACTGATCTGCAGTGAATGTCATTTGATTCTCTCCAAGGGCTGTGTCAGGGTTATGGGGCTAGCTGCACCTCTGTCCCCATTCTGGTCTCTCTGAGTAAACCCCTTCAGGGGTTCAGCCTCTTGCTCTTACTTGTCTCAAGGAGAGATCTCACTGTTCTTCCACTCTGACCGGAGCCTGGGGGCATTACCCTGTGCACAGCAGCCGCTTGCACCCTGCAGGTCTGGGTGGGGGCAAATCTACACTTAAAACACTGCATCGGTACTGATGCAGCTGCGCTGCTGCGGTGCTTTAATAAAGCCGGCTCTAGGCCGACGGGGGAAATCTTCTCCCATCGGCAGAGTTAATCCACCTCCCCGAGAGGCAGTAGCTCTGTTTGCAGGAGAAGCTCTCCTGGTGACATAACCCCCTGTGTAGACAGTGCTACAGTTGGTATAGCGACATCGCTCAGGGGTGTGAAAAATCCACCCCCTGGAGTGACCGAGTTATATCGGTATAGGTCTGTCACGTAGACCAGACCTGCATTTCAGCATCTGTGTGTTTTCCTCCTTTGGGAACCTGAGAGCAGTGAGATAGTGACCAACGGCCTCCTTCAACCAAACTGTTTTATTTAACAGTTGGAGCAATGTATTATAGAGAGAGAGGCTTTTAATCCACAGCCAAGCCTGCATGCATAGTTAGAGTACGTCTACAGTACGAAATTATTTTGAATTTATTCTATTTGAATTTTCGGAAGTGATTTTGTACATTCGGTCTTCTGTGTCCCCACTAAAGCGCGTGAATTCGGCGGAGTGCGTCCACAGTACTGAGGCTAGCATCAAATGTCAGAGCCGTGCACTGTGGGTAGTTATCCCACAGTCCCCGCCATCCATTGGAATTCTGGGTTAAGCTCCCACTGCATGATGGGGCAAAAACATTCTCGCAGGTGTTTCTGGGTGTGTGTCGTCAGTCGCTCCTCCCTTTGTGAAAGCTACGGCAGACAATCGTTTCGCGCCTTTTTGGCATGTAGGCGCCATACTGTTTTCAGCAGATGGTGCACCGCTGCTCTCCTGCTACTATGAATCCACCTCGCATTTCCTCTCGTAATCTCTAGTATCGACTCTTTCTCTTCCTCATCCAACGCTTCTGCTGCCAACTCTGCTCGGCCATTGTGAACCGAGCAACACAGCTTCTGCCGCCAACTCTGCTCTCCCATTCTTGCCACGCTACCGAGCTTCTCCATGTTGTCTGTCCTTGGCTCCCACCTCTGTGAAAGCTACGGAAGACAACCATTTCCTGCCTTTTTTCTGCTATCGTGAACCGAACAGCACCTCTTCCACTGCCTTCCTTTGCTCTCCTACGTTTTGTGCCCTTTTTCCAGGATAATCCGTGCAGGCGCCATAACCATGGAGCCCGCTCAGATCTCCGCTGCAGTTTTGACCATTGTAAATACCTCGCGCATTATCCAGCAGTATGTGCAGTACCTGCAAAACCGGGTGAGGAAGCAACCACAGCGCGATTACTATACTGATGAGGACATGGACACAGAGGTTCCTAGAAGCACGGCATGTGCCGATTGGGAGATCATGGCAGTGTTGGGCCAGGTTCATTCCGTGGAATGCTGATTCTGGGCCCGGGAAACAAGCACACACTGGTGGGACCGCATAGTGTTGCAGGTATGGGATGATTCCCAGTGGCTGCGAAACTTTCATATGCGTAGGGCCACTTTCATGGAACTTTGTGACTTGCTGTCCCCTGCCCTGAAGCGCAAAGACACCAAAATGAGAGCCGCCCTCACAGTTGAGAAGCGAGTGGCCATAGGCCTGTGAAAGCTTGCAACGCCTGACAGCTACCGGTCAGTCAGGAATCAGTTTGGAGTGGGCAAATCTACTGTTGGGGGCTGCTGTGCTGCAAGTAGCCAACGCAATCATTGACCAGCTGCTATCAAGGGCAGTGACTTTGGGAAATGTGCAGACCATTGAGGATGGCTTTAATGCGCTGGGGTTCCCTAACTGCGGCGGGGCAATAGATGAAACGAATATCCCTATCTTGGCCCCAGAACACTAGGGCGGCCAGTACATAAACTGCAAGGGGTACTTTTCCATGGTGCTGTAAGCACTGGTGGATCACAAGGGACGTTTCACCAACATCAACGTGGGATGGCCGGGAAAGGTGCATGACTCTCGCATCTTCAGGAACTCTGGTCTGTTTTGAACAGCTGTAGGAAGGGACTTACTTCCCAGACCAGAAAATAACAGTTGGGGATGTTGAAGTGCCTAGTTATCCTCGGGGACCCAGCCTACCCCTTAATGCCATGGCTCATGAAGCCGTACACAGGCACCCTGGACAGTAGTAAGGAGCAGTTCAACTATAGGCTGAGCAAGTGCAGAATGGTGGTAGAATGTGCTTTTGGATGTTTGAAAGCGCGCTGGTGCAGTTTACTGACTCGGTTAGATCTCAGCACAACCAATATTCCAATTGTAATTGCTGCTTGTTGTGTGCTCCACAAAATCTGTGAGAGTAAGGGGGAGATGTTTATCGCGGGGTGGGAGGTTGAGGCAACTCGCCTGGCGGCCAGTTTCACACAGCCAGACAACAGGGCGATTGGAAGAGTGCAGTTTCATGACTGGCCAGGCTACGGTGTGACAGTTGTGTTTGTTTCTCTTAAAGTTACCCGCCCCCTATATATATATATATATATATGTCACAATTGTTTAAAAAACGTTCTTTATTATTTGTTGCACCAAATATTGAGAGAAATCAGAAGCTATACGGGGGAGTCAGGGGTATTGGGTTGGGGGTGGAGGCAGAGGGAAGGACAAGTCCAGAAACCAAATCAAAATTTCAGATATGCCAGCTTTCTACTGCTTGTGCAATCCTCTGGGGTTGACTGTGTGGGTCCCTGTAGCCTCCCCTCCCCTGTGTTCTTGGGCATCTGGGTGAGGAGGCGATGGAACTTGGGGAGGAGGGAGGGTGGTTATACAGGGGCTGCAGCGACAGTCTTTGGTCTTGCTGCCTTTCCCGCATTAGATCCACCATACAGCACAGCATGTCAGTTTGCTCCCCCATGAGCTTGACCATAGCATCCTGCCTGCTCTTGTCGCGCATGTCCCTCCTCTCTTCGTATTCATGTAACACTTTACGCAACTCCGCAATTGTTTGTCTGCACACATTCAACTGGGCCCTATCAGTGCAGGAGGACTGCATGAGCTCGGTGAACATGTCATCCCGAGTTCATTTTTTCCACCTTCTAGTCTGACCAGCCTCTGGGATGGAGTAGATAGGGGCCGTGTTGAAACATTTGCACCTGCGGGAGGAGAAAAAGGGAGGGTAATATTTTAAAAGATACATTTTAGAGAACAAAGGGGACACTCTTTCTCAGTGAAACAGGCAATTCATAGGTTTCAGAATAACAGCCGTGTTAGTCTGTATTCGCAAAAAGAAAAGGAGTACTTGTGGCACCTTAGAGACTAACCAATTTATTTGAGCATAAGCTTTCGTGAGCTGTAGCTCACGAAAGCTTATGCTCAAATAAATTGGTTAGGCAATTCATAGTACACAGCACATGTTCTTTCTGTACAAGGTCGCATTTTGCCTCTTATACTGAAGTGTCTGCCACTTTGGTGTGAGTAAGCTATCACATGCGGCCGGGCAACAGAATTCAGCTTGCAGGCAGCCATGGTAAGCCCTAGGGGCATGCGGGGTTCTGCTTCTTCCACATTCATTTCAATGCTTTCAAACTGCCAGGCTCTCTGGGATGATCACTTCACACAATAACCTTCCTTGCCCCGCCGCCCCCCAACCGCATGGCTCCAATCAAGCTGTCACTCACCAGAAGTGCCTTCTCTAGGGTCATGGTCCGGGACCATGCCTTGGGAGTGGGGGGAGGCTATTGTCTCCAGTGTTAAGAATAGTTCCTGGCTAGGGTGGAAAACGGATTCCCCTCATGCCGTCTGTGCACTGTCCTCCTCCTCCTCCTCCTCTTCGTCCTCCAAAAACTCATCCTCCTCGCTCCATGCTACTCCCCCCTTGCAGGTGTCCATGGACAGTGGTGGGGTAGTGGTGGCTTCACCCCCCATAATTGCATGCAGCTCACGGTAGAAGCGGCATGTATGGGACTGTGGCCCAGAGCGCCCGTTCGCCACCCTGGCTTTTTGGTGCACTTGCCTGAGCTCCTTGATTTTTGTACGACACTGCTCTGTGTCCTCGGAGTAGCCTCTTTCTGTCATGGCCCTGGAGACTTTAGCATACGTATGTGCGTTTCTTTTTTTTTTTGGAACGTAGTTCTGCCATAACAGATTCGTTTCCCCAACATGCGATGAGATCCAGTACTTCCCGTTCGGACCATGCTGGAGCTCGTCTGCAAATCTGGGACGGCGTGATCTGTTTTGACAGTGGACTCTGCATGGTCGCCTGTGATGGTGGACTGTGCTGATGGTCACCTGTGCTGATGGTGACCAAACAGGAAATTCAAAAGTTCCCGGGGCTTTTACTGCCTACCTGGCTAGTGCATCGGAGTTGAGTGTTGTCCAGAGTGGTCACAAGGGAGCATTCTGGGATAGCTCCCGGAGGCCAATAACGTCGAACTGTGTCCACCGTACCTGTAACCTGGAACTGCGATCTCGATTTTAGCGCTACTCCACTTGCCGAAGTGGAATACAGAAATCGGATTAAAGAGCCCTTTAAATAAAAAAACTGGTTTGGTCGTATGGACGGAATCAGTTTTATTTCGAAGTAACTCTGCTAATTCCGAAATAAAAGCGTACTGTAGACCAGGCCTCAGCCTCCTCTATTCTTGAGCTTCTCCATGAGCTAAGTAAGAGAGGCTTTCCTCGTGAGCCTCTGGAGCAGAACAGAAGCAATTTACCTTCTCCTAGCAAATAGTCTGGGAGCACAAAGTAGTAAAATCTCCTTCTGTGAGCAAAGTAGTGATGGAAAGGCCAGGGAGGTGGCATTTGATTCATAAAAATCCACAGAATCTGTTTCAGAGGTGTCATCTTCTGCAGTGTGGAGGCGGGGGGGGGGGAGGGGGACCTCACTCCCCCCGCCCCTCTGGTTACCAGCTCCAGGTCCTCCAGTTTTGATAATTACAGTGTCATTGGAAATGGGTTGAATTTGGGGATCATTTGAAAAACCTTTCTCCCACGAACACAGTGGTACAAAACATGTACCATTTTGAATGACTACATAGCTATGTTGAAAAATCAATGGTTTTTTAATTCTACTTTGACACAGGGGTGCATTGCGTACACTGATCGTGGCTGATCCTAGGGACGTTAGCCTTGACATGTGGGACTGAAAACATTAATACAACAAAGTCATCACCAGGGTTGTCCCTGTCTAGGGCCCTGCTATTCAATGCATCATGTTGATCCTCGTCCATGCCGCACTCGCACATCTCCGAACAAAGCAGATGGTGCTCGCCAAACATTGGCAGGGTGGTCTTTGCACATGAGCATTCAATTAGCTGAAGGGTTGATTCAGGAGCCTATGGTATCTCACACACAACTTATGTGATCAGTCCATCCTCGAAGACCCATCTATGCCCAATAGGGGAGGGTAGTTTTGGATGTGCTCGATCGTCCCAGAACCATTCCGCTGCTTGATGATTGCAGGAATAAAGGCACCCCTTGCTGGTGGCAATTTTTCTCCATTTGTCTGCTTCTTGGAAAGCTTCCACTAACGTATCTCTGCAAGTGTCATAATGTTGGTCTTCAAATGGTAAACTTGGGGTCTGAATGCCACCAGTGCATTTACGACCTCACCAGTGACTGTCTCAGCCATTCTGAGCACTTTTAGAGCGGGGAGAGTCTTTGGAGGCTGAATCAAATGCCTTCCAGTAAAATAATTTGATCTTTCCAGTAGCGTCTCATCCAAAAAGGCTGAGGAAACCTGGCATTGCAGCGGCTTTTAGTGGTCTGGGTCGTAGGAACACATCTCCGAGGGATGCTGTTCCAGTGATTCTGTTCCCCAACAGCAGACACAAAACCAGAGTCTTGCAGAAGTCCTGGGTAGTGTCTCTCAGAGAGCCCTAGAACATCAGTGTCTCATGCATTGTTCCGTTGTGTCTGAACATTTATCGTGGTACCACAGGGAGCTCGTACTTTCCTATAGTCTCCCGTAGATCAATATCACACCGAGATCTGGACGCAACCAGGCGATGACCAAACAATGACCTGTCTGCCGTTAGCTCTGTAACAGCACCTGTTTGCATTTGAGCACAGTGTGAGTCTGTTCTTCTGGATTGGAGCCCACAGATTGACGGACCTTTGGATAATTCTTTAGGTTTTGAAGGCATTGTACAAGTCACAACCCAAAGTCTCCATTTGACTGACTCTTCGGCTATTTCATCACCGAAGACTGCTTTTGTCATGATATTGGGGGGGGGAGGGATAGCTCAGTGGTTTGAGCATTGGCCTGCTAAACCCAGGGTTGTGAGTTCAATCCTTGAGGGGGCCATTTAGGGATCGGGGGCAAAAATTGGGGATTGGCCCTGCTTTGAGCAGGGGGTTGGACTAGATGACCTCCTGAGGTCCCTTCCAACCCTGATATTCTATGATTAATGAACCCGTGAACTTTACACATGTTCCCAGACTAAAAGTCCAGATCCTCTTATGTCCGGGGCTCTCAATCTGGGGGCGCAGATAGGCTTGGGCACTCTGCATGGGTGCAGGCAGGATCACTGAGGGTACGTCCACACTGAAGAAGAAAAAAATGCCTCGGCACCAAGTCTTGGAGCTCAGGTCAACTGACTCAGGCTTGCGCGGTGGGACTAAAAATAGCAGTGTGGACGTTCCCGCTCGGGCTCTGAGACCTGCTGATGGGGAGAGGGTCTCCGCGCCCAAGCTCCAGCCAAGGCGGATGTCTGCACTGCTACCTTAAGCCCCTTAGCGCTAGCCTGAGTCAGTTGACGCAGGCTCTGAGTCTCGCTGCAGGTTGGTTGATTTGGTTTTTGTTTTGCAGTGTAGCTGTACCCTAAGGCGCCTCGCTCTGGCATTGTTTCTTAATGACCTTTTAAGTGTAAGCCATTAGGCAAGGGTTGGAAAGGGCCTCCTTCTGTCTCCCTAGGTGAGGGGCTCTGCTTCCTGGACTGACTCTCTGGATGAGATACAGGCACACCATGGTGGTGCCAGGCCCGTCATGGTATTAGTAATCCCCAAAGAACACCCCCCTGTTTGTCACAGTCTGGGCCCTTTCAAACCTAGCCTCACAACTTCCAAGCTAAGCAGGGCTGGGGCTGCTCGGAGCTTAAATGGGAGACCTCCTCCAAGTTCACTGTCAGCTTGGCCTTGCATTGTATCCACGCTCAATTTTGAGGCCTGCCAACAAAACCTCGAAGTGTTGCCAGTGAAGTCACACCAGTTCTCTGAGTGACATAAACCCTCTGCCGACACAGTTCTACCAGCACAATGCCTATGTGGACACAGCAGTACCTGTATGGATACGACCAGTCCTCCAGCAACAATCTCAGAGTGTAGTATCTGCTCTGGCTGCTTTTTTGAACTCTGCTGCCCAGGGATCACAGGGACCACAAGCCTGCTCCCCAGTTAAAGTCTCTATCATGTTTTGGGAAGGTTTTTTTCCAGTTAGCCCACCTTTGCGAGCACACCAGTTCAACATAATTTGTGTAGTTTGCTTAAGAACAAATGAAGTTGGCTGCCATGTTTGCAACCCAGCCACTGCAGCCTTTGGGGTCCTTTACTCCGTGAGGCCGAGGATGTATAACTGACTCCTCTGTTTCCTTTGCCCAGAGGAGAGCAATGCATTAGCAGCCTGACAATGGAAAGTGACTGGATCTGTTTAAGCTTTCCCTTGGAATGAGTGAAGGTGCTAGTGGGAACACAGGGGAATATTTCCTGAAGTTCTGACTGTTAAGACGACAGCGTCTTTAGCTGCCTCGGCTTCCATTTTCCAGCTCCCCATGAGGGGCTCTCAAGGGGTGAATAGGAATCATTCTCCCTCGGGAAGGCCGAGCTCCTGCTTTATTTGCAGCTGCTGGGACACAGCTCCCCCTCACATGAATACCAAAACCCTTCATTTGCATGCAGGGGCTCAGTTGCCAAGTGATGCTGAGAGCTGAGGGCTGCTCCCTCCCTTGTTCTCATCTGCTAGGATTTTATTCATGTCTCTTTGGCGTTTGCATTTGGAGAACGTCAAAGCTTCGGGATGTGCCCTAATTCTGCAGCTTGCCGATAACTTGCCAGTGCGTGTGTGCTGCCTGAAATCCCCCCGAAGTCCTAGGGGGCAACCAACTCACCTCCTGGCTCAGCCAAAGAAGGACTTGAATTAATGTCCCCAAAGTAATAAAATTGCACAAGTTGCTCTTGCTGGCTGGCGAGAGTGATCCTGGCCTGGCAGCCCTGGGGCCGGTGCCTTCTCTTTCCCCACAAGCCATGGAACCACAGGCAGAGTCACGCTGCCCCTCCCAGTGAGCCTTGCCCCAGTCCTAGAGGGCTCCCCTCTAGGATTGAATCTCCGTGGCCCGTTCAGTCCTTGGCCTCCTTGCTGAAACATTTCCAGCTGAGATACTAGACTCGCGGCCATTCGGAGAGGAATGGGTCTGAAAGCAATCCCGCTCATACCAGGAGTCATCTGCTCATGGAGACTTAATTTTGGCTACTCCCAGGATGACTAAGACATAAATCACTGTCCAGGAAATGCAAAAAGCTCCACATCCCATTCCTGAGTCCACCGGACTGTCCAGTCTTAGAAAACAAACTAGCAGTGGGGGGGTCTCAAAAAGAGAACATTTGGCATATCAGCCTGCCTAAAATCACACGCAGTCTGCGACTCACCACTCTGTGTGGTACTTTGAATTATTCATATGCTGAGTGCTATAGGAAACCAAATTGTGTTCTCTTCTATCTGATTGAATGGGATAGATACGGTCACACCAATGCACACTTGAAATAACTAAGTCACAAAATGTGGAGAAATCTCTGCATAACTAAGAAACCAAACCCAGGGTGAATTAGATACAAGGTGGCTAGACATTGGGACAATCTGGGTTTGATGTGCACTTGTAAGGATGCTCCCAGCAAGTGCATGGCGATCATGGTATACTGTCCCAAAACCTACCCTTTGGGGAAGCGGAATGTTTTTTCAGAGTTGCTCTCATGGGGGAACGAATGGAACGTAGCCGTCGCCTCGGCTTGCTGATGCTTGGGCTCTGCTAAGAGTGGCAAACTACAAGGTTTTTTATTGTGCATTTTGTAGAATGCATTACTTTGCAAACTGAGCAAATCAAGCAGGGGAGAAAAAGGAAGAGGAACCCCTATCATCCTGCCAAAACCCAAGTGTATCGGTGCATGGGATTGCCAGGGGATTATCTGTATTAACATTCTCTTGGCTTCTGTTTATTTTAAAGATGGACCATGTTTTAATCTTACTAAGAATGGCAAACGTTAAAGGCCTGTGCCCAGCTGGCAAAGGCGACCGAAGACCCAAGTCTGGCCACGTCATGAAGTGAAGCCTGATTAAGGTGGTTATGTGCTGGCTCAAAGACTAGCCACTCCTCAGCTCCCAGCCATACGCTAGTGAAACGCTGAAGTAGAAACCTCCCAGAATAATAATTGGCTTGGTCGACTTGAAGCAGGCTACCCCAGGCCTCCTGTCCTTGGAACTCAGTGAGGTGATTGCATGGAGCACATTGGGAGCCCATATATAGGGCCCTATCAAATTCAGTCTGTTTTGGTCAATTTCACAGTCTTAAGATTTTAAAAATGGTAAATTTCATGATTTCAGCTATTTAAACCTGAAATTTCAGGGTGTTGTAATTGCAGGGGGTCCTGACCCAAAAAGGAGTTGGGGGTGGAGGGTGTTGCAAGGTTAGTGTGTGTGTGGGGGGGGGGGGGGGGGGCGGGGTTGCGGTACCGGTACTCTTACTTCCGCGCTGCTGCTGGCAGTGACGCTGCCTTCAGAGCGTGGGGCAGCCGGAAAGCGGCAGCTGCTGGCCGGGAGCCCAGCTCTGAAGGCAGAGCCGCCATCAGCAGCAGCGCAGAAGTCAGGATGGCCGGGGGTGGTATCGTCACCCTGACTTCTACGCTGCTGCTGGCGGGCTGCTGCCTTCAGAGCTGGGTGCCTGGCCAGCAGCCGCCGCACTCTGGCCACCCAGCTCTGAAATCAGCGTAGAAGTAAGAGTGGCAATACCGCGACCCCCTATAAATAACCTTGTGACCCCCTGCAACTCCCTTTTGGGTCAGGACCCCAATTTGAAAAACACTAGTTTCTCCCTTGAAATCAGTATAGTATAGGGTAAAAGCACAAAAAAGGCCAGATTTCACGGTCCATGATGCGTTTTTCGTGGCCGTGAATTTGGTAGGACCCTACCCATATATGAACCCTGTTTGTGTATCTCAAAGATGATGGGCAGAACGCATTCACTATTCAATCTTGGACTTGAAATCTTGGCTGCACTGCAGTCATCAGCAGAACTTTTAATAACTTTAACAAGGCCAGGATGTTACCTAAGGTGCTTATGAAGTGCTAAATTACTGGGCTCTAATTTCTAGGCCAGCTGGTTTTAGATGTGACAGCATATTCTGTGGTGCAGTTTTGTCTGAATGTGGCAGTCTTAAGAAATGTCCCTCTGAAATGGCCTTGTCCTAGGTGATCTTGAATAAAAGGTTTTAATTAACTTTGCCACAGGATGGAAGGCCTCAATCACTAATTGTCTTGGGCCCCGGAGGGCTTTCAGAGTTGGTGCATAAGCATTTTTTAAAAACAACTCAGAAGCTGCTAGCAAAACCCAGTCAAAAATGAAAGGGATGGGAATATTTAGGAAACCAAATTAGATTATTTCAGTGGGATTTACAGATAATATTGTGATGGGGCTATCTAGCTGTTGACTGATGTGCTCATTAAAGCTCCAAGATTGGTCCCCATCCTTACAATGACTTTTCAAACAATGTAATGGAAGCTAAACAGGAAAATATAAAAAGGAGAAAATATGGCACGCGTGTGTGCGTGTGCTGCCTACTGAGAATAGCAAAGTTAATTTGCTGGTGCTGATTATTTTCTTAATTGCTGTTAGTGCTTTCTCTGCTGAGCACTAGCCTGATCCTCTCTTCCACTTTGCAGCTCCTGAATGCCAGCCCACCAGGGTGCAGAAAGCAGTAACTTCTTTACTGACCCCCGTGGCACCGTTCTGCGTATTGGGGACGTGGCCATTCATAATGGCCGAACCCAAGAGGTGCTGAGTGGCCTCCTTCGCTAGCCGGGGGAGGGGAGGCTGCTCAGCATGCTGCAGAACGGGGCTCGTAGTGCCTTTGTCTCCCACCCCGGGACAAACGTTCAAGACAGACCCTGGACTTTGCGTGCTACGTTTCATCTTGCTGACGATGCCTGGAATATCTAGTCCTTGAGGTTAGCCAGTTCCATGTGCTGGACAGAGAAGAGAAATTACATCCCTCATGACTCATTGGGGCAGATGGTCCAACCCACAACCAGTGCAGGATTTGTCCCTGTAGCACACACTCCAGTATTTCATCTGTATATTGGTCCTACAGTTGTTACTAGATGATTCTCTGTGTGCGTGCATGTTCGGGTGTCTAGGAACATAAGATTTGCCGTATATTTCTTTCCCATGGTCTGATAGAAGCATTATTGGAAATGGGCTTCTAACAAATCGTGGGATGATGCACTAGGGGGTGACTGGAGATTTGGGTTCCTTCTTGGCCTTCCCTATTAAACAACATTTTTACATTCTGAAGCCTGAGATCTGACTTGCTGGGTAGCTTTCCCTTCCCTAGCGAATAGTCACACATTTCGTCTCGCTCTTCTTGAGTTCCCCTCTTGCTCAGACCTCCTGGACCAAATCCTACACTGACTTTATACCCGGATGCAGCTCTGATGTAATCAGTGAACTTGTACAGATGGTCAGAGAGGGAAGCATTCATTCCCGTGTACTAACTGGAGAAACAGTAATCTCTGAAACATATTTCACTTCTCCATTTCGATGGTGGTGCCATGTGGCTTCTATGTAATAACTCTATTTTATATTCAGTCTTGTGGGGCTTTAAACTTTTATTTATTCTTCCCTAGTGTGTCATAGACTTGCAAATGAAAGCTCTTTACATAGGGTCTTAAAGCCTGCTCACCAGCAGGGTCAATGTGCCGTCGTGTTGGGTCCTGCTCAGATCTGGATGTATGGTATAAATATCATGGAGGATGCAGCTGCTGAGCTGTTTGGCTGAACCTAAGCTCCTTGGCGTGATCTGCCGCTCCATGATCTCTTCTGCTGTAGTCTGGGTAATGTGGCTCTGGTGGGAAGGCTGCTACAGTCAGGTTGCTGCCATTTCTCTTGAGTGTTGGGTCCATGGATTATGTACTGGTAGGTCAGGCCCTGTGACAGTTCATGGGGGAGGCAGGTCTGGGTGTCACCTTGTAAGCCGCCCTGCCTCCAGCAAGACATAGACTTGCCTATGGTAACCAGGTGTCAGCTCCCTGACACCACCAGCCTGTCAGCCACTCAGGCACTCACCTCTGGGCTACGCCTGCCCTGTCTTTGCCTTGCAGGTTAACGATAGGGATACCCTGTTCCATTCCCTGAGTTCCTTTGAATCGTTCCTCTGGGATATCCAGCCCCTGGCACTAGCTACTCTCAGGAATCCTGGATCCTCTGCCCCCATACGAGCAGTGTACCCTAGTTTCACCAGTTTTACCTTAAATCACCACTTCCCTAACACACAGCACTTCCGCGTGCTTGTAATAAAACAAAAGGTTTATTTAAGAGAGAATAGAGTCCACTAGAAACAAGGGAGAGTGGTGGAAACAAATGGTTACAATTGAAAGCAAAATCATAAAACGTGAACTAGGACCTACACTTATTAATAATTACCTTTCCCTCTAATAAAGTGGATCTCACCCCCCATCCCCGTGCAGTCAGTTGAAGGGCTGGCTGGGTTCACAGGAACCAGGATCCAGCCTTTCTTGAAAACACTCCTGCTCCACAAGATGTTCCCCCAGTGAATGGATGCGGAGCATCTCTCCACCCTGTGACAGACTGAAACAATCTTTTGTCTTCTGATCCCCTGTCTGGTTTAATGTTCCTTCTTACCTCCAGCTGGTTTTGATTGTTCGCCATTGTCTTTTGATGATTTTCCATTGACCAGGGTGGGATGAGGCAAGGGCAGGTGATAGAACTTTGCATCACATCACCGGCTGACCAAAGAGGCGTGACCACTCCCTCCCTCTCAAATGGGCCGTCACAGACACATACGGTTGCCTGGTAGTGATGACTAACTTTTACTCCACAATGATGAGGACATAGTTTTCAGTAGAGTACTTTATTCCTTAAATAGTACCCGTACACACACACATTTCACAATGATTATGAGTATTGATAAGTTACAAGCTTTCAGTAGAGACCTCACGTGCTACCCTTCAGGAATAAATGCCATGAGAGTGGTGTGTTAGATGTAGTGAGTTTTTGTCAGACAGTTGCTTGTAAAGAACACTGACTGGCACCAATGGGCCTCTGTGTCACACTCTCTTTCACCAGTAATGCACAGAGGTAGCTAGAGCATCAGTCGCTGGCCTGGGGGGGACCCTCTTCTTCTCCAGAGCTCCAGCCGCTCAGAGCCCCACCTCCAGAGCAGCCCATGTCTGGCATCTCTTCGATGAGTGCAAGGATGTAGCGTGGGCCAGCCTGCGCTATACCACCTGGCCTCCTTCAGTGCTGCATTCTGTGCTTGGCTCTCTCCCTCAGTCTCTCAGAGAACTCACAGAACATGAACCAGCGCCTGGAAGCAAAAGCCAGATAAATTCCTATTAGCAAAAAGGCACAAATTGTTAACTGTGAGGGTGATTAACCATTGACACAAACAGCTCAGGCACGTGATGGATTGTCCATCTCTTGATGCCTTCGGATCCAGACAGGATGCCTTTCTGGAAGTTAAACACACGCTATTGGGCGCAGGACGGGTAACTGCAGGAAATTTAACGGTCTGTGTTGGGCAGGAGGTCAGAGTAGGGGTACGTCTGCACAGCAGCGGGGTGCTGTGACTCCCAGCCCATGTAGACCTTCGTGCGTACCTCTGCCTGAGCAAGTGCGCTCAAAATACCAGTGTGTCAAGTGCAATCCTGCCCAACCCCCCTGGTGTGGACTCAGCTGCTAGCTCAAGCTATTCGTAGAGTGCTATGTTTAGCAGGCTAGGACCAGTGCCGCTAGCATGTCTATGTCTACGTCATCTGGGAACCAGACCTCCCACTGCTGGGTAGATGTACCTCAAATGGTCCCCTCTGACCTTTAAAATCTCTGACTCTAAACTTCTCTGTGCTGTGGCTTTCCCTCCTTTCATACCGTATCTCACAACCCATCTGGGTGGAATCTGCATACCAGGCCTGAGCCCTCTTCTTCGGGGGCAATGTTGGTTCTTGCTGGCCGATTTCTTTTCTCTGAGATGCTGCATTCAGCTTCTTCGACCCGCCCTGTTTCCAGACTGTTGACTGCAGCCAGTAGCTGGAGCCCTCTGAGTCGTTCATGTCCTCAAGGTAAAATATTAGTTATTTGAAATTCTAGTGGTATGCTTAAAGTCACTTTTGCAAGACAGATTAAGCTAATGGAATTCTTTTGGGGCCTGTCCAGAAAATCTGGACAAGCACAAGTCCAAGAGGCTGGATGCGCTGCATCCAAGGGTGCTAAAGGAGTTGGCGGATGTGATTGCAGAGCCATTGGCCATTATCTCTGAAAACTCATGGCGATCGGGGGAGGTTCCAGATGACTGGAAAAAGGCTAATGTAGTGCCCATCTTTTAAAAAGGGAAGGAGGAGGATCCGGGGAACTACAGGCCAGTCAGCCTCACCTCAGTCCCTGGAAAAATCATGGAGCAGGTCCTCAAGGAATCAATTCTGAAGCACTTAGAGGAGAGGAAAGTGATCAGGAACAGTCAGCATGGATTCACCAAGGGCAAGTCATGCCTGACTAATCTAATTGCCTTCTATGAGGAGATAACTGGCTCTGTGGATGAGGGGAAAGCAGTGGACATGTTATTCCTTGACTTTAGCAAAACTTTTGATACGGTCTCCCACAGTATTCTTGCCAGCAAGTTAAAGTAGTATGGGCTGGATGACTGGACTACAAGGTGGATAGAAAGCCGACTCAACCATTAGTGATCAATGGCTCCATGTCTAGTTGGCAGCCGGTATCAAGCGGAGTGCCCCAAGGGTCGGTCCTGGGGCCGGTTTTGTTCAATATCTTCATTAATGATCTGGAGGATGGCGTGGATTGCACTCTCAGCAAGTTTGCAGACTAAACTGGGAGGAGATACGTTGCAGGGCAGGGATAGGATACAGAGGGACCTAGAAAATTGGAGGATTGGGCCAAAAGAAATCTGATGAGGTTCAGCAAGGACAAGTGCAGAGTCCTGCACTTAGGACGGAAGAATCCGATGCACCGCTACAGACTAGGGACCGAATGGCTCGGCAGCAGTTCTGCAGAAAAGGACCTAGGGGTTACAGTGGACGAGAAACTGGATATGAGTCAACAGTGTGCCCTTGTAGCCAAGAAGGCCAATGGGTATAAGTAGGGGCATTGCCAGCAGATCGAGCGATGTGATCATTCCCCTCTATTCAGCATTGGTGAGGCCTCATCTGGAGTACTGTGTCCAGTTTTGGGCCCCACGCTACAAGAAGGATGTGGAAAAATTGGAAAGAGTACAGCGGAGGGCAACAAAAATGATTAGGGGACTGGAACACATGAGTTATGAGGAGAGGCTGGGGGAACTGGGGATGTTTAGTCTATGGAAGAGAAGAATGAGAGGGGATTTGATAGCTGCTTTCAACTACCTGAAAGGGGGTTCCAAAGAGGATGGCTCTAGACTGTTCTCAGTGGTAGCAGATGATAGAACAAGGAGTAATGATTTCAAGTTGCAGTGGGGGAGGTTTAGGTTGGATATTAGGGAAAACTTTTTCACTAGGAGGGTGGTGCAGCACTGGAATGGGTTACCTAGGGAGGTGGTGGAATCTACTTCCTTTAGAGGTTTTTAAGGTCAGGCTCGACAAAGCCCTGGCTGGGATGATTTAGTTGGGGATTGGTCCTGGTTTGAGCAGGGGATTGGACTAGATGACCTCCTGAGGTCCCTTCCAACCCTGATACTCTGATTCTGTTTGTACTGGGGCTGTTTGTACCAGATGTCACGGGTCATGGTAACCCCCAGCATATATGCCCACTCCCAGCACTGCCATCAGATAGGGTTTCCACCCACATCTGTGCAGCACTTCACTCTGGGGGTTTGCAATGGTGTAGCTGCACCAGTCCAGCTACCCCCAGGTAGATGGGCCTCTAGTTCCGCTTTGGAAGCTGAGGGGTTGGGCCCCTTTGGCCGGAGAGCTCCAGTTCCACCTGCCTCCTTACCCTACGGGGGAAAGGGGGGATCGGTATGGGAGGAGCAGACCAAGTAAATGGAGAGAAATTTAATGTAGCAAGAGAAAAATACTGTTTTTTTCTTTGTTACGAATACCTATTTCAAGGGCCTCTTGCTCTGCCCAGCATTCAAATGGGGCACCGAGAATTTGCTGACTTGGGGGCATATTAAACAGTCACTTGAAGCCTGTTTATTTTTAGGCGTGGAAAAAGCAGGTTTCCCTGTTTCAGCTCGGCTTTTGTGTCTGGGACAGAAACCGCTTAATTCCTTAACCTGACATTTTCAGGCTCTTGGATCTAATTTATAACGGGAGCTGGCCTGGGGCCAAGAGGAGCTTTGAGAATTGGCCGCTGTACACAGACATTTTACTCCTCATTGAAGCTATTGCACAGTACAGAGGGAGACAATGCTGGGCTTGGGACAGAGGGCCAAGGTGAGAGCTGCGACACCGCCACTACAGAGTCTATCCGCTGGGTGACACAGCATCGTCGTCCTAGGCAGCAGCTCAAATGTTTCATTTTTAGCTACCCTGTAGGAATCCAGCTGATCCATTTCACTCTTGGATCTCTCCTTCTATTAGGCTGGGGCGGGCACACTAGAAATGATGCTGTCGGTCACAGCCCTGCACTGACTGGGAGTTAGTCTGGAGGACCTAAAGGATCTAACGTGTATGATTCTGTTACCAAACTAGTCTCAACTGGTACAAACTAACATCTGATTGCTTCTTCCCAACCTCTCGCCGACTGGGATGATGCAGGAGGTTGGGCTGAGAGGTCTAATGGAACGTATGGAGATTTACCCACAGGTTCTAATCTTAGCAGGGTTGGCTTGTCCCTTCCACCTTTCAAGGTTAGATTAGTTTAACGCCTGCAGTTTACTTGTGTGTCAGTCTTTCAAATGAGGCCGTAAATCTAACATCCCCACAGAGCAGAGAGAGCTTCCAAAGATCCTTGAATATCCCACAGCTCAGCAATTAGCTGTAGTCCTCCACCCCAGAAGGAGCTGCATAATTCCTCTGTGTTTATAGCTGAGCCTTAGGGAAGACGAACATTATGTGATGCAGTCATGACGTTGTCTTTTTAAGATGCCCACTGTGCCTTATAGAATTACAGGGGTGACTGTGTTTGGACATGACCCAGCAAAGGCAACCGAGTTTTACATTTTCTTAAAGAAACACGGATGATCAGTTACATCTGAGCTGGGAATTATCAGCAGGGGGAGAGAGGGGAATATTAAAATATGGATGCCGGCAGCAACTGCAAATTGTGCCTTAAGCCTGAGAAATATTTCTGGGTTGCTGCTCAGGGTTCCTTCTTTCTCCACGAGCAATTGATCCACGGTGTATTCTAAATCGCTTCCTTGCTTCTCTGAACCTTTCTGGTTTACCAGTGTGCTCCTTGTGTTAACCAATTAAACTTGCTTGCAAGGGAGTGCCCCAAAGAGTGATGTGCTTAAAAAGTTTTAAATTTCTGCGAAACAGCCTGCAGGGATGTTATTGAGAGCCTACATTCTACAGCGCGTGCATTTCAGCTGTGACAGGTTTCAGAGTAACAGCCGTGTTAGTCTGTATTCGTAAAAAGAAAAGGAGGACTTGTGGCACCTTAGAGACTAACCAGTTTATTTGAGCATGAGCTTTCGTGAGCTACAGCTCACTTCATCGGATGCATAGCATATCGTGGAAACTGCAGAAGACATTATATACACACAGAGACCATGAAACAAAACTTCCTCCCACCCCACTCCCCCGCTGGTAACAGCTTATCTAAAGTGATCATCAAGTAGAGCCATTTCCAGCACAAATCCAGGTTTTCTCACCCTTCCCCCCCCCCACCCCCCCCACACACATACAAACTCACTCTCCTGCTGGCAACAGCCCATCCCCCTTTGAAACCCCTCTTTATAATGCGCATGATAATCAAGGTGGGTCACCTCCAGCACTGGTGGGGGTGTGGGGGGGGGGGTGAGAAAACCTGGATTAGTGCTGGAGGTGACCCACCTTGATTATCATGCGCATTATAAAGAGGGGTTTCAAAGGGGGATGGGCTGTTGCCAGCAGGAGAGTGAGTTTGTATGTGTGTGGGGGGGGTGGGGGGGGGGAAGGGTGAGAAAACCTGGATTTGTGCTGGAAATGGCTCTACTTGATGATCACTTTAGATAAGCTGTTACCAGCGGGGGAGTGGGGTGGGAGGAAGTTTTGTTTCATGGTCTCTGTGTGTATATAATGTCTTCTGCAGTTTCCACGATATGCTATGCATCCGATGAAGTGAGCTGTAGCTCACGAAAGCTCATGCTCAAATAAACTGGTTAGTCTCTAAGGTGCCACAAGTACTCCTTTTCTTATTTCAGCTGTGCTAACCTGTGAAGGGAGGGCTGGAATTTGAGCTGAGATTCTTTTAAATGTTCGATATTTTGAATTGTTGTTCCTTTGAAAGTTGCTGCACTGCTTGAATAATTAAGAGTTTAAATTCCTCGTGGGGTCTGATGGGGCAGTGTTCCAAGAGTTGTGTGTTTTGTACAGTTTGTAAACTGTACAGGCAGACGTTTAGCACCGAGGCAGTTCCGCCTTTATACAGCTCTTAGCTCGGTAATAGAAACAAGAATAGGAAGTCCACGAAATGCAATTGCCCTAACAGGCTCTCTGGTTAGAGAAACAAAGCAACAGCTTGCTTTTCTGTGTCATTTCTTTGATGGCAGGTAAAGCAGGAATCTGGACTCCAGGATCCTGTCCCTAGCTGTGAAAGACTGTAGAGCAGGGATCTGGAGTCAGGGCTCCTAGATTTCATTCTCCGCTCTGCCACTGGCTTACACTGCAGCTTGCAGCAACCAACTTACAGCCAAATTGTCTGAAGTGGCCACTGTCTTTGGGTGCCCAGATTGAGACTCAGAGACTTTAAGGTCAGAAGGGACCATCATGATCATCTAGTCTGACCTCCTGCACACCGCAGGCCACAGAACTTGGCCCACCCAGCTGTAATAGACCCCTAACCTCTGGCTGAGTTACTGACGTCCTCAAACCCTTGTTTAAAGGCTTTGTTACAGAGAATCCACCACTGACACGAGTTCAGACCTACCATTAACCTTTGGGTCTAATGTTTTCAGAGGTGCTGAGTACTTGCAGCTCCTGCTGGCTTCATATCAAGTCTCCCATGCTGAGTTTCTCCAAAAAGCAGATAGTGAAGCTCCCGCTGGGCTTCCAAAACGCGAGGCTTCCCGAATCGGTCCCCACTGTTTCGGGCTGTGAGCCTCACCCTCTCTGGGTGTGCTGCGCATCTGTCAGACTAGTGTCACGTTATCAGACCCCCAGGGTCGGGCGGGGAATACTTATTTGTTAAGCACTTTGAGGCCCAGGGATGAAGGCCATAGAGTGTGTCTAGGTGCTTTTGACAATTTTACCCATATCCCAAGGGGTTTAGGTTCTTAAGTCACTGCAATGCTTTTGAAAATGTTAGCCTCTGTTGTTTGTTTTATTCTGTTGTGGTGGGCTGGTCATATTCTGGTATAATTACAGTCCTTAGCTCTTAGAGAGTGCTTTTATCATAGATGTCAAAGCGCTTTACGAAGGAGGTCAGTGTCACTATCCCCATTGGAAACTATGGGGAAACTGAGGCGCGGGGCGGGGAAGTGAGGTGCCTAAAGTCACCCAACAGGCCAGTGGCAGAGCTAGGAAAAGTACCCATGTCTCCTGACTCCCAGTTGAGAGCGCTATCCACTAGACCACACTGCCTCGCTTCATTGTTGTATTTCACTTCCATGGAAAGAAAACCAAACCCACCTTGGTCTTGTTTGAGAGCATTCCCAGCCTACTGGAACATGGATTAGGTTACATTTTCCAGATTTCCCTGTTAGCCTGTGACCTCCTCGGGCTAATCCAATTGCCTCTTGTCCCTGCGTAAGCAATGCTTGACCTGCTCGTGGCAGGATGAGTGGAATACAACGAGTATGTTGTAAATCCTAGGCTACCTGCTTTGCGTGGGCTTGTGATGTAAGCCCATCCTCCGCATTGCCAGAGCGCACAGCAGAGCTGCTGGTTAGGCAGACGTTGGCTTTGGCCATACATAGAACTGGATGCTACGTGACTTCCGCCTTCCAGCTCAGGGAGAGTGCGGCTCTAAAATGCTTTTTGTCTGTCCTGCGCCATGGAAGGGAAGAATGCGCTTTGCCTGCGCATGGCATCGCTGCTGCACCAGGTGAACGGCGCAGTGGGGGTGCCGGCTCTTTGTAAATAGCAGCCTGGTGCCCCACCTCCTCCCAAGTGCAGCCAGGTGTCTGCGAGCTGAGGTTCGAATAGCAGTCCTGGCACATGTGAAGAAAAGCCTGAGACTCTCTCCTTGTGGCAGTTCATGTTTAACTCACTTTCCTTCCACAAAACACCCGGGGTTTTATCGAAGGTACTGACATGACAAGCAAACCTCCTGCTGCCCGGGGAAATAGCTTGGCAAAAGTCTTTGCCGATATAATGGAGTCTACACCACTGCTTTTGATGGCAGCGCTATGTCATAAAATCCACACCCCTAGTCTAGATAGCTCGACTGGCAAAACCTCGATGGGCGGACCTGGCTTCGGTTGAGGCCCCTCCCCCCAGGGAAGCTCCTCCCACAGAACTCTGGGGCAGTGACATCCCAAGGGGTCGGGACCCGGGAGCGGACATCTGAATCTGCCATGTTTTACTGCAAATAAAACACACGGATCCAGATTGAGTTTAAATGATGTGAATATTTAATGGAATAAGTTCAGTGCAAATCCATTTAAATCTTTTATCTGCCCTAAAACACCAAGTTAAGCTCCTCCGCATGTGAAATGGGTTTGATTAAAATTGGGCGTGAATAGGACTGAAGCAAATTAATTTAAAAACTGGACTGACCAGTCATGGATTTTTTTTAAATTATTTTTCCAGTTTTCACCCAGCTCTAATTGAAACTCCAGCTTTAGCCAGCACCAGCCCTTGTGACTGTCTTTCCTCCATCGGCCCAAAACAACACCCCCCTCCTACCCAAAATGAGAGCCCCTAGCTCTGTCTATCAGCTTCCTAACTAAAGACCCCATCCCATGACCCCTCCCTGCTGTCTGTTTTGCCTAGTGCAGGGTGTGGGCCCCACCCAGGAAGTGACCCAGGCCCCGTTGATCTCTGTGCCTGTGACCAGAAACACATGCTCCAGCCCCTCGGGAAGGTTTGCAGGATTGGGCCCTGACTCAGATAAATGACCTCTCTGGGCAATGTTCGCGAAGCTGCCTTCAATATTTGTACTTGAGCCTTCTCCCCGATACATTACCGAAGCTATAATGAACCCGCTCAGGCTTTTAGCAGCAAGTGAAGGGGAAGTCTCTGGTATTATACTTAGAAATAAAGACCCTTTTTATTGCCGAGTGCGGTGTCGAAGGAAATTCTGTTCCAGGACGTGGCTCTATCAGACCACATTGTAATTGTGGACGTTGATTTATTGCATCTTTATGTTTACGCGCCTCAGCAGCAGGCCTGGGAAGAGCACGCAGTCCATCAGCCCGGGTCTGTTGCCGTGACAGCCATTCCGGACGCCATTGCCTCGTGAGTGTTCTCTCGCCTGTTCTCCAGTGCATTGAGATTTATTTCCGTCGCAAGCGTTTGTGTCGGCAAATGGGAAGGAAAGCATTCATTTTAAAATGTTCCCAGTGCCCTCAGAAGGCTTTATGGAGTCCCCCTGCCGGTTTCACGGACTCGTCTGAAATCCCTCGTCAATGAGAGGAAATGTAAATTCAGTGCGAAGATAAAGCCGCCCAGACGAATTCATCCCTGCAGTGAGAGAGGTGGACTTGCATGAAGCACTGAGATCAGAGCAGAAGCACCAGCTTTTGCAGGATTGAATTTGGGCCCAAGACTCCAACGTCTTGTCTTCGTAGTACGTGAATCCCACCCTTATCGATGTCGTCTCTGCAGGAACCCATGGTGGCGTTAACCGGCAAGGGATCGGGCAGAGTCGTCTGCTTAGACGAGAGATGGGGTGATGTACTACTGGCTTCTTTGCTCCTCTGGGGATGGCGTGTGGTGGAGTGGTTCCACCAGGGGCTTGGGAGTCTGGACTCCTGATTTCTCTTCCTACTTTTGCTGCTGTCTTACTTCATTTCCGCCCATTAATTACCCTCCACCTGACGTCAGCAGGTATTTAAATAAATGAGTCTCTTGAGATAGCTGATCCTGCCTGAGCCCCGTTGCTCTCAGGTAACGACCGCAATTGCACTTCCTCGGACCAAGCTTCAGTGTCTGTTCTCTGGCTCAGTGGCTAGCCTGGAGGCTGGATTTTTGGTCTCTCCCTGGAGCTGGGAGTAGGTGGAGGAGGCAGTGGAGCTAAGCCTCCAGAAGGGTAGCATCAGACAACCACCCCCCCCCCGCCCCCGCACACGCGCGCGCACACACACACACACACACACACACCTGGGAAGCCACTTGGAGTGGTCCCAACTGACTCCAGAGGGAGTCACGTCCAGACCTCTGTTAGCTTCAGGGCAGTGCTGGGGTCTTGTGGCGCAGGGATGTAAAACCAGGAGAGGGCGGGAGAGAGATGGGGACACTTCTTAACTCCACATAGCTGGATAGGCCATGCTGATGTCCCCTGTGCAGGGGGGGTTTGATCTCTGAGACGCAAAGTTTTGCACTGGAAACTCTGCCAGATCCCTCATAGTAGCCCCGTGAGTGGCTCTAATGCAGGGGCGGACAAACTTTTTGGCCTGAGGACCGCACCGGGTTTCAGCCGGCTGAGGGTGTCCCAGGGAGAGCCGGGGGATACCGCTCCCCTGGCCACGTGCTCAGAGGCAGATGCTATAGTCGCTCCCTGCACTAAGTCCTTAAGGCTCTCACCTTCCAGTGCTGAGTGATGAATTACAAAGGCTGCATTGCTGGGACTGCCACAAAGAAACAGTGCAATTATTGGTATTAACCCCACACACCCCAGCTCCCAACCCATCCGTTACGCACTGTCCCCTACAGGGGTGCGACTCTGCCTGGGGCTGCGAATGCTTACTCCAGGGCCCCCCCCACCCCCCCCCCGGAGAGCCAGTCGCTTTCCTGGCCGGAGTCTGGTTCTTACCTATGGCACCCCGTCGTCTTGCTCAGGCCTGTCTGCATGGCCACTGTTTGCAGGCCGTATGTGGCCATCCTCCTGCCATGGCCACTGCTGGCCCCCTTGCCCACAAGAGGCCGCTTTTCCCACGTTTGTCCTAACGTGCCCTTTAACGCAACTCAACGCTACAGAGAGACCTGATGGGGAGCATGGAACCAGCAAAGCGCCGTCTGTGGAGGATGCTCCAACTAAATGCAATTGAAGCGTTCAGTTACCAGAGGCCATGCCACCGGATCACGGAGAGGAGGGTTTTTTTCCATAAAGTGAGCCGCCAGCAAGACTTCCCCCTGAAAACTGAATTGCAGCCACTTATTTCACATCGGTTTGGTTTTTTTTAAAAGAAGGATAAAATGGTGAGATAACCAGCCTACAGCTCCTTCCTGACAATTTGAGGGCGAGGGTCAGTCCCACGTTCCTTAACTTAATGGGATTTCTACCCGAGGGAGACCTGCGTGATCGGACTTGCAGTTGTTCCCATGGGTTTGTGCCGCCTGGAGTTTGTAGCATGGAGTTTGCAGCATGGAGTTTGCAACTTACATTGCTTTGCGACAGAAACAAAATACCTGGATTTGCCCGTCTCTAGCTAGACTGCCTGTAACTGCACGCCACGCCTAATGATCTAGCCGGGCATCCGGACCTTGGGACATCTAGTGCCTAGGTGAATAGATCAGACACTCAAACTTGATGACAAAGCAACATGGCCCCAAATGTTCCAGGATCAGGGTGAGACATATGCCCACAGCCCCCTCGAAATTACGTACTAAAATCGCTTGCAAAGCACACAAACTAGGGAGGCAACAGCCTTAATGAGCCTGGGGCGTCTCTAACCAGAGGAAACTCTATTTGTTGATCGCCTGTGTGTTTCTGGTGACTTCCCATTCCCACCTTCTCTCTCCCCACAAGCCGTAATTCGTAAGACTCCTCTGTCTCCAGAGCTTTGGGGACTGTGTGTGCTGGAGTCCTTGGTGTCATGCTACTCATAGAGCAGACGCACACAGTGTGTTTCGGCAGGAGCTGCAGTGGGTTTGTCATTATCTGCGAAGGTGTCATGGAGGGAAGCAAGCTCACCAGAGAGACGAGGTTGGAAGTTGCCCACCTGTTCCACGCAGGGCCGGTCTCTTCTTGTTCTTTCCATGACAATGTTAAACACCATGTGACAGTCAAAAAAAATCACTCTGCTCTTTTACGGTGTGAATCTGCAAAAGGTCAGGAGAAGGCCCTGAGAGACCGAGATAATCACCTGGTGAACGTCCCATTCATCGGGCTATTGGCGTGTCCTACATAGATAATATTGAATGTTAGCAGAGCAAATGGAAAGGTGTGTAATCAGTATGCAGTTCTAGTCTGGAGCTGGAATAGTGAGTACCTATGAAAAATCTTTCTCTTCCTTTAAAATACACGCTTGCGTGTATTCAAACTCTGTCCATAGACTGCCAGGGCTGCCAGTGTCTTGCATGTTTTTGCCCAGCTGTAGCATCCATGCTCTTTCTGAGCTAGCTACATACGGCACCACTGGTTTCTATGGTAATGGTGAGTTTAAAGATCAAGTGCTTGTTTACCTGCAGAAGCTTTGCCTCCAGGAGTCTAAAAATGATGCAAGTCGTGTTTTTGGAGGGGTAGGGGGGAAATAGCCCTTTAAATAGAAGACTGCTGGGTGGTTTGGAAGAGGATTGCATTCCCCAGGATGCATTGCAGCACAGGCTTCCTGGGCCAGGGAGGTGGAGCAGGAATTCTGTTGCAGCTGACTACAGAGAGGAGGGTGGGGGTGGGTTTCTCTGGCATTCGGGCTTCTGAGCACCAGGAAATGGGAGGGGAACATAGGAGTGTGTCAGCTCAGTGGTGAGGGCACTAGCCTAGGACTTAGAATTGAACCCAGGTCTCCCATGTGCTGTCACAGAAATCCTGTGTGTCCTTGGGCAGCATCCTTGTGCCTCAGTTCCACATCTCTCCAATGGTCCTGCCGCACAGGGATGGTGTGGGGGAAAAAAACGTGTTCATGGAAGGTGAAGTGCTTTGAGATCTATTGATGACAAGGGCTCGGTATGGGTGTTACTTGTCACCTGGTGAGGGGTTTCAATGAGGGATCCTGCCTATATTGTCCCAGCACCATCATGGCAGTAGGGACGGCTTCCTTCCCGCCTCCTTGCATCTTGTGAGCAGCATTGGGCGCACAGTGCCCCGCCACTCATTGGATGACGGGAAATATTCCTTCACCAGCATCTTACTTTCCTGTGGGTCTTTCCCCTGCCCCCTTCAATAAAGAACTGAGGATTTTGCGCCTGGCTTCCCTGGTTGTCTCTCTGCTAATGTGCCCATCTTTATGGCCTGAAATATTCAGCAGCTGCTGTGTTGGTGGGAGGGGGAAGGGCTGTCCATTAATGGCCACCTTTTGGCCTATCCTGCAATTACTGCGTGTTCTGCTAACTTGTGCAGAGTGAGATTGCAATTCGCTGCCTGTCCAAGCCTCCAGCCAGGACCTGGTGCTGCTGCTCTGTCTCAGATGGCTCTGGGACGCCATGTTCTTTTGGACTCAGGCTCATACTGTGGTGTCTGTTATTTCTTCCGTGCTCGGCTTTTAGAAGGCATTAGCTGGATGCCTTGGTTTGTGGACGGGTTCTGTATGATATTGGATTAGGAGGCTGCATGGTCCATCGCCTGGGAGCCAGGAACAGCCACGCTGTCCCCATGGCCCTGCCGGTAACTTTCTCGGTGGCCTTGTGGAAACATCCTAACCTCTCCGCATCTGCAGACTGAGAGTAATATCCACTCCAGGTGTGCACGGGCTCAGACGGAGAAGGCTGCATAAATGCTGCCGACAGTTGTTGGTTTCTGTGGTACCGACTGCTTTCTAAAAGCATGAGGGCAGTACAGTGATCACTATGCATCTTAGACTTTAAAAAGCCAGCCTGTCGTATTCAGTGTGTCCGGCTCTCCTGAGCGAATTGGTAGCTGCAGTATTAGGTTAGTGCCGAGAGGCCTCGCTGATGTCACGGGCGCGTTGTGCTAGGCGTGGAACAAACACAGAGGGAAAGACGTTCCCTGCGGCAAAGAGCTGGCAATCTAAGTAGCCAAGGCAGGCAAAGGAGGGAGAAGGGATGTCTCAGTCTCTCTGTTTTACAGATGGGGAACAGAGGCACAGGTCCTCAAAGGTGCCTAACATCCGCTGAAATGATTAGGAGTTAGGTGCCTAAACACCTGTGAGGATCTGGGCCAGGGAGACTAAGTGACTTTCCCAGAGTTGCACAGAAAACCAGTGGCAGAACTGGGACTTGAACAAGATCTGCTGGGTCCCAGTCCGGTGCCTTGACAGCAAGGTCATTCCGTCTCTCTTATTCCATTCCAGAGACAATCCAGAGCAAATTAGCAGCCCCTCTACTGAAACCCTGGAGGACCTGGAAATCTGATCATACAGCACATCCCCGCACATGCATAAACCATTTAACTATATGCTGTAGGGAACAATCTTATCCTGCCTAGGACATAGAGTAGGGGATTCACTCAGGTTCCAGAATATGGTTCTGTTAAAGCGTAAGGGGTTGATTTCGTACCAATGGGGACAGTGAGGTTTTGCCGTTGACCTGAGTGCGAGCAGGTCCTGTGATCTGATCCGGAGTTGGAGACTAGTTACCGAATATCATCTCTGTTACCAGCACTGTAGCTGCTCAGTAGCTGAGAACAGAGGCGAGGCAGTAACCCTCCAGATTCCCTTATTTGCTACTGGGCATCTTCAGCTTGGAGAGAGGCGAAGCTGCCAGTAGTCACCCCCTCTAACTGATCTCCAAAAGAAGAGTAAAATTCACCCAGCTTTGTCTGTCTAACAGGGACATGAAGTAGCTTTAGTCCCGGATAAGCACCAAATCATTGTCCTGAAGGATTGCAATACCCCTTGAAAGCTACAGCAAATGGTGAGGCCTACAGTGGAAAAGAAATCTCCCCAAACACCGTTAAATGCAGGCAGGAACCTGGTGTTCCTTAGCCTTTAAATGGCGATTCGGGTCTCCTCAGACCTTGCAAAATCTGCAGAGATACAAGGCTGGGGAGTGGGGTGGGGGATACTGTAGCAAACTGCCAAAGCGAGAACAGAATAAGGAATTGAAATGGAGGATGTCTCAGGTGCCTTGTCTCTCCATCAGTTGGATGAGTGACTTATTGCTTAAGGAACTTGAGTGGGCGTATTAAGTAATTGCTCCCTCATTGACACGCCGCTCTGTGCTACAGCCCCCAATGCAAAGCAATAAATGCTGGAGTCTGTAAAAACAGACTTTAGGGAGAGCAATGTGGGCTAGTCCTGAAAGCGACGAAAAGAGAGAATGCATGCACTTTGACATGGCTAACAAAAACAGAATGCAAGCGCACATCGCGATTCATGGACAAGCTGTAGAAACAGTAGGTGAATTTATTATCTGGGATTATATATATATATATATATATATATATATATATATATATATATATCCAACCAAGGAGGCTGCTCCAAAGAAATCCGAAGACTAGGGATGGCTTGCTCAGGCATGGCCTCCCTTAGGAAAGCATGGGGAAACTGTTGCAATCTCGAAATGTACGAAAGTGAATTGTGGGAAGTTAATGCTGCTGACAAGACTGAAGCTTTTGGAATGTGGTGCTGGTGAAGACTCTTGTGTATCCCCTGAATGGGAAAAAAGCTGAATGCCTATGCTAGAAGTATTATTGGAAAGCAGCAGACCCTGGTCTTGGAAATGAGCAGAGGCAAACTTTTATGTACTTTGGTCACATGTGGCATACAGATGGAAATAACCTTTAGAAAGTTTATTATGGACACAGGTGCTGACTTTTATTTTTCCTGGGGGGTGCTCCACCCCCGCTGCACCCCAAGGCCCCACCCACGCTCCAAGGCCCTGCTCCCACTCCACCCCTTCTCCCGAGGCCCCACCCTCACCTCACTTCTTCCCGCCTCCCCTCCACCGCCACCCCCGAGACTCCCCCACCACCCACCTGCCATTTGCTTCTCTCTTCCCTCCCCAACTGCCTCCCGCCAGGTGCCGAACAGCTGATCGCTGGCCAGCCCTGGTGCCCCGCCCTATAGCTGCAGCTGGTGGATGCTGAGTACCCCTGTATTTTTTTTCCATGGGTGCGTGAGCCCCGGAGTACCCACAGAGTCGGCACTGATGATTATGGAAGGAATGGTGAAGGGACATCCTGGTAGGGGATGACCAGCGAGGAAATAGATGGATGATGTGGGGCAGATCACTGGAAGGTCAGTTGTTAAGTGCTCAAAGTTAGCGATGGATTGTGAAGTCTTCTAAAAATTCTGCTCCGAGGTCACTGATATCCAGACGTGAATAAATGGATTTACTTACTTCACCTCACTGGCTCATTTATTAGCTCAAATGTGGATGTCAGTTTTGAATGTAATACATTAAAAAAAAAAAAAAAGTTATTACCTTCTGTTTAATCTAGAGAGAAGCATAGGCCAGGAGTTTTAAAAGGATTCAGTACCCAAAATTGGGGGCAGGTTTCTAGGAATCGCCACGCTAGGGGCTGAGTTGGGCTGGCTGAAAGTTTTTTCCATTGAAATGGTTTTCCTATGGAAAGCTGGGTCTTCAACTATCCAAATATCTTTGCAAAAATTTTCTCTCCTCAGAAAATTTCAATTTGTTGTTGAAAAAGCCAATGTCCAAAAGCTGAAATTTTGGTTTTTGAGTGCAGTTTTTTGGTATTTGAATTTCTGCTGAAATATTTGAAATTTTTGGTTGGAAAACCTAGGCCAAAATGAATGATTTCAATCTCAAATTTCCAGGGGGAATAAAATGGTTTTTCGACCATCTAGCGTGAGCCCTTTTGACTGTCGAGCCCCAGTTGTGGGTGCCGAGCATTATCAGTATGTCCCGTAAGCTCCTTGGAAAACTGTCCCATAGCTACTCCAAGGGAGTGACACCCAACCACATGTCCCAGCAAAGAAACTTCAGGAGCACAGCAGCTGGGGATGGATTTTGTATGTCTGAGCAATCTGACTGGAGGGCTGAGGTGTACGTAAACTTTGCAGCAACCCTTGCTGTTTTATCCATCGTTGTTCAAAGCCTTAATAAGCATGACTGTCCTAATGTCGTTTTATTTACAACATGCACAGAGTGTCCAGAGTCTATGGCCACTAGTTTCTATCCCAACAAAGAACTGATCCAGCAATCCAAGCCTTTCTTGATTGCTCAAAATCTGGGACAGTATTAAAGCCAGCTCCTTCCGGGAGCTAAAGGGATGACGTGGCAGTGGTCTGTGATAGGCTGTAGGGCTATAGATGTTTACTCTCAGCTTGGTCTGTATCCCTGCCTATTAGAGGCCAAATCTTACAGAGCTCGTGCTTCATCATGAGTCCTGCATATCTACACGAACACTTACTGCGTGCAAGGGGGGCTGTAGGTCTATGACTGGCAGGGAACTTCTGCTGCTGTAACATTTGTTCACAGTGGAGCATCTCTGGTGAACAAGGTAGCTGGGGCTGTCAAGAAGTGGAACTAGTTGGAAGTGGAAAGGAAGCTGCAGGGAGGTGGACTCACTTGGAAAATGAGAGCTCCAATGTGTGGTTAGCCACCTGCCTCTCCTCATGTCCCGCCCCGGGGTGGGAGAGGCTTGTTCAGTCTGGGACTCTCCTTATTAAACAGCGCATGCAAGAAAAGTGCTGTACAATAAGAGAGTGCTCTCTGACCGGGACCCCATTCATACTTACCTCTCCTGGACTTGACCCAGCGTGGATGGTAGTATGGCCCTGGCCTGATATCTCATTATTGCCCATCATGGTGCTTGACTTTAAGTCTGAGCCACTTTTGCTTTCCCTCTGTGTTGGTGGCTCCATATTTTCCTAGGGCAGTGTTTCTCAGTGATCAGTCCTGGGCTGGCACTGGTCTCCCTGATGCAGTTTAGGAGGGCAGCAAGCTGGTCCCCGGTATCAGAAAGGTTCAGAAACACCTGCCCTAGAGGGCTGATGGTTCCTTCTGTACTGCGATGCTCTCTGGGGGGTGTCGCGGATTGAGAGGTACTCCCTCCTTGGGGAGGTGCCCAGGCTCTAGTGGCCTGAGGAGCGAGAGACCAACTCCTGAATTTGTCTCTTCTGTGCACCTGTTTTCTTATGAAATTCAGTCTCCTAGGTCCACCCCCTGCCCCCATGAGCCACGCCACACTGAGTTTTAACTCAGATATGACTCCTGTAGTATTTGCAGATGCACAGTGACATTTTTCAGTAGCACAGCACCTACCAACTGAGATTCTTACGGTTCTGCAGTGGCTGGGGTAGGTAAGTTAGCTCCTTTCTAAAAATGAAGGTGAGAGGAATGGAGGCAGGGAGAGGTGAAGTGACTTGCCCAGGGTCATGAGTGACTCAGTAGCAGGGCTGGGGCCTGGGAATAGAACCCCGAAGATTCACCTTCCCTTGCCCTGAGTTGATGACTGGCCCATGTCCCTTCCAATCAATGGCTGCCTTTAAAGCAGAGGCTTTCAGGCACTGCTGATTATTACCAAGTTGTGGACTTGACTATTTCTCTCTCACAGGCTAATGCAAAGCATCCCTCTTCCACCTGCGACTTGTGTTGGTGCTAATGCAGGTCATGGGTATGAATAGACCCGAGCATGTGCCATCCAGCAGGTGGGAAATGGACTTTCTCTAATGGCAGTAAGGACCAGCCCTACTGTGGAATCGAGTGCTTAGCTGGGAGGGCACCAAATTAAAAAACAAAACCAAGCAATCCCTCCCCGCCAGCACCTATGTGGAGGTAAAAGATTCCTGCTTGTGTTCGTCGAACCAGGCACCAGCCAGTTCCAGCAGACCCGGAGCTTTGCACCTTCGTGAAATCTTTGTCTGAGTGTCTTGTGTGTGCGCATGTTGTTCTCCCACCCCCCCACCCCGTCAAGCTGCCATGATCATATGCCCAAGTGACACATTTGGGAAATGGAGGCTTTTGCTTTTCCAGCATTGCTTACGCCAATGTCTCTATGGAAACCACTGAGCTACCTTCCCCTCTCGGTAACAGGCTCTTTAATAGAGTTGCTCTACGTGAAAAGCTTGTCTAACATGCACCATTTTACAGAGCTAAAGGCATCGTTAGTGAAGCTCTGCCATGTCTGGTTTTCTTTTTAAATGTTTCTCTTTTCTTTTTATTATTATTATTATTTTTTTTTTAAAGAGAAATGATCGACCTGCTCCTTTGCTAATTCCACTTGCGTTCGTGCCCTGGTCTAGCGTTGGGGTCTGTCCCCTTGTTACAGATTTCCAGTTATTCAGCAGTTCGTCATTATTATGTAGCAGTCTTTGGGGGCACGTCACAGGGCGTTCTACCCCTTTCAGGGTCAGGGGACTGTGGCCAGCCAGCCCTGGTAATTATCGGTCCCAGCTGGGAAGGGAGTAAGTGATTTATATAAGCCAGCAAGTGGCTTCCTTGAGGGGAAGTGCAGGGAAAGCTTCAGGAAGGGACAGGCTTCTCCAGAGCTCCCTGAGGCAGGGAGACTGCAGATGGCAAGCCCTGGGAGTCATGGCTGGCTAGAAAGCCCCACCTGAAAGTCCTGCTTTCGTCTTGTCAGTTTGTGGCCATTTGAACAGTCAAGGGAGCCCAGAACCAATGGCTAAAGACTAATTTGGCGAGGCCAATAATTCCCCAGGCTTGTAAGGAAGCCACTATGCCTGCATTCCCTTGCATATGGGGAATGCAGGCATAGTGATTGGCCCAATACAAGGGGAGAGCAGAGTCAGTTGTGCGTTTAAAAAGGGAAACTGAGGCATGGTGCTGCACAACCACTCCAGGACATGAGCGGGTGCAGGGATGGTCCACACATTTTACTGGTGAAATATATGGGGTTGAACTAAAATGAGCTCCTAAGGTACTAGTGCTTTGGAAATTGCTTCCTGCGTTGTGAATTCCCCAGCTATCCTGCTTGCACTGGCTATGGCCGATAAACACCCCTCTGATTACAGGTTCCTTTTGCCTGGTTGTTCTGCCCAGACCCAGTGGATAATGCTCTGCACATCGGGTCCTAGAGCCTGTCCTCTGGAGGAGCTCAGACCATGAGCTCCTTCAAGCCTCTTCACCCCTGCGTGGCACAGAAGTGACTCCCATTTTAGTGGGAGATTCTGCTGCTTTGCTCACGTTGGGTGGTACCTGACTGAATGGGACTCATCGTGGAGGAAGATATTACTCAGTTCCAGGTTCTGACATCTTAAGACATTAAGTGACTTGCCCAAGCCTGCCTGGGGAGTCCCTGGTAGAGCCAGTAATAGAACCCAGGAGTCCTGCCTCCTAGTCCCTTGCTCTGACTCTAAGCTGTAGCTCATTCCAAAACACCCCCTCCTTTGTTAGGGTTCGTGTGTCTGCAGGATGGGGCTGCAGCTGGGAGAGGAAAAGAAGCTCCTGTGGCAAACTACCAGGAAGGAGTCTTCTCTGGCCTGGGAGGCTGCGGCTTGTGGAACTGAATGGAGACGCCAAGCGTTGGGTGTGAGCATTTCACGGGTTTCTCTCCCTGTTCTGTTAGAAATCTCACTAGGTTCACTGTGCTCAGAGTGCCTTGCTGTGGTGCCACTCCCTCCAATGGAAACAAAGTCAAAGGGAGAAAAGGGATTGCTCCCTGGCCAGATGAATAATGAAGGGAAGTTTATGCTCCAGGGAACTTGTACAGTGGCTTTCCCTGTGTGGGTCCCCTCCTTGGACAAACACAGTCCCTGCCTGGAACTCAGATGGTCTGGGGTTAATGCATGGACCCCTGGGGATCCGGTTTCAGTTCCTGGCTGTGCCATGGACTCCCTCTGTGTGAGCTCAAGGGAGATCCCGTCCTCTTTCTGGGCCTGTGTTTCCCGTCTTGTCCTTTGCCTGACTTCTCTAGGTTGTGAGTTTTGCAGGGCAAGGTCTGCGTGGTGTGCAGTGCCACGCACACAATGGTTTTTCATTTGGGGCTACTAGGCCCTACTGTACACAAACAGCAATAGGGAACATGGGGTCTGTGCTCTGGGGACGTCTCTAGCATGTAACGGGGGGAGAGCCTTCCGTGGCTCCAAAAGTCAAACTCTCCCCGTGGCAGAAGCATGAGTATCTCTTAGTGGATCGCCCCGGTGTGGAAACCTTCGCTGTTCTCGGCGGACGCGCTCACTGGTTAGCGGGTAATGAGCAGCGAGGTCTCGACTGGTGTCGGTTCGGAGGCTCCATGGCAACTGGAGGCTGGGAATGCAGCCCTGCTCACAGGACAGGGCAGAGTGAGAGCGCCTATGCTGACCTCCCCTCTTTTTGCTGTCTTACTCATGTGGCTTGTGTAAATGAATAATAATAATATTTCCAAGCTCTGATCTAATGCTTGTCTTCAATAGAACTCCAAGTGCCTTGCCAAGGAGATCAGTGTCATTACCCCCGTTTTATAGATGGGGGAAACTGAGGCACAAATCGGGGAAGTGATGTGCCCAAGCTGGAAATAGAACCCAAGTCTCCTGAGCCCCAGTCTTGTGCTCTATCCCCTAGGCCGTGATGCTTCCTAAATGCCATGATGTTCTTAAATGCCTCCTCCATGGTCCCAAGAAACAGCTTCCTGGAGAGAGGTTGTTTCTCTGGTCCTCTCATCGCCGCCATTATTTCTTTTGCCCTTTCTACAGAAAGGTGTCAGCTGGGCTTGGGATGGGGGACGCTTCGGGGTCTGTCCCACCCACCCCCTCACTGCTGCTGTTTTGGGCAGGGAGCAGCTATGCCACTTCCTCCCCAGGTTGCATGCTGGATGATCCATGGGGCAGGCACAGCACAGGTGGCCCCCGGGCCAGCATTCCCCACACTGCCCAGCGTGCCTCAACCCTGACCTGCTGGGCTCCCCTGTCAGCATCCAGGAGCTGTTGTGTCTCTACAGGAGAGTTGGGCCCTTGTCTTTCTCCGGGGACTGACTGTAAGGGGAACCAGGCATGCTAGCTGTGGAGGTTGGTTTGCTTTTCGAGTGATGCGGGCACCTGTCCACTAGGAACTGGACTGAAACAGCCAGGCCGTTCCCCTGGGATCCCTGCGTCAGCTCAGCCACCAGAAAACAGCGTTTGCGCCGTACTGGCCTGGATTTGAACGGGGACATGGCAGTTGGCTCTGGTTCCAGTCCCTGAGCCGACCCCTCCCGCTGTCGCTCCGACAGACCCCTTTGTTGTTTAGCCCCGTTCGCTGCAAACCGTGGCTCCCGTCGGAGGGGCTGGGGGCTGCTCTGTGCGTGTTGTCTGGGAGCAGAGCAGCCATCCCACACACAGCACAAGAGCGCTCTTCGGCTCCCAGGAAGGACTTGTTACTCTGCCAGCCTCAAAGGAGATGGGGAAGGAGGAGGCCCTGGGCGCTGTGCAGCGAGGTGGCAATGTGCCCCCAGGAGACCTCCTCGGGGCAGCGGGGGGTTGCAGCAGGTGACCCTGGCCCAGGCAGCACCAACAAGTCTATGGCGTGTTCTGTGATGACTGCCGTGGGGGCAGAGAGGGACAGTCTGAACACGTCCCGGTAGGTCTGTGGCAGTGCCCTGCCTGCTTCTGGCACTGGCGTTTTGACGTAAAGCACGACACTGCCTTATCTTCTAATCCTCGCGCACTCCCTGCTGCAGAAGCCCCCATTGCCGGTATCCTTATGTCTGTCTGCACCGCAGTGTACGCCCAGGGCCAGTCGCACTCGACTTAGCAGACCCTGGGTCCGCTCACCGAGGGCGTGAGCGTATACACTCCTTTGTAACCCCAGGTGTGGAATTGTCGAACCCTGGGCCCCAGCCTGGGGCTGCAGCATCTACACTGCATTATGCGGGCCTGAGTCCAGCCACCCCAGCCCTCCCAAAATGTCGGCGCTCCGCCCTTTGTTCCTGGTGCAGTGTGGGAAAACTGGACTGTCCACCAAACTTGACTGTCCAGAGAACAAAGGAAGTTGGCCCGTGGGATTGTGGGATGTTTGCGGCAAACTCCCAGAGCACGAGTCCAGTGGGGCTGCAGCTACACTGCAAAGCGATAGGGCTTGAACCCTGGGTCCTGGCTTGACTCGGGCTCGGACGCTTCACCCCCATGGGGTCCTCGTACTGTGGGTCTGAGCCCTGGGTTTGTGTGTTCGACGGAGGGGGGAGTTTGAACCAGGGCTTACACTGCAGTATAGAGGTACCCATTGGGCTTGGGGGAGGGGAGGGAATGGCCTTGCTCATGCTGTTAGATCCGACAGCGCTGTTCAACCCCAGCTGACTCCCCAAGAGGACCTGGCAGGGGCATGCAGAGCACAGAGCTGGCTTCCCCTTGGACAGAGGCGCAGGGTTTGTGACAGACCCAGCGTTCTGCTCTATGGCTTTACACTCAGTCCTAGCCCTATGGTACTGAATGCATGTATTCAATCCCCGGGGGAGCCAGCCACACACAGGCTGTACACAGCTCTCCGTCTCCGTCGCATCGGCACTGCTCAGCTCTCCAGGGGCCTGGGCAACAGAAGCCCCCGAAGAGCTGCTGAGTGAGAACCGGAGCCCGACAGAGGTGACACGTGAAGCTTGGAAGCATTGGCCTCATGCCTTGCCCTTCGAGAAACCGCCCGGCTGCAAGGAGCTGGGCCTGCGGCATGTCACGCCTGTATTTCTCCCCTTCGTGTTAGCTGTCAGATTGGTGGCTGCGGCTGGCTACTGCGTTGCTACGGGGCTCACAGGCGGGGATAGTCATGCCAGGTGCTGGGCTCCATCGCTGGGGTTAGACTGCTTGACCTTAGCTAATCACCCTCTTCATGTTAGTACACGAGGTGCCCCCGTGTGCTTGGCATAGTCAGAGAAGGTTTCTGCCCGAAACAGCTTGTGATAGAAATAGACAAGACAAAGGGTGGGAGGGGAAACGGAGTGATAGAGAAGTGACTGACCCAGCAGTTCAGTGGCAGAACCATGGATAGAATCTGGGTCTTCTGATCCCAGTCCAGTGCCTGGCCCTGGGCCACGCTGCTCTAGGCAAGCGTCTGGGTCAGCTCAGTACCTCTCCTAAATTACCCACTATGACTTACGGCTCGGCCTCTGCACTACGAAATTAGTTTTCTAACCACGTGCCTTTAGTTACTGCTGTGATGGATCTTTTAATATTGGAATACATGATCTAATGCCTGGACGGGTTTGGCCTTCGAGTGGGCCAGATTCTCGGCTGGTGTAAATCAGTATAGCTCCATTAAAGTCAGTGGAGTTCTGCAGATTTACGCCTGCTGAGGATGTGCCTGGCGGGGAGGGAGTGTGAGTGTGTGTGTGAGAGAGAGAGACCGCATGAGCAATTTGAAGTTGTCTGAAAGCATTATGCTGCTGGTGTGGGCTTTTCAGACTTGTAACTTAAATGAGTCAATGATTTCTGAAAACTGATTGAAGAAAATCGTTTCCCAGCCAGAGATCACGCAGTGCAAGTTTCAGATGAGTGGGATTTTTCATTTTCCTTTCGATGCCAAGGCGCACAGTCTGACACTGCACTGGAGCAGCGTGGTACCGAGCAGAGAGACCGGGGTGCTGCGGGGCGTCTCCTCTCACCCTTCAGAACCGAAGGAGGGCAGAGCTGGCATCCTGCCATTCCTCCCTCCACCTCGCTCTGTGTACCTGCCCGCCCGGCCCTCGTCTCTCACCACTTGCAGTTTGCTGACGTTGCTTGTGGAGTGAACGGCTGGAAAGGTGGCTGCGTTGTGACAGGGTTAGAGCAGGGGACTGAGAATCAGGCCCTCTTGGGCTCTCTTACCCTGGAGAGCCCTAGCTACAGGCCTGCACCCATGCACTTGTGGGTCTTTGCCCCAGTTCAGCAAGGTGGCCAGCATTCTGCTTCCTAGAAGGCCCTTTTGTGGACTTGGGGCAGCAGATGGCCGGAGGCAGCCTGGTGTAAACCTGCTGCTAGATAGGAGAGGTAAGGTGGTGCCCTGTGAAGGCTAGAATGGGGGAAGAATGGTGCCGAAAGGGCTGGGATGTCTTTTCCTCTTGGCCGGAAGCCGCAGTTATTTGATGAGGAGGAACGGGGGATTGAAAACCAAGCACTGATTTAGCAAAACTCTTGAAAATGTGACTAAGGTTTGTGATTGAAGAGCCTCAAAGCCAGGCACAGTCTGAGTGGGGATGAGGGTCTTTGCAAAGATCGTGAGTCCTCCCTCTTTGGATCTTTCTTTTTTCCCCATGCCTTTTTAGTTCTCACCTCTTTCTTCCTTACTTTGCATGCAGGGGCTTGGGATAGACAGTGGACTGGATGCTGGACTCCGAATTACTGAGTAATCTAGTGCTCGGCCATGGATGCCCAGGAAATTGATTTGCAGAAGTAAAGGGGCCTGATTGACTTCAGTGGGGCTCATGAGTATTAGGATCAGGCCCAGAGCCCCTGCCCTGTGCCTGCCTCAGTTCCCCACCCCAAGAAATGTCTAATGTGTGTGTATCTCCATGAGGATGCTGATCTTCAAGCCCTTTGAGATTCCTGGATGCAGGATGGAAGCGCCAATTGTCTAGAGCAAGTTCCTGTCTGACAGCCTAGTCAGGAGACCATTCTGTGTCCGTCCTGTTCGCTGGTGTGTTTCTAGCACCGGTAGATGATGGCCTGGGAGAGCCGGGTGCAGCTCCCATTCTGCAGGGATATATTTCCTTATTTCAGCAGGAGTGTCTTGCCTAAAAGAATCTGCAAGAAACAACTGTGTTGGCAGCTTTTGAGCTGAGACTCCCGCATGACTGTCTGCATTTTGTTTCTTCTCAGGGTACGGTTTCTCCAGTGATCAGTGCTTCCTCTGGGGAGTTACCGCTGGCCTCAGCCAGTCTGCTTTCAGGCATTTCTTGCTGCTTGTTTCAGTCCCAAGGTAGATTTCCCTTTTCTTAAAAGCAAGGGAGTGGGAAACCGGTATTGGGTTGAATTATACTATTTATAGAATTGCTCATTGTCACAGACCCCCTCTAAGAGAGGGGAGTATTTTAATCCCTGTATTGTGTGCAGAGAAACCAAGACAGAAATGCCAAGTGACTTGCCCAAAGTTGCCGAGCGAGTCAGTGTCAGGGTGATCAAAACTGGTAGACTTCAAAACCAGATGGAAGACTTCAAAACCAGAAGGAAGCCACAGAACCTCACCTACTCACTCCTGTAATAGACCCCTGACCTCTGGCTGAGTTACTGAAGTCCTCAAATCTTCATTTAAAGACTTTGTTACAGAGAATTTGGATTTGGGGCAGCAGAAATTTGGGGGATTTCCATCATTTACACTGGTTCAAACCAGCGAGTGACCCATGCCCCACGCTGCAGAGGAAGGCAAAACCCTCCCAGGTCTCTGCTAATCTGATCTGGGGGGAAATTCCCTCCCAACCTCAAATAGGGCAACCAGTTGCACCCTGAGCATGTGAGTGAGACCTACCAGTCAGACATCTGGGAAAAAATTCTCTGGCGTAACTCAAAGCCCTCTCCATCTAGTGTCCTGTCTCCGGCCCTTGGAGATATTTGCTAATAGCAGTCGCAGATGGGCCACATGCCATTGCAGGCAGTCCCATCACACCGTCCCCTCCATAAACTTATCAAGCTCAGTCTTGAAGCCAGTTAGGATTTTGCCCTCACTACTCCCCTTGGACGGTGTTCCAGAACTTCACTCCTCTGATGGTCAGAAACCTTCACCTAAGTTCAAGCCTATACTTGTTGATGGCCAATTTATAGCAATTTGTGCTTGTGCCAACGCTGGCCCTTAATGTATGTAATTCCACCCCCTCCCTGGCATTTACCCTTCTTATGTATTTATAGAGAGCAATCATATCTCCCCTCAGCCTTCCTGTTGTTAGGCTAAACAAGCCAGGCTCCTTGGGAGATCCTGACTCCCAAACCTGTGCTCCGCCCACTTCATCATGCTGTGCTCTTGTGATGCCAGCTTAACTGGGGATTCTGCTGAGGTCTCTGGTTTTTTTGCAGTAAAACCCCCAAGAGTGAATGTTTTATTTGCCAGTTAGCTCAGTGTGGTTGTTTTTATGAAGTCCGTTTATGATGAACTCAGAATGGGGAAGAGAAATGGGCACAGAAAGTTGAGGAGAGACAACTCCCCCGGAAGAGCTCCTGGTGGGGCATTGGGGACACATTACTGCATGCAGCCCATCTCGAGATCAGCACCTAATATGCTTAATTTAGCTTGTGACAAGCAGCTGAATTTAGATTGTGAGAGGTCACGCTGCAATGTGGGCGTGCAGTGTACCGTTTTCATAGCGGGATGAATCATGGATTTTTACAGAGTGCGTTCAAACCCAGCTATATAACTACTCAATGGCCCTAAGTCCCCAGATTGAGGAAAGCTTGGATGCTGATTTCAAACATCCAAGATGGGGAGTGCTTGGCTCTGGGATTTTGGTTCAGGCTTATCTTTAATAATTACAACCTAAAACCTTTTGAAATACCTTATCATACAGTATTTATAAATGTGCATGAATTAAAATGGAAAGTGTTTGAGAATGCTTAAAATAACTTTTCCTTGTTCCAGGAAGCACTAATGTGTAGATTAAGTAACATGATGTGCTCTCTTCTCCTGAAAAATAGCGAGGTCAAGTGGCTTAAAAAATTTAGCTTTATAGCGTTCACAATTGGACCCATCAGAAGTGTTGAGGGATGGTGAAGTGGGAGTTGGAGAGGTGGGGGGTATAGTTTTCTTCACTGCATCCTGAAGCTTGACCCAGAATTATGAATTCTCTCCTAAAGTACAGTTGCCCCTTTTGGCCCAAACGATTTGCCAATATTCAGAGTCTCGCAGGGGTGTGTCGGCGAAGATGAGAAATCAGAGATACCAGTCTGGTCTGGTCTTTGGTGCGATCTTGTTTGTGTGTGTGTACATGGTCCTGTTTCCCTGAACAGAGTAGAAACAAACAGTAACAGGCAGTTTCCTTTCTCAGAGATCCCCATGTCTGCTGCTCCGATAAGTCCTGTGCCCAAGAAGCCCTGTCTCGCTCTTTCTCTCAGGGTCATGCTCACAGCTGCTTCTCCTGGCTTTTCTGCCTCTTAACACACCCAGGCAGCAAAACTAGTCACCTAACTCCTGGATTTGCAGTCTGGTAAACCCTTCAGCCCACACAATTTAGTCCTGACCTGTCATGTGCCTTGGCCACTCCTTGTGTTGTTTGTAGCGTTCTCTGCTACATAAAGGAACTTACTTGCTTCTCTTTGGAAGAGTGCTCAGTGCAGCTGCTGACTTCAGTTCTGAGGCCGGCGGTTATCTTTGGGTCAAAAGACTCACTTGATGGCAGCCATTCGAACCTTTCAACCTAACAGTATGTTACAGGCCACTTATTTTATTGTGTGCCCCCTTTATAAAGCCTGCAAGCTTTTCTTCCCAGCGGCCCTGTCAGGGAGGTGATTGTTTGTGGAGAATACCCTCACCCCCTGGTAGTAACAACAGCTGAGATGATTAAAAAGAAAAGCAGTTTTAAAGACTTCTTTTTCACCACTCATCCTGCTTTGCTTACCTCTTGTACCTCGCTCTCTGGCACTGACCTGCCTAACTGTGTGGCCATTTCACTCTCTGGTTCCCTAGCAACAACGTTGTTTGGCTGGGTTTCTACCAGTGCAGGGGAAGATTTAAAATCCAAGACCAGGTCAGATGTATTTTTAAATCTTGAAAATGTCTCCGTTTGTTGTGGGGTTTGGAGCCCCTCTCTGCCCCCCACCTGTCAAGGAATCTACACTCGGGACCGAAGCTGCTTGACGATGCCCTGCTGCATTTCCCCTTCTAAAAGAAACAATGGAAGGATTTTGTCATTTAATTTCCCCCCAAGGCTTGCCCGCCTCACCCGCTCACCTCTGCTGTCCAGTTGGGCTTGCCTGGCCGGAGATTTGATGCAACTGACGCAATGGAGCTTCACCTGGCTGCTTGGGAGAATGAACTGTTCGCTTTTATTTAATTGTTATTACACTGTTTCTTTCAAGGACTGTCTCTCACCACCCAATTTATCCTCATGTGTCAGAGTAGCAGCCGTGTTAGTCTGTATCCGCAAAAAGAAAAGGAGGACTTGTGGCACCTTAGAGACTAACACATTTATTTGAGCATAAGCTTTCGTGCTCAAATAAATTGGTTAGTCTCTAAGGTGCCAGAAGTACTCCTTGTCTTTATCCTCATGTGTGTCTTCTGTGGAAGGGAGCTGGCTTTGGTGAATGCAGAAGTGAGGTAATTATCTGCTCTCCTGGTTTACACACATTTAGAAACCCTGCTCCGCGCTCTCTTCCAACCGTCTTCCTCATTTTACTTTGGCAGGTACTGGCTCCAAAAGGGAAACTTTGTGGGGACTTGGAAGAGCCGTTTAAGAATGTGGTAGAGCATCTCCTCGCGAGGGCTGGCAAAGGCTGGCTTAGAACAATCACGTGGAGGAACACAGATGTGTTTAGCTTTGGGATGCTACCTGTGGTGTGTGCACCTAGGTGATTGGATCTGATATGAATCAAACCTGTTGCTTAACCTAACTAGTGCAGCTTTTACCTATCTATAAATATATAGAACAGGTCAAAGATGCCAGAGTTTCAGCTCTGGAGGCTGAAGTCTTTTAATGTGCACAGAACAGGTGCACAATAGGCAGGAGCAGTATCAGCTCTCTAATGCTAGGGTGGATTGATTTAAATCTAAATGGGAAATTACCAATTTAAATTAACAAGCAGGAAACCTTGATTTAAGTAACTGATTTTAGTCTTGTTTTGCCTTTGTACTTTTTAGCTATTTTCCTAAGGAAAGGTTGATTCTCATTGGTTGATAACCATTAAAACATGTTGATTTGCAATTAAATATAGCCTTACACTTGGTTTGGTGCTTCTTTTTGCTAACAAGAAGGATACACTATATCTATATACGTTTATTTAAACTATTATATTGCTTAACTTACATTATTCCGATTTTTAATTTTTACATATTTATGTGTTAGAAAATGGAGAAAGGTGCACTTTTTATTTACTAGATAATTTTTCGTTTTTACCAAGCTCTACTTGGATTAAATTAAAGTTCAGTTAAAATGCACAAAAGAGCAATTTAATTTTATCAGTTAAATAAAACAACTTTAAATGTGTGGGATACAGAAGAAAAAATTATCAAAGTTTTTCAAAACATGATTTGCTTTTAAAACTGGAGATAATTGCTTGACCACGCTTTGGTTTGTTATGAAATATATTCAAGAGGCCAAATAACCAATGTCAGTCAGGTTTATTGCTCGAGCCAAAAATAACATAGTACAGGAAAAAGGTTCTGTAGAATACCAGTCTCCGGGAAGCTGTCTCGTGCAGCAATGTTCTGTTCACCTTACACAGAAGGTGTGTTCCCAAAGTTACCCCCCTAAAGTCCACTTTGTTCCCCACTTGTTTGCCAGTAAAAAGTACTATACATGTCATCTGAAACTTGAATTAACCAATTAGCTTTTTACCTGTTTTTTTCTGGTACCATGGTGTACCCTTATCTTTTTTCTGAACACGTACATTTCACATACTAAGGGGCATGCAGGCACCTCCTAGATCTGTACGAGGGTAGATTGGCTTGTGAGGGTAACTCCCTTTCTGTTGCTATGATAAAATAATCATATGTCCTGATACTGACAGTTTTCCTATGTACTTAAGCCAAAACTTACATCAGCTAATTCAAGGTGTTATGGGATATGTAGCATAAGTGAACAGGATTATAATAAAGACATAGGCCAATCTGGGCTATATAACAGCCATATTTATGCTTAAATATTTGTGCTTATGTGTAATATATATGACGCAGATAATACATATTATCTGTATAACATATATGTGTGCTAGCCAGCGTATATTGGTCAACATAACTGATTTATGAAACAAAGGAAGCGTTAACTATAGTTAGTGAATTGAACTCCTTGTGATTTGAAACAATGTCCTTCAAGATTTTTGAATCAGTAGAGCTCATCCTCCCCCATCTAGTTTTCATTCATGGATTAGAAGAGGAAAACAAGCTTTCCCCCTTTTTCAACTCCCAATCGATTTCTTAACTTTGAATGAACTAGTCCTTGAACTGAATGAGTTGAATAAACTGAAAAGAAGAAAACAATCTCTCTGTAGCAGTGAAAGAGGCTATTGCTGTCAAAAGCTGCTTTTGCACTTCAACAGGCTCTGGTTCCCAGTGCTCAGCCAATGACTTCCACCAGCTCAGTGGTTTGTTTCTTTAAAACTTGGCTGTGAACATCTATTGCTTAATATAATTTTAAAAATTAATTTATTATTTTAATAGATATAGTAAGTTCAGGTCTTAACAGAAGTTGTCATTCTTAAAAAAACACAACCAAGTACAGTAAAAGTGGTTTTATCCGGCATGTTGGGGGAATGGGGAATGCCGGTAAGTGAAAAATGCTGGTTAACTCAGAGGGAGGGAGTTTGGGTGCGGGGCTGGGGGTTGGGGTGCGGGAGGGGACTTGGGGTGCCGCAGCTCCCATTGGCTGGGAACCTCTGCCCCGAGCCCCCTCCCAGAGCCTGCGCTCCACACACCCCCCGCGCCTCAGTCCCCTGCTGGCCCCGCGCCAACCGGACTATAAACCGGAATTTCAATGAAGATCAGAAATGACGGTTTAGGGAGTTTTCCGGTTGGTGAAGTGCTGGATAAAACAGCTTTTACTGTACTTACTTTAATTTTTTTTTAAATCTGATTTTTATTCATTTATATTATTTTGAAAAAATCATTGATTTTTTTTTTTAATCCACCCTGCCTAATGCTGACCAGGGAGAACCACCTCGACCAGTGAGTTCAGTCTCCATGGCTTCTCAGTCCTCGGCTACCTCCAATGCTCCATTGGGATGGTGGCTTGTGTAGTGTCTGCTGGGGACCAGACAGACACCGCTCAACTCACTTCGTGCTGGCCACTGAACAGGCATGAAAAAGTAATGACTTTCAGTCACTACCGACTTCGACAAGACTCGGACTGGTGGCCTGGGGCGACAGGTTGTGTGTCATTGCCAAGCCGTTACAGGTATGTCTACACTGCAATAAAACAACCGCAACTGGCCCACGTCAGCTGACTCAGGCTCTCGGGGGGTCAGACTATGGAGCTATACAATTGCTGTGTAGATGTTTGGGCTCGGAGACTCTTGTCCCTACATGGCACCTAGGCTCTGGGACTCTTGTCCCTACATGGCAATTTTAGAGCCCCACAGCCAGAGTCAGCTGACACAGGCCAGCCATTGGTGTTTCCTCACAGTGTAGATGTACCCTACGAGATCTCCTGGCTGCAGATTTTACCTTTAGTAATCCCTTTTCAGGAACATTAACAACGCAGGCATTGCTACGGGAACCTCACCGATCTTCACTGGCCATTAGTAAGCCTTTCACCAGTGTAAAGCTGAGATACTTGAGCTGTTAACTCGTTAGCAGTGTTTATTAATCAGTTGCAGTTATTTGTAAATGCTAGGTGGGTGCTTCCCTAGACAGCGGTGGGTGTTAGTGTAGGGGCAGGAACTTGTGTCCAGGGCTGCCAGTCTAGATGCTGCATCTCCTGTGCAGTAGTAATGAACCCTTTCAGCAGTGCTGTAGTTGGTAGGTGTGCACTGCAGCTCCCCACGCTGTTCCTGTTGCCTTGTGTGTACCAGTGGCCCAGGGCTTAGGGAAGTAGCCTGGGAGTTGGGAGGCCTGGGCTCAGATCCCTAGTCTGCTGCAGATTCCCTGTCTGACCTGGAGCAGTTCATTTAGTCTCTGTGTGCATTTGATTCCCCATGTGTAAAGTAGGGATAATGGTGATGCCCTGCCTCACAGGGTGTTGGGAGGGGAAGGGGTTAGGTGCTCAGCTCCCATGGGAATCAACACGAGGATTAGGCTCGCTTACAGAAAGGATCCCCACAGTTGTCACAAATTAAAGCTGTTCCTGTAATCCGATTCATTCGTGTGGAACCCCATCGCAGTCACTGGGGCGCTGCACAGACACATGAGGCTCAGGGCCTAAAACCCATCATCGTTTGTTTTAAAGAATAACTTTTAACACAGTCTTGACATCAAAGTCTCTCATGATTCATAGCTGAAGTTGACTCAGTATCTGCCACGTTCCTTTCAAAATGATTGACTGGTTTGGGATTGTTCAGGCAACATCTCTTGAAAGTCAAAAGCGAGTACAGGGTGTTTTTAGCATTGTAAATTTTGGAGGATACATTGAGGTGCTGGATTGGCAGCTTGGGCACAAACTGCAGCGACTGACAAGATCAAAACAAACCCTGCAATTAGAACTTTATTATGATAAATAACAATATCTAGCTCTTGCGTGATGCTTTTCATCAGTCGATCTCAAAGTGCCTTACAAAGGAGGTCAGTCTCATTTATCTCCATTTTACAAATGGAGAAACTGAGGCAGTGAGATGAAGACACTCGGCCAAGGTCACCCAGAAGACCAGTGGCAGAGCTGGGAATGGAACCCAGGTCTCCTGAGTCAGTCTAATGCTCTACCTACTAGACCACACTGTCACCCTTATTTATAAATAAACATCATGTATTTATTTATTTTTAAAAGAAAAGCTTCACCAGGTCCTGAACCAGCCTGGGCTTTGTGCAGCTTGAGGACACCCCAGCTGTCCAGGCAAACAAAAGCTTGCAGATACGGCTGAAAATTGGATAATTAAAGATAAGGGGGATAATTAAAGGAACATAAGAACAGCCAAACTGGGTCAGACCAAAGGTCCATCTAGCCCAGTATCCTGTCTTCTGACAGTGGCCAATGCCAGGTGCCCCAGAGGGAATGAACAGAAGAGGGAATCATCAAGTGATCCATTCCCTGTTGCCCATTCCCAGCTTCTGGCAAACAGAAGTTAGGGACACCATCCCTGCCCATCCTTGCTAATAGCCACTGATGGACGTATCCTCCATGAACTTATCTAGCTCTTTTTTGAACCCTGTTATAGTCTTGGCCTTCACAGCATCCTCTGGCAAGGAGTTCCACAGGTTGACTCTGCATTGTGTGAAGAAATACTTCCTTCTGTTTGTTTTAAACGTGCTGCCTGTTAATTTCATTTGGTGACGCCTAGTTCTTGTGTTATGAGAAGGAGTAAATACACTTCCTTCTTTACTTTCTCCACACCCGTCATGATTTTATAGACGTCTATCATATCCCCCCTTGGTTGTCTCTTTGCCAAGCTGAAAAGTCCCAGTCTTATTCATCTCTCCCCCCAGCCAAGAGGGGGTTAAAGAGTTGCAGTGGTCACAGTCTCCCCAACCTGCTGCACCTGTGGGGCTTGGCGGGCCCCTCAAAGAGAGGAGCCCAGCCCAGTTAGTGTGCTGCTGTGAACACAGCAGACCCGGAGCACGGGACACTGTGTGCTAGGCTGCTCTCTGAGGAACGGCTTGAGAGTGCCTGAGCCCTCTGAGGAAGCAGACGGCTGGGTTTTGTTCCTTTGTTCGACTACGCCACAGCATTAGCTGTGTGAGTGCATAGGAGCCGAGGCTTCCTTTGTTCAGGGGTCTAAAGACTGCTTCCCCTCCCAGGAGTGTGGCTGCGGGGAGCTCGGTCTCCTGCAGGCGGTGGACATTGGACTGCCTTGTCCCCTGTCCGTGATGCAGCCCGAGTGCCACACCTCAGACCCCGGCACCAGTCCGCAGGACAGCCGCCCATCAGGGATGGATGTACGAGGTGAATGAGGTGCCCATCCTTTCCCCAAGGCGGAGCCCAGGAGACGTCACTTTTGACCCACCCTTGAGCCTGCAGTGAGGCAGGGAAGGGTTAAAAAAAGTCTGTGAATGAAAACTCTTGTTCATTAAATATCGTGAGGGGAGGAGATGAGCCTGCCAAAGGAGGACTGATCCCCTGTGGCGCTCAGGTGCTCTGAGCGCCTGCCACTGCCTCCTACGGAACAGCAGGGTCTGCTGGGCCTCTGCCCTACCTCCTGAAGTCGGAAAAAACTCCTCTCCCCTTTTATTTATGAGCAGCTGGAGCTTTTCTATCCGACTGTCAGCGCTCAGATGCCTGATAGACAGGATTATAGCTGTTAATTGCCTCTGAGGTTTTCAGAGATGCCAAAAATAAGCACACAAGAATAGGTTGTGAGCGCCCGCTGTGCTGGGTGTCAGGAGCGAGCCCAGCAGGGACAGGACACTCTGGTTTTAAGAACAGTCCTTCTTGTCCCTCCTGGCTCCGGAGCGGTCTCTCATCCGGCCACCTGTCGGGTTGTGACACGGCCTGGTTCTGCAGCAGCTCGTAGATACGTGGTTTGGTTTTCAATTTGATTGGTGGGGGTACATAATAACGAACTCTCCCAAAAGCGAGGAAATCCAGCCGGCAGCACCTTTGTGAGATAGCCTGTTGTGGTGAAATGTGGAGGGGCAGGCACTGTCTCATTTGGCATGTACCGTGTCCGGGGAGATGTAAGGACCTTTGACTATTTGGAGCCATTGAAGAATCCATGGTTGGGATGTTGACTCCTGTGTGCTGCTAATTGTATGTATCTAACCCCCCTCAGTGTCCATGGCTTAGAGGTGGCTCTTTATTTCCTGTCCTGTTGTATTCAACAGCTGCCATGTTCTTCCACAAAGGTGGTCCAGCTCCACCCTTGGCTCGTTGCACTCTGTCAGCTCTGGCCAGTGATGTCCTGTCAAATGTGCTCTTGCTCCCATTTGATGTGGTCCTCTTCTGAGCAGAGTCTTCTGCTGAGTTGCATTGGGTTGCCTCTGGTTGCTGCTGACAGAACAGGGTGGTTGTAGATTCTGGATTTAGATCCTAGTGCAAGTGAATAAGGAAACTTGGGTATCTGTTTTGGGGTTTTTATATCTCAGTTAAGCAGAGGGTAGGGCTGCTTCTCCTTTACGTGATGGCATGGGTGTGCGATGCATTGCTCCTCTTGGCTCACTCAGATCCTAGCAGCTAGAACAGGACTGTTACAGCTCTCGCTAAGCAGTGGAAAGGCAAGTCCCATCAGTACCCTGGACATCCCGCAGGCCTCTTTTTAAAATTATCTCCATCACTTGGTTTCTCTCTCCTTGTTTTTCCTTCAACCTCAAGCTGCACAACTGAACGCGGTCACATGCCAGCTTGTGTCTTCAGACTCAGTTGAGCTCACTCGGTCCTGCTTGGAAGCATAGAACTGGTGTCTTTTATGGGATAAGTATCCTGTGGTGTCAGCTGGTCATTGTTTTGAGCTCACTCCATGCATGAGAGGGTCTAAAACTTCTTTAATCAGCGCTAGTAATCACTGAATTATTTGGAATTCAGTTATCATTCCTCGCAAGTCTGCTCATTCCCGTGGTGCCGCATGCTGTCAGCTACGGCTACATGTCACGATTTGGGGTGCGAGCTGTCCTCGGCCACGTGCAAAGGGGCCACATTTTAATTTTGTTTCCAACAGAGCCGGATCCCAGAAATAGACAGTCAGCACAATATCCACATAACGGCCAAACCAACTGTGAAGTCGCAGTTGCAGGTCTGTTAGAATTTGCAAAGCTCATTTGCAAACGTGTTGTTCCATGCCTGAAATCTAGTTAGGCAAGAAAACAAGATTGTGCATAGCACCAGGTCTTTTACATATGCCAGGCTGTCCTCTAGCAGATTTCCCTTGTTTCCCCCCGTGTGGGGCCTGGACTACGCTATTTGGTAGCCCGGTATCACCGGCTAGCTCTTCAGCGTGTGGCAGAGACGTTTTTTTCTCTATTACATATTTTTTCTTTTTCAGCTGCTATTTCAAAAGGAAGCGGGGGGGGGGGGGGGAGGGAGCTAGTTTTAGGGAGCTTTTCAGTAATTCCGTAACCTAATAAAGAATTTGCTCCTATTGTGCTATAAACACATGGGAGACGCCGTTTACCGGGAAGGGGGGAAGTTCTAAAGGATCAAAGGCAGCACTTTAATTAAAATATATCTTGACATTTGATAGTGCGCTGTGCTCAGCATTAGCATTCATGAGAATTCCTATTTTCAGGCCTTTTCTTTTCTGTATAATCAGGCGCTGGTATTGAATTTCAGCCTCTGTGGCTTTGCGCGCTAAGCCCAAGACACAGGAACTCTTTCTAATATTCTGGGTTTACCCAGAGATCTGTCTGAGTTTTATTTGGAGCTTGCTCCTCTGTTGTGGAGATAGATCTAAAGCGTAAATGGTACGGAGAACACGGACTCTTTTGTGCCGTCTGTGCGTCTTGTGAACTGTCTAAAGTGCTTTGTGGTGGATTTAGTAATCAGCAGCAGAACATGGTGTCTGTAGTTTGATGATTAGGTGAAAGCTCAAACAAGCTTAGACATAGGAAAGCATGCTCCAAATAAGCATTTCATTCTAGATGGACAACAGTCTCTTACTTGTTGGTGGCTTTCCCTTAGCCGCCACACTGGCCCCTCAACTGGAGTTAGGCTTATATTGTCTCATGACTGATCTGGCTAAAACTCTAACGATCTTTGGCTGAAATATTTCTGGATGCCTTAGAGATGGATCAGGAGCCCAATGGTACATTTGGTATACCGAGATGATACATTAGATATCTTTCACAACATTTTGATGGAACTCTCTTCAGGAACTTACACAGAATGCAGGAAAATGTCTGCTTGGAACTGTTTCAGTATCTTTAATTTTCTGCTTCTCTAAATTCTCCCTCTTGTAGATTCACTTGGCATAGAGCTCTTCGCTTCCTGTGTTTAACTAAGGAGCTGATAAACTGCTGCTGCGTTCCACTCCAGAGCCTTCTGCATTTCAGTGGCGGGTGAAGGCATGTTGTGTGAGTGTTAAGCATATCTATATAATCCTTCATATGCTGCCATATAGTAATTTGTTAAAGTGCTTCGGGATTTCTTAGGGATGAAAGGTGCTCTGTAAGAGGGTTGCTTTCCAAACTGCAGTATGTTCAGAGAATTTGTTCTGATTGCTGGAGACCACCATTTTCTAGCTATTCAAACCCCGATTGTTAGTTGGGGAGTCAGCCTGACCTCCAAAATTGTAGGCACAATTGCACCCATTTAGATACTCATGTGCAGGTGCAGTCAGGCAGCAGCTTGGTTTGCCGCAGTTGTGATCGCAGGTCTGGTTGATTACACCCACACTGGTGACCGGGTAGGTCTCAGATGGTAGGCTTTGAGAGCTGGATTCCATGTTCTGTGGCATCTGCGTCAATGCGGAGTGACTCCATTGAATTCAGTGGAGTGACGCTGCTATAATGGAGATCACTTCCAGGCCATGTGACTTTGTCTTCCCAAATGGCTGGCTTCGGAGCTCTGAATAATATTTTTAATCCGTTTCTGACTGCAGCAGGCCAAATGGAAAATGACTCGCAGGGGCCGCGCACGGCCCCATGAAAAACTAATCTGTGCTAATTGCCTCCAGTGCCTGAAAGCTCCTCACATACTTGAGTGCTGAGCCAAGAAATGGACCAGCTTTGGAGCTGTAGAACAAACCAAAGCTCTGCGGAGCAGATCCACTGAGCCGAAGGCTTTCCACAGTAGGCTGCTGCTTGCTGGCTCCTTTCTTTTGGCCAACCCAGCCAATCGCCTGCTCTTTCTGGTGTGAGCTCAGCAAGACTTCGTAAGAACTCCGAAAACAATGTGTGGGTTGTAAACAGTCCAGATGTGAAAACAGTCCAAGTGTCACTTTCAGGTACACGGACGTCTGTCATCGTATAGATGAGCCAAACCCTGCTTCGGTCCCCCCGTCCTCCTCACACGACAAAGAAAACGGGATTATAACTGTGTTGTGCTGTTTTTATAGGAACATAGGCCTTGCCAATGCCATCCCAGATGAAACCAGTGGTCCATCCACTCCAGTATCGTGTCTCTGATGCCAGCCAGACTCCAGTGCTTTAGAGGAAAGGGCGTGACACCCTGCCATGGGTAGTTATGGATTGTCTGCTTCTCTGACATCCCATTCATCTTTGAAATGTGTTATGAAAACTTTCTGAGGTTGCCTAGGAATGATCAGAGAATGGGGGTGTGGTCGGAGAGGCTAGGAAGGCAGGTTTCAGATCCCTGTTTTTTCTGGTGTGCAGATGTTGTTGCCAGCTCCTCTAAGCACCCAGCACCACGCTCTTAAAAACAGCTTTTCTACGTTTTCTTTTGACATCTCTGTGGTTAACTGAATGATCTGTTCGGAGAGTTCTTCATGTCCCCTGCCTCGTTAGGATTCGTCACCATACCAAATGGACTAGGAATGCTGCTGGCAATAGATAATTGTACCTTGTTAGTTTGTTTCTGGTGCCCATGAGATGTGCTTGCTAGGCATGTGGTTTCCTTCCTCCTACGGCTCTTTGGTTGGTTGGTAGGTAGAGGGTGAACCTTTGTGTAGCCTCTTGGGTGCTCTCCACGGGAATCAGTAGAGCTGGTCTGGTCAGTTATGACAGATGGAGTGTCCCCCGTCCTCCAGCCCTGGGTCACAAATAATTGGAGGAGGAACAGACGACTAGATGGAACTCAGGAGTCCTGTTGCCCAGCCTCATGCTCTGAGCACTAAGCCATGTATTTATTAAGGCCGTCCCTGGGCTCGCCTGGGAGGGTGCCTTTTCTTCTTAGACAGATGTTTCTATGGACGGCTAGGCCTTAGTGAAACACTCAGCTGTCTAAGTTCGTGGAGCAGGAGCCATAGCTTGTTCCATTGTATCAAGAGCCAGGTGGGGGGTGGAAACCGAATCCAGAGGTGGAGCATTCTCGCAACACCCTGTAAGTTAACCCCTGTGGCCCCAGGTGAATGAATCATACCACTTGGTGTATTCCAGAGAACAGAAGGAAAGGGGGGTCAGCGGCACTGCATAGCCAAGTGACGGTCGTCTTTGCCAGCGTTATCCGCTCAGAGAGCGTCAAGGTGTCAAACACTCAGTGCGGCAGTCCAGAGCTGCTGTTGGAGTGGAGGAAATGGAAGTGCCTTAATGAAGGGACGCTGTCTGCCTGGGCAGAAAATGCTTTCACCCAAACTTCTGCTCTAGTGAAACTCCACCAAGTGCGTAGGGAATTTGGATACTTTTTAAAATCGCCCTCTATTAAGGATATAGAGCCCTGACAATTCTGTAAGTCCCTACTAGTCATGGGGTCTTGCCTCGTGTGTTAAGACGCATTGGTATGTTATTGAGGCCCATATTTAAAAACAAATGTAGCCTTCCATAGGCCAGCGCAGCTGCGAGGACCAGAGATTAAAATCAGTAGGGTTTCTGCTGTCTGCATTTGTGCTTTGGGTCACTCGTGAGGATGTTGAACTCTTTGGCCATATCTGAGGGTTGCTGAAGCGTGGTCTGCAGGACACGTGGCTCACCAGCTTCAGTGGTGTTCAAAAATTGTCAGCACCCTCCCCCCCCGCCTTCCCGATCATGAGATTGGCTTAAAACCCAGGAGATTTTGGTAACATAATACATTCTGGGTTCGTTACTTACCCTTGGGCTTTTGAGTCTTTAGGGGGTCACGTTTTCAAGGTTTTTCCCCACAACCATGAAGGCTAAAAGCTTGAAAGCGGAGATTCTCCCATCATCACATGACTTCAGGAGCTGGGGCTTTAAGATAAGCACCAACTATAATGACTCAGCTGCAGCCACCTTCTTCTTCATCAGAGATCTGTAGCCTATGGAGAGAACAAGGCCCAGCATGCTCTGCTATTGTGATCTGAGCACCCTGCAGGTGGGACTGTGAGCTGGGAGACGGGGTTTCTATTCCTGGGTCTTCATGTGTGATTTTGGGTAAGCCACCTAACTCCTCTGGGCCTCTGTCTTCCCCATCTGTGACCTGGGGATAATGTCGATCTTCCCTCACAGGGGACTGAGAGGCTGAACTTGTAGGATTTGCTAAACGCACTTTGAGATCCTGCTATGGAAAGAGCCAAGTCTCCCCAGCCCGAGAGGTCAGCGTCGATGGAGTGAACTAGAGAAGATGCCCCTGTGTGCCTTGTACAGCACCAACCGCATTGTCCGTGTACCCGATGAAGCAACAACACGTGTCACTCGTTCGGTATCAATTGCATGTTTACAAGATCTTCCAAGGAGGAAAGTAAATAGATGCCATAAGGCAAATGAACTGTGAAGCAGGTTGTGTGTTCTAACAGGGGACGAAAACCCCTTTCTAATTGAAAGACAGAGCCCCCAATTCCCCGCATTAGCACTTCCGTCTCATCTTCGTTTCCAATCCTAGCAGCTGTCATTTGCCTAGTGAAGGTTTTAAAAGTGGAAGAATATTTCTGAAAGATTGTATTTTTTTTGGCGGGGGGGGGGGGGATGTTAATCATACAGATGGTACAAGATTTTATTTCCCCTACAGGGCTAGTAAATGATTCACTACATCACATTAATATATGACCTATTTTGTTGTCTTTTATGTAGCATTGATTAAACACAGTGTGTACGGTAACTGAGAAATCAGATCAGAATAAATACGCTGTAAAGCTCCTTGCTCTGGCTCTCATGACAACGTGTCCTTGATGAGGAAAATAAATATGTAGATCTCTGAATTATTTATTCTTTGTATTGACAACAATCAACACAAACATCCCCCCCCCCCACCCCAGTTTCCAAGGCTGCTTCTTTTAGGAACACATCTTCTCTAGTGTAAAGCAAATAAAAGATTTCATGAGTGAATAACACAGCCGGAGCCAGTGAAGCTGTAGTGAGCCATGTCATGCTCTCCATCTCTGGTGAGGGGAGGTGTCTGCTGATTTTCAGGTGCAGGGAGGGGAGCCCTTTGGGAGCAGATACAGATGGATTTAAAAAAAAACCCAAATGTCTATATTTTAAGTCCCGATCCTGCAAAGAGTTAAGCAAGTCAATGGGGTTACCCACTTTTGAAAAGTTAAGCACGTATGTCGCTGTTTAAGGATCAGGGCCTTATAGAGCATTGTTCGTTAGGATAAGAATGAGAGAGAACTTTGCAGAATCTTCCCCCTTGAATCTGTTACCCGCCCCGCAGTTGGGAGTGTGGGGAGGGGGGGCTAGGAGTGGGAGCAGTCCAACCTGTGTTAATACGTCTAACTAAAAATCCCCCTCAGCCTGGAAATAGCCTCACTCCTTTATAAGCTATTTGCTACTTTTGCAAACTCTTGCTTTTTAACTCAGTGTATGTTTTTAGCGCCTAGCTCCCTGGGGCCATGCTCTCCACTGGGGCCTCTGGATGCCCTGGTAGCTTGCTGCTGTAATACAGGTTGATGGATTCTAGTCTGACCTCCGGCATAACACAACCCATTGCATTTCCCCCCCACCCGAAACGTAAGCCCCAGAGCTGCAAAGACATACACACTTCACTTCCCCACCAGCGCGGCTACTCACATGCATAAAGCCAAGCACATGCGAGGATCCTTGCAGGATCGGGGCCCTAGTGGTCACATTAATATGGCTGGTGGCCCTTTAAACAAACCAGCCAGAAAACATTGCATAGCTCCTGCCTAGGGCATGTCTGTGGCACGGAGTGCCCATGATGTAGCCACTCCCTACAGAGACAGGTTTTTCCATGGCTATGTGTATTCCACCTCCCTGAGCTAGGTTGACAGACGAATTCTTCCATCGACCTAGCTGCGTCTACTCCGGGGTTAGGTTGACTTAATTCCAGCTGTGGAGTTTGAATTTGTTACACCCCTGAGCGACCTAGCTAGGTCAATCTCCATTTTAAGTGTAGACCAGGGCTTAGTGCCGGGCTGGGACGGGGGTGGGCGGAGCTCTTGCAAACTTCAAAGCACTGTGGTTTACAAAAACGCTCTTATGTCTGCATTAGCTTAGATGACCCATTCCCTTCATCAGGACCGACAGTGTTTCAGCCAAACTGCCCTTGGCATTTCCCAGTGGTGCTGATGAACTCATTAAACAGAGCAATTCATACTGGAAATGGAAATATTTCACCAACGATGAGCACTGGGACTCTTAGAAGGTTTATTATTCCTTTTTTCCCACCCTTTCTTGCATCAAAACTCAGCTGAAGAGCTGCACAGGCTGCTGGGCGAGACCTGTAGTGGGATTTACAGAGGAGCTGAGTATGACTTTATTTAAAAAAAATATGATCCTGAACAGATCCGCTTCCTTCTAATCCATCAATAACAAGCGATTCTATATCTGGTGCCAGAGAACCCGTTTATACACAGACAGATGGGAATAGAAGAAGATAATTCACTAATATCTTAATCTATCCAGCCTAACAAGAGAATTGACTTTTATCTTGGACAGGGCTCATGGTCCCGGGAGTTATTAATGTTGCTTTAATGCAGCATATATGTCTCTTTATAAAGACTAACAGACCTACTTGTTTTCCCTAGATTTTGAGTGCTGCAAACACCAGTCACTGATGCTTGCCAGGTGCTATAAGGCTGTCCTATTTGCTCTTTACTCCTTTTCTCCCTGCATAGAATCATAGAATATTAGGGTTGGAAGAGACCTCAGGAGATCATCTAGTCCAATCCCCTGCTCAAAGCAGGATCAACCCCAACTAAATCATCCCAGCCAGGGCTTTGTCAAGCCAGTGGGAAGGTTTTGAAAATGGCTGTTTTGAAAGTAAGAATATTGGCAAGGGGGCAGGTGCTGTAGATCTCGCAGTGACAAAGGCATTTTATAGAGTCCAGTTGTACCTATAAAGCTGTCAGTTTGTGACCCGTGTGCTTTATTTGTATTAGGTCTTTTGGGGAGGCTTGTGTAGTTCTATCTAGTCTTACGCCCACATCCTTTATTTCCTGTGAAGTTAAGCATGCACTGGGACCGACACCTGGGTCTGCGTTTCCCTTTGCAGAGCACAATGGTAGGGATCTCTTGTGTGCCGTTCTGTAGAACGTCTCCCAGCGAGTTCCTTGCGGTGTGCATTGCTTTCTCTTGCACATCTACTGTCTGTGGAAGGTGCATTGTCCTGATTCTCGTGGTGGTTCAGACCTCTCTTTTGGGCTTCATGAATAGACTCCGTAGACATTCGCGCTGGAGAAGACCTCGTTGATCCGCTAGCCAATGCAGGATTGTCCCCTACTCTCTCTCGAGTTCTCCCAACTATGCTCTGACTTTCAAATGTTGCTCTTTAACTCTGTTGGCTCCTTGGGAGCTTCCACGCTTTCCTGTTTTCAGAGGATTATCGCTAGGCTGAGCCTCCCAGGAACAAAGCTGTCTCTGCATATAAGTGGGCTTGGACGGATTCGCTTTTTATTGGTAAATGTCTGTAAATATCAATTTCACCAGACACAGAGGGAAGAAAGTGTTTCCATCAGTAATCACTGAAATGTACAGCGAGGCAAAGTAAGAAAAATGCTGCTTGCGAACTTATTCGAGTTTGGTTTAAGGCTATTTGTGCATTTTGACACGTCACTGACAGTTTGTGTTTAACGGTTATAAAACTTTTTGAAGCCCAACGCTTACTGCTATTAAATGGTTATTGTCTGACCCCCATTGCCTGACTGCCCCCATGATTTTCTGCAACTGTGAAAATTTAAATAAAAACTGAAAACAATTCTTAAAAAGAAACATAGATATCACTTGAAATTCTTTTAAAAAATAAAAATCAAACTCTGCCACAGCTGCATATCATCCACCCGCTCTGGAGCGCTGTCTTGGTCATTTCCCTGGGCAGTCGCTGGAGAGGTCTGTGTGGGAGCAGCTCCCCGAAGGGAGCAATGGGAAGTAGAGAACTGGTGGTGTTTTGGTGAATGGGGAGGGGGGTGAGAATTCTAAGGAATGAGCTGGCCCAGGAAATGGCTTAGTAATGAGCTGTGTTTGCGTGGCCTATTGCCGAGTTGAGTAGCCCTTGTTACACACTGTTGTTTCTGACAGGCTCTCGGCACTGGGGATTGGTCAGTCTGCTCTGAAGTTCGTCTGCTGCTGACAGGAGCATGTGGGTTTTTAAAAAAACAAAGCCTCTATTTTTAGCTGCAGAGTGGAAGTGCACAATCCTGCCGAGAGAATAAATCAACCTGGGCTGGAAAATAAATGACACTTCTCCCTGCAGAAAGTTTATTGGAAGAATGTGGGAAATGATCTCATTTATATGTGAGCTGAGAGCATCACCAGTGTGCAGTGGGAATCTGTCATTGTACCAGATATACATATATTAGGGCTGTCGATTTAATCACAGTTAACTCACACGATTAACTCAAAAAAATTAATCGCGATTGATCGCAGTTTTAATCGCACTGTTAAACACTGGAATACCAATTGAAATTGATTAAATATTTTGGATGTTTTTCTACATTTTCATATATACTGTATTCTGTGTTGTAATTGAAATCAGTGTACATTATTTTTTATTACAAATATTTGCACTGTAAAAATGATAAACAAAAGAAATAGTATTTTTCAGTTCACCTCATACAAGTAGTGTAATGCACCAATCTCTTGATCATGAAAGTGTAACTTACAAATGTAGATTTTTTTTGTTTGTTACATAACTGCACTCAAAAACAAAACAATGTAAAACTTCAGAGCCTAGAAGTCCACTCAGTCCTACTTCTTGTTCAGCCAATCGCTCAGACAAACAAATTTGTTTCCAGTTACAGGAGATAATGCTGCCCTCTTCTCATTTTCAGTGTCACCAGAAAGTGAGAACAGGCATTCGCATGGCACTTTTGTAGTCGGCACTGCAAGGTATTTACGTGCCAGTTATGCTAAACATTCATATGCCCCTTCTTGCTCTGGCCACCATTCCAGAGGACATGCTTCCATGCTGATGATGCTCATTTAAAAAAACAATGTGTTAAATTTGTGACTGAACTTCTTGGGGGAGAATTGTATGTCCGCTGCTCTGTTTTACCCGCGTTCTGCCATATATTTCATGTTATAGCAGCCTTGGATGATGACCCAGCACATGTTGTTCATTTTAAGAACACTTTCACTGCAGATTTGACAAAACACAAAGAAGGCACCAAGGTGAGATTTCTAAAGCTAGCTACAGCACTCGACCCAAGGTTTAAGAATCTGAAGTGCCTTCCAAAATCTGAGGGGGACGACGTGTGGAGAATACTTTCAGAAATCTTAAAAGAGCAACACTCCAATGCGGAAACACATAACCCGAACCACCAAAAAAGAAAATCAACCTTCTGCTAGTGGCATATGACTCAGATGATGAAAATGAACATGTGTCGGTCCACGCTACTTTTAATTGTTATTGAGCAGAATCCGTCATCAGCATGGACGCATGTGCTCTGGAATGGTGGTTGAAGCATCAAGCGACATATGAATCTTTAGCGCATCTGGCACGTAAATCTCTTGCAACGTCTTAATGTCTTAAGCTTGTAAAAATGCCAGAAACAAGGTTGCATGTGCACCCATAACTCTGTGCGTGGGCATTCCAACCCAGCCTTTAATTCCACACTTACCCCGCTGTTGCTCAGCATGTACGAAGCAGATGGGGGCATTAGACCGATGACACTTTTAAAAGTGTCCTCAAGTTGTGAGGACAATGTCTGCTGGTTGTACAGAACTAGCTTTGAGATGTCCATTCCAAGCACTGGCCGTTCTTGGCCTTTCTAGGCTCCTGTGGATTGGGCAATGTAATAACACCACCCATTGATCACAGGTGTAGCCACCTGAGTGGACGAAGGACATGTGCTCTTCCTTTGTCTCCATGCCCCTCCCCCTTAAAACTGTCTTTCCTGTTCCTTCCCCCCTTCATACAATGGCAGGACTCTCCTCTACTGTCAGCATGTGAGTGGTTTAGAGCCTGCGTCCTCACTGCAAAGTGGGTGGATTCCCTGCACCCCAGCCGTAGCCTGTACCTCCAGTCGAGCCAGCTAGCCTGGGTTGAAAACACGATCACCCTCGGTCAGAAGTTTGAGTCGGTGGCAGGACTGGGGTTGGGGTAGCATCCATGTTAACTTTGCAGTGAAGATATAAATGTTTTTATGTGGTTGCCGCATTGAGCCTGCCCTTCCCTACCCCATGTCTGTTGTTATGAGTTGCCACCTGCTTGGATTCCTTGAAGAAAATCCAGATGTCTGCAAGGAGGCCATATATGAGCTCCCTAAAGCCGTTATCAAGGACCTTGGTATTTTTCACATAAGCCAAAGAGTTTGCATGCAGCACTTGTATCGTTTAACAGTCTTGTGGTTTAAAAATTAAGTCATGACTGCAAACCCAAGTAACTGCCGTTTTATTTCCCCCAAAGGCTCGGCAAGATTTCTGCTAAAAGTCTTATCCCCAGAGAGGTGGAATACCAGTGCCAGTGCATGCCATTTTTGATAGGGGAAAAAAAGCTAGGGAAATTTACAGAGGAGATAAAAACAAAACAGTCCCGCCAGTGAAGAACAGACAGGCATACAAATCCGCAATATTTATCATTATTTACAGTTGCACAATCTCTGTTTGAATGGCCGCCATGCTTTTAAAAAGACTCTTAGCATCTTGGTTTTGTGGGATTTTTAAAATAATATAGCCAAGGAGAATGAGTAAATGCCAATACACCCTCAGTCAGCCAAACAAAAGTCACGATCTGCCTGTCTGGGGAGTGCACAGTTTCCTCAAGGGAGAACGTGTGTGTATATGTAGGTGGTCCCATCTCCGGTGCTTGGGGAATGTTCTTGAAACATCCGATGTCCTAGAAGGTGGACTAGACCTGATGCCCTTCTGGAAGGGAGGTTGCTCAGTCTCTCTTTGTAACTGAATTCCTGTTTTTTTTATATTCCATAAGACTGTTGCTGTAGGATAAATATGAAATTAAAGAATTAGGGTTTGGTTAAGGAAATATATGTTTTGTAGAGAGAGGCCCTGGCTAGCTAGCAGAAGGAAAGCCTTGAACGTTGAGCTGTAGGGCCAGAAGGAATGGAGTAGGGAGGATGTCTGGTTAACAGAATAACCAATGAAATAAGGGGAAGTTTCTGAAACGGCCCCTGACCGATAGGGGTGACTGCAGATGGTTTTAAACAAGACAAAGAATCTGTCTTAAAATGAATCAATATGGCGCTTGCCACCCCATATACTAGTATTTTCTCCCATGTAAACCCAGGTGCAAAGGAAAAACCGTTGGTCAGCCAGAAGGAGGGGAAGAGACAGGGAGGAAAAGCCTTGGGTAGAAGGGAGGTTGTAAATCTTGTCTGGATTGAGACAGGAAAAAAGGGCGAACTGTCTGAGCGTTAGTTTTTAGCTGAAGTCGGTAATAGGCAATGACATCACCTGTTTGTTAAAGGGCATAAAAAAGTAAACTCTTAAAAGGTTTCATTGCTCATACCGGCCTGAGCAGGTGGGAGCTGACCAACAGGGGTCTAAGCACCACTGGGTTTAGCCTGTTCGTAAGTATTTTCATCGAATGCTTATAAATGTTTCTTTAGAGTTTGGATGCAGTAAATTGCTTATTATTTAGGCTTTTTAGGCATGTTTAGGGCAATTGTACACCTACCATTTGGCTTTTAGATTTAATAAAGGAATTGATGGTTAAATTGGTGTCTGGTGGTTTCCCATATTAATAATTTCTAATATTAATAATTCCAGCAGTTGGCCCCCGACAGTACTTCTTGCTGCACATTCCCCATTTGCTCTAGCACTGTTTTATACAGTCTGAACTCAAGTCTCTGTCCATTCTTCTGGCTCACTTCCTACATTAAATGCTCATTCTCATGTATGAATTATTGTGCTGAATGAATTTTGATTCAAACCATACAGTTTCCTTATAAAGTCCCTGCTTCCTGCTCGTCTGTTCCATTCTTCTTAGCATGAATTCATATGTTCTAAAATCCACTCCTGCTGACCCAGAGAGTCTCTCGAACAACCATGGGGACTGCTCTTTGCTTTAAGGCCAAATGTACTTCATCAGTTCCTGGGTCAGGCTTCTGATCAAGGCTTCATACTGGGTGTGGTGCAAGTGACTGAAAGAAACAATTCTTTAGTCCATTAACTTGCAGGGTGCTAGCTTGGGTCCTGCTCTCTCTCTTGTGTCAGCTTTCTGCTCCTGGTGAGGTGATGCTTTTTGGCTCTTTGCAGCTCGATTATTAATTGTTCCTGTACCCGAAGGAAGGCACAGAGGAGGGTGGCAGGGTGAAAATCAGGCCGCAATGTTGTATTAGTGGGTTTGATGCTTCCCTGCTGTACCCGTCTCATTGTTCTCCTTAAGGACACCTTCCTCCTTTGGCTTTCTGGTGGCTTGTGCCAAACTGGGTTACATGGGTGATCTTGGGAGGTGATTGCTGAGTGCCTGATGGTGCTGTTATGCTCACTGGCTCGTGGCATGTTTCCCGTGTATCTCCGCTCTGTGGCTGATATCTCTGAGCACCCCGCTCTCTCCCCTTTTTTAGAAGTTTCTTTGCTCCAGGAGCAGCCCCAAAGAGCAGGAGAATTTTGGCTATGGAAACTCACGGCTCAGTACGCTTCTGATCAGGGAGTCGGCCAAATACTGTCCCCAAGAGCAAGCAGATGTCCCAGAACCAACAGGAAACGTCATCACTGAGCCCACAAATGGGTCATTCGGAGAGTTTTACTCTGGTTAAAACCATCTCAATCACCAAGGCCTCTGGGTCACCCTCTTTCCCGCTCACTGCAGCAGGAGCACTGCAGCACCAAGCGCTGCTTACGGTGGCTGAGGGAAGAGGCCACCTTTCCAGGATGCAGTCAGACACGCTGTTAAGAGCACAGGGCATTGATCGTCCTATTCAGCAGGACCGAATAAGCAGCAAGTGGGTGCTGCTGCCACGGTGACTTTACAAATGACAGGACTTTGAAATCTCAGCACCGTTGGGGGGGCAGCGGAGTAGGAGGAATTTTGAACGTGCGCAAAGGGGCGATGGATCGATAGCACGGTCGCGGCGCACAGTGCCTAGTTCCTATGGCTAGCCGACAAACTATACAATCAAATTCTGCTCTCAGCAGAACAGCTCAGTTAAGGGGGTTTATTGCTGCAGCTCAGTAGAGAGGACCAGGACCGAATCACACATGGAGATGTTTAGTTTTATTCTTCGCTAACTCCTGTAACCGGAGACCCAGGTGATTCTGGGCAGGGTGTCCAAACTGATGGGAAGCATGTGACTCCGTTGTAGCTGTTGTAGAACACCTCTCCTGTCCTGCAGCCCTGACCCTTTCCTGTTGCTGTCGGTGGCCCACGAATCCCCGTCACGAATTTTCCTCCAGGGCAGATTGGCAGAGGCCCTGGGGGTTTTTCGCCTCCCTCTGCAGCGTGGGGCACGGGTCACTTGCTGGAGGATTCTCTGCACCTCGAAGTCTTTAAACCACGATTTGAGGACTTCAGTAGCTCAGACATAGGTGAGAGGTTTGTTTCAGGAGTGGGTGGGTGAGATTCTGTGGCCTGCGTTGTGCAGGAGGTCAGACTAGACGATCATAATGGTCCCTTCTGACCTTAAAGTCTATGATTCTGGGCACAGATCACTGGCCGCTCTGCACAGACAGGCCAACTGCAAGCAGGGGAGAACCTCGAAGGCGACCATATGTTCATGTTGAGTTGTTGTCACACACTCCGCGCTGTACCAGCGTGCCAGGTTTCCACATAGATGCTGTAAATAATTCAGCATTGGAGGATTAGACTAAAAAACCCTGTTTTAATGATACATATTTAATGTCTGACATTTTGGCCATTTTCTACCTTGCTGTGTTCCCCTCTCTCTCTCTCTCTCTCTCTCTCTCTCTGCCCCTCCCTGTGTGTCTTGCATATTTCAGTCTCTTTTTACACCTAGTATTTACTAATTGCAGATGGCAAGTCTAGCACGTTCAGATCCGCCAATCCCCAGCCAGATTGTGAATCAGCACCTACTGCGCAGTAAGTCGTCTTTCCCTAACGCTGGGGGGGGCATGCGAAAGGAACTGAATGGACTCAAAGAACTGGAAGTGAGGTACCCAGCCACTTACCCCCACTCCACCAGCACGGTTACTAGTTTTAACACAGGAGGTCTTTGAGGCTCCTTGAGCTGTCTTCGCTTCTCCCCATCATTCGGTGGCGTCTGCGAAACAAGTTGGTGCACGCGTCCTGCTGAAACAGATGATCATGTTGTGACTAAACCCCCGCGCAGTTGGCAGTCTCGAGTAGAAAGGCCAAATGCTGGGACAGATGCGCAAATGGAGTTTTACAGGCCAGATCCTCACGGCTGGTAATTGGTGCATCTCAACTGAAGTGAGATGCTCCATTCCTCCAGGTAATGATCTGGCCTTGTGCGTCTCATTTGTTCCCAGTGTAGAACTCCAGCTCACATGAGTCAATCCCCAAATTTACACATTCTATATGACATCATCTGGGCTACAAAGCAAGCCTGGTGCCCTGCCAATCAGAGAGGATTTGGCAGCCCGCCTGGCTTAGTGTGGCCTTTTCCTTCCAAAAGAGAATGAGTGTTTTTCTATGTGATGGAACAGTTTGTGCTAGATAACTGAAAGGCAGGTATTACACTAAGAATCAATACTGCGTGTGGGACACTTTTCTAAATGAGGTTTGCAATACCCCTGGGCTTTCAGCATAAATGGATTTTGGGTCATTAATTAAAGAGAGCGCTGAGCAAACTGTACACCTGTGTCAGGAAGGAAACTGGCACATTCTTCTGTCTTTATTTTGCCTTCCTGACGAGACATTCCTGTAATAATTCTGCAGACCAGCAATCTCCCCTTGAGAGGAGCACCGCACATTGCAAACCCTGTTCACCTCCTGCTTGATAAACTTGTACAACTCTTTAAGATGACCCTGGAGGGGCCTACTGCATACGATCCAATGTCCAGGAATGATTTCTCAGTGAAAGGCCCCCTTGTATTTTCTAGGGACCCATTTGTCAGATTGGGGTACATTGACCGTTTGGGGGGGGTTGGGGTTGTTGTTATTTATTTAATGTTTCTTTCATCTGAGGTAGTTCTTGGCTAATATTTTTGTGCTCTCTAAGGCAGGCCAGACTTACCCGAGTCCCTTTGAAACCTCAGCTCAACATGCAAGATTGGGAAAAAGCTCATGTGGGATTTATTTCTTCCTTGTAACAAGTATTAAAGTGGCATTGGGGTTAGTGATTCTGCTTATTATACAGCTCCAATCAGGGTGAAAGGACATAGCCATTGCAAGAGTCCAGACTAGCAAACTCCTCACCTTCCGCTCTTTCCTCCCTATGGTTTTCTCTGCCTTAGGAGTTGGTGGATCGAATTGAAGTCAATAGGAATTTTGCCATTGACTTGATTTGGTGTAGGACTTCATCAGGATGGGGAGCACAGGTAGGAAGATACTGAATGTCTTTTTGCTTGTTCTGCAGGTTACTGGTAGCATGGAGACTCCATAATGAAGTATATAATTACACTGCAAGCTTTACTGGCTGTCTGCTCTGCATGGGTATCCACATTGTGCTTTCTGAACTCCCAAAACTCTGTCCCACCATGCACTTGGGTCACCAGGTTGGATTCTCCACAGGGCTGGCTCTTCAACTGGTTGTTCCCAAATGCTGGTTAGAAACCTGGAGGGGATGTTACATGTCAAACGGCAGCTCAAAGATGGACCTCTGAAGAGGGAGACTATTTCAGGATTATTCAACCCAGGACCAAGTTATTGGGGGGGAAGTCCAGATGCCAGATACAGAAGCTAGAATAGCAAGGTGGGTAGTAGAATACACCTTGCAAAGAGAGAGTGGTGGTCATTGTGCAGAGAAGGCTTATTGATTTAATCCTAAGTGGTACACTGGGTCTGGTCCAAGAGCTGAATATGGCTCAACCACTTGGTAATAGCGACCATAATGTAATTAAACTTAACATCCTTGTAAGGGGGGAAATACCAAAGAAACCCACAACAGTAGCATTTAACTTCGAAAAGGGGAACTACACAATAATGAGGAGTCCAGTTAAATGGAAATTAAAAAGAACAGTCACACGAGCGATATGTCTACAAACTGCATGGAAACTTTTTTAAAGCACTACAAGAGATGTTCAAATTAAATGTATACCGCAAATGAAGGGGAAAAAAAAAAAGTCAGAGGACCAAAAAAAAACCACAACCCCACCCTAGCTAAACAGCACAGTAAAAGGTGGTTAGAGGCAAGAAGGCATCCTTTAAAAATTGGAAGTCAGATCCTACCGTGGAAAATAGAGAGGAGCATAAACTCTGGCAAATCAAGTGTAAAAGTACAGTTAGGCAGGCCAAAAAAGAATGTGAAGAGCAACTAGCTTAAGAGACAAAAACAGCACACACACAAAAGACCCTCCCCTCCCCTCAAACCCAACTTTATTAAAGTACATCAGAAGCAGAAGAGCCTCATCAATGTATTAGAATTCTTTGGGGGTGTCAACAAACAGGCAGACGAGTGATCCAGTGGATACAGTATGCTTGAACTTTCAGAAAGCCTTTGACAAGGTCCCACACCAACGGTTCTTAAGCAAAGTAAGCAGTCATGGGATAAGAGGGAAGGTTGTCTCATGGATCAGTAGCTGGTTAAAAGAGAGGAAACGAAGGGTAGGAATAAATGGTCAGTTTTAATGGTGGGGAGAGAGGCAAATAACAGGGTCCCCCAAGGATCTGTAGTGGGACCAGGGCTGTTCAGCATATTCATAAATGATCTGGAAAAAGGGGTAAACAGTGAGGTGGCAAAGTTTGCAGACAGTACAAAATTACTCAAGTATAGTTAAGTCCAAAGCAGACTGTGAAGAGTTACAAAAGGGATCTCACAAATGTGGGTGACTGGACAAGAGAATGGCAGATGAAATTCAATGTTAATAAATGCAAAATAATGCACATTGGAAAACATAATCCCAGCTATGCATATAAAATGATGGGGTCTAAATTAGCTGTTACCACTCAAGAAAGAGATCTTGGAATCATGATATCTAGTTCTCTGAAAACACCTGCTCAGTGTGAAGCTGCAGGCCAAAAAAAAAAAAAAAAGAAAGGCGAACAATGTTAGGAACGGTTTCAGAGTAGCAGCCGTGTTAGTCTGTATTCGTAAAAAGAAAAGGAGTACTTGTGGCACCTTAGAGACTAACCAGTTTATTTGAGCATGAGCTTTCGTGAGACCTTCTGCAGTTTCCACGATATGCTATGCATCCGATGAAGTGAGCTGTAGCTCACGAAAGCTCATGCTCAAATAAACTGGTTAGTCTCTAAGGTGCCACAAGTACTCCTTTTCTTTTTACGAATGTTAGGAACCATGAGGAAAGGGATGGATACTAAGACAGAAAATATCATAAAGCCACCATCGTACACCCACACGTGGAAAGCTGTGTGCCATTCTGATTCCCACATCTCAGGGAAGATATATTAGAAGTGGAAAAGGTGCAGAGAAGGGCAGTAAAGATGGTGAGGGGCATGGAACCACTTCCCTATGAGGAGAAATTAAGAAGACTGGGACTGGTCAGTTTAGAAAAGAGAACACTCCCTTGACTTGATTTTTCTCCACACTGTTGAGAATAACGTGGCTGGCTATTGAATTGCTTTTATTTTAAGGAGGAATGCTCCGAAGACATGCTGTGCCCTGAGGTAGCAGGGGGGACCGGGCTTGGGGCAATATTTCGGGTAACTCCCTTTCGCTCCTTTTCTTCCTACACCTTGATGAGGGCTTTTCTGAAGGCGTTACTCCAGAAAGTTAAACATCAGGGCTATTGTATGTAAAACCCTGATAAACAGGTGCTAACAGTTCCAGTCAACTTCAGAGAGAGAGCACCTTACTGTTTCCTAGCCAAACATGCATTTAATGCACACAGAAGATATTATAAATAGCATAAAATATTGTAAATAGTATTTGGAATACTGTGAATAGCTTTGAAACAAAAGGTGTTAGGCAGGTTTCAGAGTAGCAGTCGTGTTAGTCTGTATCCGCAAAAAGGAAAGGAGGACTTGTGGCACCTTAGAGACTAACCAATTTATTTGAGCATAAGCTTTCGTGAGCTACAGCTCACTTCATCGTGAGCTACGCCCCCTCTGCCTGGGGGTTGGTTACTCTCACTAGCGGCTATGTGCTCTCGGGAAAGCGAATGAGGCCGATGCTCGACATGCTGTTGTTTTCCACCTGGGTTGGTATTGGAAGATTTTTTCTTGTTGTCTAGAAGTATTAGCCGTGTATTTTCCAGGGTTGTGAACGTGCTTGGGTGTCTCCCGTGAATCTGCTCCACTAGTGCTACGGGATAGCAGGAGCAGTCATGTTCTCGGTTTGCACATAAACTGCAGCAGCCCCTTCTTGAGCGTGCCAGATCAGTGACAGCAGACGGGGGAAGGCATCTGTAAATGACAAAGAGTCTCCTGGCTTTTCATCTAGAGTCAGTAATACCTGCTGTGCCTACAACTTCAATGTGCTTCAATGGAGAACCAGGAGAAGGAACTCAATCCAACTGCTTAAAAATGGCTATTAGATCTTACTCCTCCTGGATCACTGATTGCTTTAATTTGTTTCAGGTTAAATAAATAGTCTCCATATAAATTAATTAGTTTCAGCACATGCTAAGTCACCCAAGCAGCCTGGTGCTGTTGTGTGCTTTGAGCTAGAACATTAAAGCAAAATTAATCTTAACTGTTAGCTGAGCACGTGGACTCTCCATTGACAGTCCTGGGTTCTGCCCACTGGTGAGAGATGATTCACCCTTTGGAACGCTGCCCCTTTGCCCAAGTTCTCTTGCGTGTGCATGCGACACTCCTCCTGAAGGACATTAATATTAAAGGAGGGTACTTAGGGTGCACGCTCTTTGGGTCAAGGATTGTCTGTTCTGTGAACAGCGCCTAGCACGCTGGAGTCTTGGTCCATGACTGGGGCTCCTAGGTGACGCCGCAATACAAATAACAAACAACAATGATAATAATTTCACCTTCTGCATTGCACTTGGACAATGCTTCTGTGTAGTTTTACCTGCAAAACAGAACAGCCCCGTCCTGCAAAAATCCCCAGATCTAGTGCACACATAAAGTTGCAGTAGTAATGAGGTTTGCAAACAGATAGAATACTGTGCCATGCCCTCTGGCAGAGGGCACTATTGTTACCAGTCATTAGCTCAGCAGCTGCCCCAACCCTCCTCCGGCTCTCTCACTTACGCCGTTCATGCATCTTTTCGTGTTTTGTCCTTCCGGGGTCTTGCAAAACGCATCCCCATTTTCATTCATTAACAAGCTGCCAACACAGATGTATGTAAGCGGGGGAATGGTCCCGCTCTTGTGGGGAACTTTCCTGGCTTCTGCACTACCCCGGTGAAGTGGGCTAGCGAAAGGCTCTGAGTCCTTGCTTCCACTTTCTTTACCCAGAGGCCTCCCTGCCCTTGAGGGCTCGCCTTCCGCTCTCCTGTCTGGCAGAGTCCTCATAACCCCAACAAGGCTGGGCCCAGGATTCCTGGGGGGCTTGACCCTCAACCCTGCTGTGGTCACCTAGGACAGGGGCTAGGGTGTCCCCACTCCGGGGTACTCTCTCTGCACTGGGCACTTCTCTGACCCCCTGACCATTACATACAATTTGAAGCAAATGCAAGGTATTTAATCAACAATTAATTTTAAAAAGAATAAGGAAAAATGGAAAGGTTAAAGGAAAACACGTCCCCCCGCTCTGTGGCAGGGAACATCACAAACAGTGTCTCTGGAACGTCAGGGCAGTTCACAGTCTGCTCCTTGTAGGTCCCAAGCCCCTTCTCAGGCCCTGGCCGTGCTGCAGGGATGCCATGGGTTGGACACTTGCAATGGTGGTGGCCACGCCCCTCCGGGATTTGGGTGGTGGGACCCTTCTTCCCAGTGTCAGCCCCCATCGGGTTAAGATCCCCCTCCCAGTCTGGCCTGCAAGGATCCTTGGCTGGGGGTGTCTTTCTGCGCTGGCCCCTTTGCCCAAGGTCCCCCCTTGGCTGGCCCCAGTTGCTCACCACAACTGGCTCTGGGGCTGCAGCTCTGCTCCCAGCACAGGATCTGCTCTCCCTGAGCTGTGTCTCTGCCTGCTCCCAGCTCTGACCTGCTTTTCTGGCCCCTCTGGATCTGGCCCGGATCTGCTCCCCGGCTCAGCTTGGGCCCCTGCTTTTTCCTTAGTTCAGCCCCGCTCTGTCTGACCCAGGCAATTCCAGCTCACACGGAGGATGGGGACCCCCCTGGCCTCCTGACTCCCTGATTAGCCTGCCCGCCCTGTCATTCAGGCTGACCTGGAGCATGGGCCTCTCCCCATTGCTCCTGGGGGCTGTCAGTCTCAGGGTCCTGATTTCCCATCGACCCTTCCCCTTTTAGTACTGGGAGCTAGCCAACCAAAACACCCCCACTGAGGGGCAACAGTCCCCTTACATTCAGGATACTCGAGGGCTTAAAAGCAGAGTCATGAAAGCTGGCATTTTCCCTGCTTCATCCGAAATAGATGCAGCAGCAACAGCCGCGACGACTCCCCCCGCCCCCAACTTTTCGGCTGACTGCCCCAGGTCTCGTGGACAAGGCGCTGCCATGCTAATGGCAATAACAGATGTACAGTGGTTGTGCTAACTTCCTTCTTCCCCTGTTGTCCTGGCTCCACTCTGACAGTGCAATCAATCATCCCCGGATAAACTCTGGGTTTCTGTTTGGTGTGTTTTCCTTCTGTTCACCCTGTTCTTATGAGCCAGGAAATCATGGAGATGATTGAGGATCTTGCTCCTAGCTTATGAGCGTCCTTGTACCTCAGGCAGCCACGTCTCCCGTGAAGTCTCTCTGCTGATGCCATCCTCAAGAGGCAGGAGAAGGGGCAGAAGATGCCCAGCAGATGACAGCATTTCAGGGTCGGGGGGGGCACAGCACCCTGGTGCTGCAAACTTTGGGTGCACGCCACAGCCTGTGAAGAAGCTGCGTCTGCAGACAGTTGCTAGGTAAATAGCACGTGCACGGGGAGCTCCTCCACACAGCTTTCTCCCATTGTAGTTACAGGAGGACACTGTTAGCGAGCCGTCCTAGCTGGTGCTGTGGTCTCTCTGTGGGCCCCACCACCAGAGCAGGCCATCATCCGCTCGAACACAGAAAAGGGGAGTTTGTCACGTCCATGAGCTTTGGGTCTGTTTCCCCCATGTCGGCTTTTCCGAAATCCGAAAATTCAGTGTTGAGCTCCCACGTCATGCACGTCTATTAAGGCATTAAAGGTAAGAGCATATCCAGGACCATAAAATACTTCATATGTGCAAGGGAGCCTGACCCTGGCTCATGAAAAACCTCAACCAACTTATTGCATGAACATAACGTGTTTCTTTTTTTTTGCATTTGATGGAATTTAATTGGAAATAGCTTGGACAATGGCCATACACAAGGCTCAGGCCACAGAGTTACCTGGAACATAATGCTGAACATATGTTTGATTAAGGAGAGTTGCTGGAGCCGTAATAGAGTTAACGAACAAGGCTTGGTATTCTAATTTAACTGGCAGTCTTCAGATTTGTTGTGAAGCCAGATCTGATTTTTTTGTTGGCTCCTGAATGGGTTTTTCTTAGAAGCTTTTGATTTGTCAATTTAATTATGAGCTGAGTTAATCCATGTATCCAATTTAATTTTTAAGGCTTTAATTAATGAGCTAATGTGTGAAAAACTGTGAAGAGATCCAGAGCCCTGAATTCTGGGTCTTCTGTGCTGTCGCTTCTTACATCTTTCATTAGAGGCAGATTGGGTTATATAAAGAGTAATCTACATGTATCTGTCACACTAAAGCACCTGTTAGTGGGGTATTTAGGCACTGTATATGCAGGTACCAGGGCTATATATCGCACTGAGTTTGGTTTATTGCTAATGTGATTATTTTGTGGATTTGTAGCATTAGATTAGCCAATTAAAACCCTTAAAACTAAATCTCGGAGAACAACATTTAAAAATTGTCTGGCAGTTGTGATGGGAATTGGAGCCGCTCAGCACCAAAGGAATTGTTGGGTTCCTTCAGTAGAAGCTGGTTCCAAAGTATAGATCTTTGGGGTGAAGTGGGGACACACAGGGGCTGCTGCGGTGGGCCGGGGAAGGGGAACAGTTCCCTGGCTGTGGCACGGTGGGCCAGACGCCGCTGCTCTGTTGGTGGTCTCTTCCCCACAACTTGCTGGGAGAATGGGCTGTGCAGGGTTTTTTTGAACTGACTGCTGTCCATACCGTGACACTGACGGTCCAGCAGGAGGAGCCGGTTCCCTAGCCTGCTCCCGCACCCTGCAGTCTAAGTACAGCACCGCTGGTGTTCTCGGGATATGGATCCACTTCGCGGAAGGGAGCGCGCTCGGCAGGGATCCCCTCTGTCCACGCAGACGTATCCATAACTCCTTACGTAGGATCTATACATACATCTCATAATGGTATTAATGACCCTGGCTGTCATGAGACCTCACGTGACATTCGTGTGACTTCACGTGACATTCTTCCGTGAACCGGTCTGTGCCTACCCGAATCAGGGCACTCCTGTAACCCCCTGGCCAGCTGGCAGGGAGGGGTTCCTGGGTCACACGCTACCATACCGTTTGCTGCCCAACGCTGTAAATGTTCTCTCTCTTTTCCCATCCACGTCTGTCCTGTCTAGTTACATTGTAAGCTCTTTGGGTCAGGGACTCTCTGACTCTCTTTGTACAGCTCCTAGCTAGCCAGTTGATCGCTGGGAGCTACCCTCGTACAAACAGGACTAATCATCCAAACTAGGCTGAAGTCCTGTTTCTGATTTGGGATCCCGCCTGCCTGCTGTGCTGTGTGTACCGTAGCACGCATCTCAGCTACTGCGTCTCAGCCTGCAGCATTGATCAAAGCACCTGTGTGCCTGAGGGCAGAAACTGACCCTGGAAACTGTGTGCGTCCACCCTAAACAGGAACAGAGGCATGGGCTGGTGTAAAAATGCATGGCACGTGGCCATTCCAGCATACGTCTGAGGTTACTCCCCGTGCAATAGCTGTGAACGGCCTGGTATCCTAAGAGGTTCCTTCATTTCGTTTCATGTAGGAATTCAATTTTAAAGTCAATGAAAATAATTTAGCACTGTATGGAATCCAGCATCCATTTCCCTCCACCCCCAGCTCCCCAACTCCCAAACCTAGCTTGTTTCTTTCCAGCACCACTGCAGATGCTGTTCCATGGCCCATCTTTTCCCAGAGTGCTCTCTGCTTTGACATCCCAGCGCTTCAAAGGAGCAGGATGGATGGGACTGCAACTCCAGGGAGGGTTTTGCAAATCTAAAGGGGAACTTTGAATATTCTTCCCACAGCTTCACAGCTCCACTGCGCAAAACACCAAAGTGTCTGCTGCCTTCAGTTGGGTAGAAATCCTCCCAAGTTGCTGCCCCAGCCTCTGTGTCGCTCCTTAGAAATGCTGAGACATTGCAGCAGAGCAGAGTATTCTGGGAGTGTTGTTCCCACAATGCGAAATGGCCTCTCGAAAGGCATCCAGCAATTGTCTGGGGCTTTGTGCATCCGCGAGCCCCACGTCTAGGGTGCGCATCCATAGAGGAGGGAATGGATGGCTCCCACAAGCATTGCTTGGCAAAGCCTCCTGTGAAAGGCAGGGCCAGATCTTGACCCAAATATATAAGCGTGCAAACTCCTTACCCGCTCCAGTCGGCATGTGCAGATTGTCTAGCTGCAGTTACGCTAATGCAATGGTGTTTCAAACGGTCTTGCAAAAAAAAGTTTTAAAGAAATTCTACTGCCCGGGGAGTTCAGTTTCTCTGGTAGTGGCAGTTTGCATGAATAATAATAATTTTAAAAAAAAAAAGTCTTTGGATCTTGTCCCCAGACCCAGCCGCTTTGCATGAAGAGAATTCTGGGCCATGTTGTTGTCTCTGCTCTTGATAGTCTGACCATGACTCTGTGTTTCTGGAAGATTGAAGCTGGCGGGATATGGGTGTGCTGGGAGATCTGCATGTTAATCGTAACTGAGTCTGAAACTCAGCTCAGGAGCTGCGTGTATCCTCTCTGCAAACACAGTCGTAGTGGCACCTGTAAAAATTTACTGCTCAGATGTCAGACGCTTGGATATTTTTAAAAAAGTCTCATTATGAAATACATGTGTTCGACAAGATGTGTATATTTGCTTGCTGGATTCCATGCAAATGCTTGAGTAATGAGCAATTTTCTTTGCTAAATTCTCACCTTTGCAAATTTCCTAAAATTCAGCTGTGTCCCGTGAGCTTGGGAGAGCAAAATGCTCCAAGGGTTGTCAATACAGGGGTCCCAGGTGCTAATCAAAACTTAGCAAGAGCGTGTGGATTTGAATGGATTCCCAGGTGGGAAGAAATCTGTGTTCAGCATGTTCACAAATAGGGAAATTGCATGTTTTCAAGTGTGTAGGTATAGTATGATGATAACCCGCATCTTAATCATACAGAACAGGGAGTGGCTTGGCTGAGCCGTCATCCAGGGGATCAGAGATGGGGAGTGGAGTTCTTCAGCTCTGCCGTGGCTGGAAGTGTAGCAAGTTGGTCAGAGTTATGTGGCATATGTGCTCATCCACATTCCAACAGGAGCCCAATCCCTGCCTCACACCAGCCCTACCCCAGCATGTGTAAACGTGATGGCTGACCCTGAGGGATCAGAGCTGGGTAGTTGGCGACACTCGGGCTGGATTATATATACATGCTCTGGGATTTTCTTCCCAGGAGCCAGAGACCAAGAGGCCCAGAAAGCGCCCGGGGCTACGTTTTCAGAAGTGGCCAGTGATTTTAGATGTCTTCAATCAGGGGTAGCCAACTTGGGACAGACAAAGGGGACCTGATCCTCAGAAAGGGCTGAGCGCTCACCTTCCAAATATCAGGCCCCTTTAAGGCATCTCAAACTGGGCAACCAAAAGCACTGGTCACTTTTTCAACTGTGAGCCCTGGTCATTTTCCTTCAAACAATGTCTAAGATGAAGACCCTTAAAGTTGCATCTGAAAGGAGGCTTCTCTTTCGAGTGCCGTTGAATAACTTGTCCAGTTTTGCCCCAGACACTTGTCTGTGGCTTTGCAGTCGCAGCTAGACAGGGCGCCAGCCACAGCAACGTTGAAAACAACGTGCTCCAGGACGGGGCTGATTTTTCTCGATTTCATAAACCTGCAGCAAGCTGTTTTGGGCTCTGTTTCTGTTCCTCCCACAGTAATAATGACAGTAACATTCTTGGCGGCTAGTGCCCAGTAAGTTACACTCCCCGCGAAAACCCCTGGTTGTGGTCAAAGTTGTGCTTTCGTTTACCTCTGTTTTAGGGAGGCACCAGATGATCAAGGTCCCAGGCCTGCAAAGGGAGCCTCAGGGATTCTCAGTGAATTCTGTCTATGTGGATTCCTGTGCAGGGCCCGAGCCTAGGAAAGCAGCCAGGGTTAACTGGCACCTGTCTTCTGCATTGCTCAAACCTCCCAGCCCATTCCTCTGAGCCTCCTGCTCAATCATGTGAGGGAACCCTCCACACCCAGCTCATTTGGTGAAGCCAGTAATATCAGACTGTGATACAATTTGTACCCAGGCGGCTATTTTAAAAGCTGCATGTTGATGATACTGCCCCTAAATGAGGAGCATTTGGAGCCAGTGATTTCATTTTTATCTGCATCTGCGAGGTTCTGATTTTATTTCTCCAAACACCATAATAATTGTTTAATTTATAAGGCTCCTCATTCCCCCATTAAGGTGCTCGGGCCACTGTATTATAATTCATGCTTAAAAAGTACAGCAAGATTTTCAGAAACTCAAGTAAAATGTTACAGTAAAACCCCTGTCATAAAATTGCAGTTGAAGAAGATAAATAGTGAAGATTCTTGGATAATTTCTGCTGCAAGCTACTACGTAGCAGGTGGCCGGTCTTGAAAAATACCTGTGTTATTGTTCTACAGCTACATAAGATTAAAAGTGTATCCTACAATGCATCCAAGAGCTGCAGTATCTACAGGACATTTCATGTTTCAGTATGTTCTAAACACGTCTGCTTTATCTGTGGCGTCTTAAAACCTGTTGAAGGCCAGCTGTGCCTTTTTGAGGCTTACTTGAGCATGGAATTGACTTTTGTTTAAAAAAGGTAGAAAATAATGCTGCTTGTCTGGTTACCGGGGCTAGGTAATGGACGCTTTTGTATGTTTCATCCAGTGGAGAAATTGTGTTTTGCCCCAGAATGCAGCGGCCCTGTTACAAATCCTCGTCAATGATCAGCTGAGCAAGTGCACCTCTGTCACCCATGTTAACAAAAATAAAAACTACTTTATTTGATGCTCTCGTTAGTTTATGAAAGTTAGTCAAGTCACACGACTCCCACCTGAGCTAGGTAGGGGATGCTGTACCTATTCTTCAAATGAGGAATCATAGAATCATAGAATATCAGGGTTAGGAGGGACCTCAGGAGGTCATCTAGTCCAACCCCCTGCTCAAAGCAGGACCAATCCCCAATTTTTGCCCCAGATCCCTAAATGGCCCCCTCAAGGATTGAACTCACAACCCTGGGTTTAGCAGGCCAAGGAAGTTCAAGCACAGAGGGGTTGTGTGATCACGCATTAGTTAGATCAGTGGTTTTCAATGTTTTTTCATTTGCAGACCTCTAAAAAAAATGTTGAATGAAGGTGTGGACCCCTTTGGAAATCTTAGACATAGTCTGTGAACCCCCAGGGGTCCACAGACCACAAGTTGAAAATCACGGAGTTAGCGTAAGTGGCAGAAATGAGGGTATAACGCAGGAGTCCTGATAGCCCAATTGCCTGTACTGATCACTAGATGACACTGCCTGGTTGCCTGTCCCACATACCAGTTTCAGAGGAGTGCGTGGCTCCCTTTCCATTGTGATCCATCTGTGGAAATGTCCTGGTCTCCCCTCAATAGAGCAGAGTCTTCATGTCTTGCACAGAATCTCAGCGCAGACGGTGTGCAGATGTTCTGGGCTTTTTTCCCCTCTCCTAAATGGAAATACCTGCTTACCAGGAGAGTTGCAGAAACAGATGCAGCAAAAGGGTGTTTGGGGCTAGCTCCTGGCTTCTGCACAAGCTGAGGCATGGGCACACGGTGGGTTCATGCTGCAGAAAGGATTGCTGGATTCTCTTCTGGGATCTCCAGAGAGAAGCGCACTCTGCAAGCAGTGTAGACACAGCACCCCTATGCCAGCCTTAGCAGGTGTGGAGCCCGAACATGTCTTCATTTTTGGGGGCTGGCATCTGCAGGAGTGCTAGCAGGGGCCGGTGCTTGGATTGTGGAGGGGCACTTGTATCATGCCACTCACTGCTGAGCAGGGCTGGCTGCCACCTTGGCATTTCAGAACTTTGGTGCCATTAAAGCTACGTGGACCAGCAGGCCAGGATCCTCTCCACTGCCTTGGCTTCTGAGTGGCACCAGGATGAGACTCTGCTACATGGCTCCACGATGAGCTTTCTGGCCTGGCTTCTGCCATTCATGGCACACCCTCGCACATCCCCGACTTAATCATAATGTCCGTAAAATAAAGGAGCAAGAGTACCACGAATGACTGTGCTGGGGAAGGGGCACCTGCATAGGACTTGGTTGTCAGGAAGTGCTTAACAAAATATGCATTATTGACCTGCAGCTGCTGAGTCCAGCCTGTGACTGCGATTTGCCGGTACTTCTAGCACGACCCTCTCCTCTAATTTCCACGTCTGCGTGGTCTCAGCAGCATGGGAATGGGATCTTGGTGAGTCCTGGAAACCCACAGTCGTTCCACCGCACCCTGCGAGTGCTCCGTCCCGCCCCTCCAGTCTCTCTTCTTGGCCAGGGGCCATTGCTGCCTGCCCGCACAGATTGGCACAGGAGCTGGCATTTGCAGGATTGTCTGTATCCTGCTAGACCGTCTGGAAGGAATCCGAGAACTCCCATGCAGCAGGCAGTCCTTGTGACTCTGTGTGCCCCGTGACACCGCGACGGGTCCTTGTGTCACTCTGCCGTGTCGTGAGAGTCCACTCTTGCCCTGGGCTGCACTGGAACCAGTAGCAGTGAAAGGCTTTGTGTCCTGTTGCCACTCCCCCTTCTCTTGGTACACGACTGGCCCTCATCTGAGAGCCTGAGTCACTCTGTGCTCCAGTCTGCTCTGAACTGGACCTATTGACCGAGAGTCCCATTGCTGTCCTGTCCTGTTGCTCCTCATCTGGCAGAGGCTACACTGCTGTAGCCAGACCATCTTGGTTTCACCAGTCAATATTCTAGGAGACCACCCAGTGTGAGGCCCCCCTGGTGCCCAAGGCAGTGGGGGAGGAGAAATGAGAAAGTAAACTATTCCCAGTAGTGAGAGGTGAAATAGTTGTTAACGGGGGAAGGAGGGGGTGCCAGGAATGAAAGAAGAATGAAAGGGTGATGTGATTGCTTTAGAAACCATTTGCAAAGCTGCTTCAATTTTAGATGCAGCCTCTCTGGATTTCCATTCTGAAATGTCGTTTTGCCAATGTGACTGAGAATTCTGTCGGCAGAAGGGGCTCTGGGCTTCCTAGGGAATGTACGGAGAAGAGGGAGAGAAAACAAAGTCTTATTACCCATTAAGAGATGAGGGATTGTGCCTGTGAAGTTGTGTTTGAAGGCTATTTAGATTAAAAAGCAGCTGCCTTGATAATGAAGCGGCATTAGCTCTCACGCCACGTCAGTTGCCAGGACCCCAAGCCCAGATTACTAGCCCACTCTACATACAGATCTTAATGTCAGAACTAAGATGAGCAATGCTAGTTATAAAGGGCATGGAATGGTGCTACCACCGGGTCTACACATGGTTGGCAGAGTCCGCAGTCCCTGTGTGTTCCCAGCCGGGGCACAATTCCGGATCCAGGGCCCACAGTAACACCCCTCTGGAGAAACGGAGCTGCACAGTTGGAATGGGAAACCCAGGAACCTAAAGCACCAGGGTGTAATCCAGGCCCCCCTGACGTCAATGGCAAAGCTCCCATTGACTTCACCCCACTCAGCTCTGAGTTAGCAAATAAAAGAAACCAGCAAGTGGGGAAAGGGCTCCCGGCAGGGCCGGTAGACTGGGTGGACCTCCTGGCAGAGGTGTGGGGGACAGAGAGGGAGGGGAAAGGGTCCCTTTGCCAGAGCTGAGTCTGCACAGAGAGGCCCCTCGGTCTCTTCCGCTGAAGGTGACAGCTGATTAGCGATGCGGTGCCTAATCTAGCAGTGCTTAAAAGCAAAGTCACACCACCCCCCTTACTGAAAACACCAGCTGTGGTATTGTACAGTCAAGTGCGCGTACCCAGCCTCTTGTCCGGCACTGGAGAGCACCACGGTATTGTAGTCAGAGCACAAAGATCCCACCTCTTGTCCAGCACTGCAAAGCACTGCGGTATTTTTCCTTATAAGGTGCCTCTATTTATTGCACCCAAATGCCATTTCATGGCTTGAGACTTTAATGCCTTTATTTCACTGCACTCGGAGTGCTGATACAAACTCTTCTCCAGGCTGCTAATTGTCTCGGGTGGGGTCTTCCCAGGCTTGGTGGCGGTGCTCTTCCTTGTTCAAGTTCTGTGAGGCTAACAGCAGTGAAATCAAATCTAACCCATCCCTTCAGTGCTTTAGCTACCAGACAGGCGAAGCCACATCACCCAGCTCTGAGAGCCAGCATCTCCCAAAGGCAGCAGTACAAGTCGATCCCCAGAGTCACTCTGAAGCTGACCCAGGCAAAGCACTAGAAGATGCACTGTAGGGATCACTCCTGCACTGGCCAGGAGGATGGGCTATTATGAATGATCTGCTAGGATTCCCCTTTGTAATTCTGGTTTCAGTGGAGAATCTTTTATCCAGCTGGCTGGGCAATGAGACTGGAATTTACTGGTCTTTCAGAGGGTGGAGAGACGTCTTTGTCGCTTTCTCATGTTGCTCAAGACACCAGTACAAAGGGCCCCAGTATATGACTAGTGCAGACTTCTATCATCTCCTCCAAAGGCAGGTTAACGTTTCCTCTCTGTGATATGTGGAGGTCAATCTCTCCGGAGCTCATCTATGATCTAGAGTCCCATTAGACCTATAGCAGGGCAGACTGGGGTCTGGATTTGGGCTGAAACTTCTGGTCAGAGCCGGCAATGTACAAAAGCATAGTCATTAGGGTAGAGCACAGAGCAGATGGCACTAGGGAGGTGGAGATGCTTATAGGGGAACTGAGATGTCAAAGGGACAGAGGGAAAAACAGGAATCCAGCCCCGCTTACCCCAGGGCAGAGCTCACCATAGTGAAAACAGGAGAGGCAGGCAGGCTGTAAGGATTTGCTCTGTGGAGATATCATCACTGAGCGCGCACCTTGGCGGGGGCGACTGGTATGGTGATAACCTAGGGAAATCAAAGAAAGCTGGAGTGACAGATGCCAATCACATCTGCAGGGAACGCTTACCTGGAGGGAAGGGGCATTGTCTAGTATGCTGCCAGGCATATTTTCCTTCTTCCCTGTAACGACATGGATCATACTGCTCTGAATGACTCTTTGCAGAGTGACAGATGACGTGTTATGCAGGCTGCTTATTGTTTCTTTGAGAACAGAGTTAAAAATCATACTAAAACCAATCAGGCTTGTTTTTCTACAGCCGATGTGGCGGTGGTCTCTGGTTTGGGAGCTTCACCAAAAATGTCTCCTTTAATCTCTAGGGCTAGGCAGTGAGTAAAGGTGGCCTAACACATGTCTCACTTGGGATTCTCAGGCCAGAAGGCCGTGGTCGGGAAATTTGGTCTGTGCACATACACAGTTATGCTGATTTTAACCTGATTTAGGTAAACTGATTTCAGATTCCATGGTGTTGTCCTTAAATTGATTTAACCCTGGTTTATGTTGGTTTAGTTTGCACTGGTAAATTTCCAGGCTAGACAGCTTTAATCAGTTTGAAGGAGTGCATATATATATATGTATAAGTGCATTATAAGTGCATCCCTGAGGGCTTACATCTGTTTAACAAAATCAGTTCTTAAACCAGTTTTAGTTTAACTGGTGCAATTCCAGTGTGCAGGCAAGGCCTTAAAGGGCCTTTCCAGAAGGTGCTTCACTGAGCAACAGTGTGGTCTAGGGGTTGGGGCCCTGGACTGGACCTCAGGAAATCTGGGTTCTGTTTCTCACTCTGTCGTTAAACAGCTGGGTGACCTTGGCAAGTGACTCCCCCCTCTCCTGGCCTCCATTTCCTTTCCCACCTGTGGGGCTATCCATAAATTACATAACCCACTAGTGGGTGGCTCCATAATTTTGCATGTTGGTTTCAGTGTTCCAAGGGGGCAGGTGGATCTTGAAAATCACCAAAAAATGTGAGACGTAATTTATGGACAGCCATTTTTGTCTGTCTTGTCTATTGAGACTGGAAACTGTTCAGGGCAGGGGCTGTCTCTTACTATGCGTATGCATAGCACCTAGCGCAATGGGACCCTGATCTCTGTTGGGGGCTCTAGGCTAATACAAATAATGAGTCGTCATAACTGTGGGCCACAGTCCTAATACTGCCTAGGAGCACCTGATAACTGGGATGAGGACACAGTCTGTGGGGTGTAGGGTGGGGTGCTCAGTCTGGATGCCTGTTGCTGCCACATGGCGAGTAAACCCAGGGTGACTGCAGTAAAATAAGAGTCTGCAAATATTAGTCCTAAAACTCCAATATACTTAACACTAAAAGCCCAGAGGGTTCAATTTTTCATGTCATGGTCCAGTGGTAATAGGATCACACGCTGCTCATTGTTCTTTAGGATTATAATTAGGTTTCAGTATTTTTTTTCTCTGTACAATGTAGGTCAGTGGTAATTACCGTAAATCCCATCGCTCCTCACTTTCCTTTTAATTAAACATCTCTGGAAGACAAATGCCGCAATAGGTATGATGCCACATTTGTAACTCCCATCTCCTGATTGTGGACAGATGCTTTCCCACTGGTCTCTGCAGTACGTGTCTGTCCTATTTGTCCCATTGAGGTAGACAGGAATGCACTAAATTCTGCTGACTCGTGTCTCTCAGTGACGAATTAAATGTTCAAGCAGTCGAAGCTTGTATTTGCAATCATGCCAGTGCGTTTGGATAGCAGTTTTTGTTCAGCCATCTTGTGAACTGTAATATTCTTATATTTTTTATTAATTTTTAACAGGCCATTACATCTGCATATTAGCTTAGTTAAGTGAGATAAATTGCATTGTCTCCTTCTCCCCTGAAGCTCATTGGCTTACGTGATGCTAGAATATCCACTTTTTGAGAGCAAACAGGTGCATAGTTTTGCAATCCCAGACTTCTTCTTTACAAATCTAGGCTTACTCCTTGGGCTGCAATTCACCCCCTTTCAGGGGGCCTGCACAGAGCTTATGTGCTTCTTTTGCCTTCAAAATAGGGCTTAAGTGGAACTTTGTGTGCGTAGGCCCTTTGCACAGGGGTGAATTCCATCCTGGGAGAACGGCATCAGCAAACATCCATCCCTGGTGTCACTCCATTGAATTCAGTGGCACTCCACTAGGGATGAAGTTGTTTTGTTGCTCTTAGCTGCCGAAATGGTTTGTAAACACCCACGGCTCTAATCTTCCCTTTCTGTTAAATGCACAAAACTCCCATCGACATTGGTTGGGGGTCGCTTGCTCAAAAGTCAATGGGAAATTGATCCTCCTGATATATATATAGATATAGATATAGATAGGGGAAACCAGCCCCTGGTTTTTGGATTATCTTTGTGTGTGTCATCTTGGGAGTTTAAAGATTCGGTGAATTTTGATGCTAGTCTCCTAGTATCTTGAGTCAAACAGTGACACTTTAAATTGGGGTGAACCTGACACAGGAGATTATTTGGACTCCAGGAACAAGACATGATTCTGATGAAAGAAACATCATGAATCTAGGTGTCCAGGGGGGTGGAGGGATATTTTAGATTCTGGAGCCGTTTCCTTTGGATACGGGTTAAATTTTTCTGGGGGGAGTGAGGGGGATTTGTGTCATGCTTAGTTTTCTTTTTTAACATAAAACAGTAAGTCCCTGTGTTTAGCAGCCCTAAATCACTTGCCGCTCCCGAGCTGGAGTAATTATCCTTGTCATTCTAGCTTTGTGGCAGTTTATTTCAGTAATTCATTTTTTGTGAATATTGAGGTTTCCAGCACAACCCAGAGAGCTGTGCGCTCCACCAGCGCCGATCTGTGTCTGCAGCACAGAGTTGCTTACAGAACATGCTTTCCCTTGCCAGTTTCAATCATCTTGATCTGTATGGTGTCTCTTGGCCGAGATTCTCTCCCAGCCTCCAGTTGATCCACCTGCCCCCTTCTCAGTCTGGAATTACGTTGTGTGTGGTTATTAAATTGATGGCCCATCCTTGGAGAGCAGGCTCTAGGACGGAGAGCTTGTCTCTCTTCCTGCTGGAAGTGGCCTTTGCTTTAGAGGAGCCAAAGAACAGCACTCTGCTAGATTGGCGCTCAGCAAGCTGCATTGTATCAAATCTCTTGCTGAAATCATGAAAAGCTCCTGACAGCAAGCTGGACAGGCAAAGCATTTGTCTGATCTCTGCGTCTCCTGGAACACCAAAGCTCCGCTGAACAGCCAGCAAATGGGGGTGGCGTTTGATCACCACTGATCTGGGGATGAATTCAAACCAGAGACCTACAGGTGAAAGGCCTATCTATCAGGCGTCCTATTGTACAACAGGCTTTAGGGCCAATTTCTACGTCCCCGCCTCCGTATCCCACCTCCAGAATAAGGCACGTGATGGCCAAGAACTCATTAAAGTTTGGAGAGGGATTGGACCGTTCCATGGACAAAGTCACAGGCTCTGCTGGCCTGTTAAGAGAGTTTGGGCTGAGGCTCACCTATGCCAGGGCTACCCCTGCACCCCCAGGTGAAGGGGGTGAGTCCAGGGGTCACGTGCGGGGAGCATGTGGCTCAGAACCCAGCCAGCTGGGACATTGAGGGCAGTTTGAGCTCTGAGATGGACTCAAAGAGCTGTGGGAGCAGCTGACTGCTGGCATCGGCCTGGTAAGTCCCCTGCTCCAGAGAACCGGACTAGCCACAGCTGTTATGCTTAACGCTAATAAGTTTTGAAAGGGGGGTGGGGGACTGTGACAGGGCAGGTTCCCCACTGCTGTCTTCCTGTGCCAATGACTCTAACACCACCTGGCATTTGGAGGCTGCAACTCTTCTGGAAACTTGCCCTGCCGCAGATTTCCAGATGCTAGAGCTCCGAGTATTGTCATTAAGATGGACACTGTGGTGCCCATGGAAATGGATTTGAAACGGAGGGCGAAGACGAGGGAAGAGTCGGAGGCCATCCAGTTTGTCTTGCAAATTGTCCCACTTGCTCATCTTGGTTTACCTTTTTGCCCGGAGCCATCCTGTCAGTGACAACGGCTAATGGGCTCACTGCTCACATGGCCTGAGAGGCTGATCCTGGTTAATCTCTGGGTGATTAATAAACAATGCCACAATTCTGCACATACATCCTGCTGCCTTCTCCTCAGCTGGGCTGATGGCTGCTCTCCAGCTCCATTCCAGGAGGCAGAGTTAGTGAAGCGCTGTAGAAGAAATTTTACTTTTCCTGATTTAGACCTGCTCATTTAAACCAAGCGGAAATCTGTCCAGCTTCTCTGCTGGAGTGACGGGCCTGCTGGGGATCAGCTTCTGAGCTCATGCTTGCTTTGAACAGGGATGAGAGAAGATTCTCAAGAGAACCAAAGAAGCCTCTGCATTTATCCGATCAAATTACAATTTGAGGAATTCTGGTTTTGACTGCCTGAAATTACTGTCTGGATGCAGCGTGTTCACGCTCAGACCAAACCTGTTGTGTTGGGTGTGCTTCTCCCATGGCTGTATTTCAGGGGAGAGTGGAGTAATTCCCTTGAGAAAAAAATTGGGATCTTTGGGGATGATAAATATTTAATTACCTAGAGTTTTATGTGGCCCTCCCCCCCCCACCCCCCCGCACAAGTATCTGAGCACTTCACACATGTCAGTAAGTCCCAACACCCCTGCAAGCTGAGGAAGGGCTCTTTGCCCCATTTCAGGCACAGGAAGATGATGTGACTTGCCCAAGGGGAGACAGGGAATTTATGACAGAGCTGGGAATTGAGCCCAGATCTCCTGAGTCCCCGTGTGGTGCCGTAACCACAAACCCGTCCTTCCTCCCCCGTTGCTACCTTCACTTTCCCGCCCACCCTAGTTTTATTGATCTTGTACCAGGTCCATCTCTGGAGAATATTAACATACCCGTAGCCCTATGGCTTCAGTTATAAACTTCCCTGGATCCCAAGCGCCCCCGGGCAGCAGGCTCTGAAGTAACCAGAGCCATCCCAGATGGAATATTGGGCACATTCACCCATCAAGACAGAATAACGAAGAAAGCAAAAAAGCGACACTTGGTGAAATTGGAATGGTCACCGGAGTGAAATGCACATGTCGGATTTTGTGTCTCCCAGACACAGTACCTGCTGGAATGGAATTAACTCCAGCCAGAGGGCTCCTTTTCCCAGCTAGCAGGAGCAGTGGGAGCTCTCCTATGAAGTTAGCGCTCCGCTCTCACATTGAATTGACGGTCTGATAGGTGCCACTGTGTTGGTTAGGAAGATGCTGACTCTCTGACAGCTCTTCATTAACTATGGGGGGTAGGGGAGAGGGGAGAGCGCCTGTCATTGGTTCCTTCTCCTAAATGAAAGCCTGGTGCAAACCACTTCTCAGAAGGGGCATCACTCCGTCCTGTTTGTTCCCATTATGGAAACGTCCCCGAGGTGTTATCCTTTAACAGGTTCAGTCGGGAAGTGATTGAACAGGCCGTAGACTCTGAGTCGTTGTTTCATTTCTTAAGTGATAAATATGATTGATGAGCAGCAGAGCACAGAGGCTGGCAGGGCTCGTTGGCTGCAGATTTCTGAGTGTCTGATGCTTCATGGTCTCAGTACCAAGCCTGCTCAGCCCAGGTCCTCTTCTGAAAGCGCTTGCCCCTTACGTAAGGGGCTCTTCTGGGACCCATTCATTTTTTTCTGCTGCGTGGGGTTTTTTCACCGTAGAGCAGGCCTGTTGCGGGGTACGTGCTGGGAGCGACAGGTGCTCCGAGCCCTGGAGGGGAAGGAGGCGGGGAAAAGAATGGCATCAAAATGTAGTTGCTGATTAAGGAATGTCCAGTTTAAAGCCCTGCCTGCAAAGACGAGCATGTGAGTTGGAGGAGGTGGGGGGCCAATGGGCAGACTTAGTTTACACTAGCAGAGCAGTACCTTAGCCTGATGCACCTATCCACCTTGAGAGCAGCCCTGCACTTTCCCCCGAATTCTTGTGAGGCACAAGGTAGATTTTTCTAGCGTACGCGTTGATTGGTGCCAGTCATGCTTTTCCTCGTACTTCAAATACTTTCCACCAGCTGCAGTCAGTCATTTCCACTTGCCATTTATTTTTGAGTTCCCCTAAGAACATCTGGCATGATCCCAGCGTGTCTCTAGAGGCACCGAGGCTGGAAAGCATCGAAGGGTTCTGCCCAGTGCTCTGTAATCATAGGAAGCGTGTCATGCAAAATATGCCTCCCTGACCTGCACAGATAATTTGTGCAATGCACTAGGAAGGAGCTGCCAGTGTCTGAGTCATGGGTAAAAGGTACAGATACGTTGTTGGTTCCTCCCCAGTTCCTCTTCCTTGGAGAGGAAGCTGTCGGCTGCATCGACTGAGTGATCTGTACTGCAGTGTAGAGTGCAGGCCCAGTGACTTGTTAGAGGGTATGAAAATGGCCTAGAGCATCACTTTTATAGCCTTCCAAGGCTTACTCGTATGCCACGAGAGAGACGAGATGCAAAGTCAGTACAACCTGCCCCGCACGCTTTTTAGATGCTTGATGGCTTGGCTGAAATAAGCTGCCTGACCGACAGAAGCGCTACAGCGACATGGCACACAGACAGAAGAAACGGCAGCTTTCCAGCTGGGGAGATGCTGAGCTGCCTGCTGTCCTGGTGCGATCTGTGACAGATGGACAGCTTCCTTGCTTGTACTTTCTTTAAAGTTTTCCTACCCGTTCTGGCTTTGACAGGGCGACTCCCCAGTGGATTACCTGAACTCACATCCTATCAAGTGCCGTGGGCTCTCCGGTTGTGATGTGACACATGTTAGGGCTGCACTGGTTACTGGGCAGACTCTGGGCTATAACAGATAGTCCTCCCTTTCCTGTTTGTCTCCAAGTTCTTGTTGGCCTGTTCCTCACTGCCAATCTGGTTTGCTTGCTGGTGTCTGCGCACGATGCATGTTTAACTCCATCTCCTCTGCCCAAGTCACCAACCACGTGGCTTTTGCTCACCACTTGCTCCAGCTTCCCTGCAACAATACAACCTCCTGGGGCAACGCTTGTATGTGTATCCTCACAACAAAGACACATGTGGTTTTATCTCGGTTCCCTTGTGTTTCTATTATTGGTGATCTGTGGCCAGGCAGGCAGGGGAATGGAAACACGACCAGCCTTCCATAGAAATCAGTGTGGAGCACGGCAGCTTGCAGCAGGCCGTTGAATGCAGTGCCAGCCTGAATGGGCCAGATATCCTGACGATGGGTGAGCTCAAGCCACCCAAACGGTCTGCACTCTCCCGTCTCTTGTGACAATTCTGTTTGAAAAGCTGATCGCCGGACAGGACTGGAAGTTGAGACACTGCTTCCACTGCTAGCTCTGCTGCCAGTTCCATCGCTTCTCGCTGCCTCAGTTCCCCATCTGCATCGAGGGAATACTGCCTGCCTCACGGCAGCGCTCTGAGGCTGAATTAATTCACGTCCGTAGGATGCTGTGAGCTCTCCAGAGGGAAGGCACCAAGGAAGTGCAAAGGGTGTTGATTTGATGATTAGTGTTACATTTCTCATTTATTAGTGCAAAAACATAAATAATTCACGCTTGTTTCTTCCAAGCTTGCTAGGTCAGAACACCCCCTGTGATCTTTCCGCTGTGTGTCTTCAGATTTTGTTTTTTAGCTGTGAGATTTTATAGTGGAGTTTGCTTCACGGCTGTCTGATATTTGTTTACACAGCACTAACCTGTTTGTTATGGCAGTGTACCAGGACCAACCAAGTGGGCGACCCTATACAAAACCAGAGTCGTACATGGTCCTTGTCCCACAGGGCTTCCAATCTACATAGATGAGACAAACGCACGGTGAGGGACGGGGCATCACACACAATAATCTTCTCACTGTTCCTAAGGACTTTTTTAATACGTGTTTTCATAAAGTGTTTCCTCTGTCAGAAAAATTCACTCTACAACTTCATTAAGGAATAGTTATGGTAATAAAAACAGACTCTCAAAGCCAGTTAAAGAGAACTGTCTAGACTAGAGCATCCTTCCTGTTTGCAATAGAGGCAAAAAACCGTGCATGTTGCCCGGGTGGTTGCCACTCTGCTCCTCCAGGAGTCCAGCTCCCTGGGAGGGGCCTGATCTCTGAGGTTCAGTACAATTAATTCTGGTCTTTCGGCGTCGCGGGAGGTGTCTGCTTCGTAATGCCCAGAAGGTAAAACGGTGTTCAGAGGAGGTGTGTTTATCACTTTTGGGAAGAGCAGGTGTGCAGTGGAGACATTGACTCATCTCAGCCATATACCCCCACCTGAGGCTGCCTTTAATTTAGATCCAGTTGCTTCAGAAATGTCTCCTTAATTTCAGTAGTTTCGACTCAGTGCATCTCCCTACGTTTTGTCCAAGTGAGGATGGAGCCAGAGTTAAACTGACAGGAAACAAGTGTGTGATTTACAGTTTAAATATGCAAATGGCCCTTCCTATAGCACAGTGGGGATTTGTTCTAGGTAGCTCCATGCCCTGAGAGTCCGATCCCCCTCTCGCTTACACGGCAGCTGGGTGATGGAGTAACTCAGCTGCATTGCACTGGTGCTGCTGAGCGAGATTTGTCCCAGTGCAGGAATGATCAAATAAAATGGCCTATCAAGAGGTCGCCTGGGTTGTCAGGAGTTGTTGAACCAATAGGAATGCTGGATTAGCTGCATATACTTGCAACTAGAAATTATAGGCTTCAGGGAGTTGGGGGGCATGTCCAGGGATTAAAACTGGGGGACAGGAGACGTTCATTCCTTTCCTTGCTCTCAATGTAGGCCTTGACCTTGAAATGAGGCTGCAAGGGATTGTCTTTTACTATGTGCCTCACTTTCCCCTTCTCTACAGATAACAGCACTCATCTACAGTTGCCGCCCTGTCTTCACGGCAGTCTGAAAACACTGGGCGAACAAGGCTGCTGCTGCTGTTACTATTTAGGTTACAGTAGCCCCAGATGGACTCAGGGCTCTGCCTTCTAGGCCCTGTAGGAGGCACACAGGAAGAGACAACCCCTGCCCTAAGAGTTGACAATCTAAAGAGACCGACGAAAGTAATGGGTGATGATCCCCCTTGTACAGGTGGGGGAATTTGCCAGTGGATACCACGCAGCTGCCGCTGTTCTTTTGTTTACTAAGAACAGGAGAAACCAATTGGCAAGGCAGATATCACTGTAGGGAAATTGATGGCAAATGCGCCCCTTTCATACAGCCAGTGATTTTCTGCCATCAATAAGTGGTACTTGTTGCATCCGAGCACCCTCTGCAACTTGTCTTGTATTGCTTGCATGTCTTGCAAAACCTCCCATAAGAGTAAAACCCTGTGTCATAAATATAAAGGGAAGGGTAAACCCCTTTAAAATCCCTCCTGGCCAGAGGAAAAATCCTCTCACCTGTAAAGGGTTAAGAAGCTAAAGGTAACCTCGCTGGCACCTGACCAAAATGACCAAAGAGGAGACAAGATACTTTCAAAAGCTGGGAGGAGGGAGAGAAACAAAGGGTCTGTGTCTGTCTGTATGCTGCTTTTGCCGGGGATAGAACAGGAATGGAGTCTTAGAACTTTTAGTAAGTAATCTAGCTAGGTATGTGTTAGATTATGATTTCTTTAAATGGCTGAGAAAAGAACTGTGCTGAATAGAATGACTATTCCTATCTGTGTGTCTTTTTTGTAACTTAAGGTTTTGCCTAGAGGGATTCTCTGTTTTGAATCTAATTACCCTGTAAGGTATATACCATCCTGATTTTACAGAGGTGATTCCTTTACTTCTATTAAAAATCTTCTTGTAAGAAAACTGAATGCTTTTTCATTGTTCTAAGATCCAAGGGTTTGGGTCTGTGGTCACCAATGCAAATTGGTGAGGATTTTTACCAAACCTTCCCCAGGAAGTGGGGTGCAAGGGTTGGGAGGATTTTGGGGGGAAAGACGTGTCCAAACTACATTTCCCAGTAAACCCAGTTAAAGTTTGGTGGTGGCAGTGGAAATCTAGGGGCAAAGGATAAAATTAATTTGTACCTTGGGGAAGTTTTAACCTAAGCTGGTGAAAGTAAGCTTAGGAGGTTTTCATGCAGGTCCCCACATCTGTACCCTAGAGTTCAGAGTGGGGAAGGAACCTTGACTCTCTGTAAACACTGAAAAGTCAGCTAATTAATATCCAGGCAGTTGCCTTGAGGCTTGTGTGCTTTTTACATTTGAATGCAAGAGTCAATAATTCAAACACTTACTAGCTTCGTTCCAATGAAATGCACTTTCCTAAAAAGATCTTTGGGGATCTTTTTCTTTTTAGATGTTAAAATACCAATAACTGTGTTTAAAGGGAAACTCTCAACTTGAGCATTGCATTTCTTGCAGAAGATTTTATACCTTGTATTGATTGCTACAAGTACTCACCAAATGGCTAGAACGGAAAGTGATTAGAGAATTTAAAACAAAAGACTCTCTCATCAGTTTGCTTATGTGGGCCCCAATTCAGAATACTTAACTGCGTTCCCAAACCTGGGGCCTGGTGCGTTTGACCGCAATCTGGAGATGGTCAGTTTCTGTGTTGGTGATGGCACAGGCTGGTCCAGAGGGGGTCTACCAGTATCCCACAGCAGCAAAACTGAAAGTGAACAGGCAGGGGTGTGCACAGGGAGAAACGGGAGGTGGGAACAGGACTGAGCCTGAAATGTTTGGTGTTGCCCACAGCCCCTATCCAAAAACCCTTTAAAGCATAAACAGAGAGCTCCTCTTCCTGCTCCTTGGTGCAAACCCTGGTGTTTGCATTTAAAACCAATAGCCTTCACAGCCACTATATGAAAGTAACTCTGTTAAATGGGGGGAATATTGTTTAAAGGCCCTTGCAATCTGGAGGAAATCTGTGACTTTGTTATTACAGCCACTCCAGAAAAACACTTTTTAAAAAAAATAAAATTCTTTTTGTGTCCCTTGGAGTCTGGAGATGGTGAGAATTGTTCCTAACAGTTGTGCTTTTAAAATCTGTTATTTTTAAATGCAAACAAAAAAATATATCCTAACCTGCAGTGTGTTTCTGCCAAGCACCAATCTCCTGCTGCTGTCGGCTGGCAGAAAGAAAACCAGACCTCTGGAACATATAATCAACTTCACTGTGTGACTGACTGAGTCATTGCAAAAGCTACCCTCGCTCACACAATCTGTATGCTTGGCTCAACTTCCCCGCAGCACTCAGAATTATATAGTTAGGCCCATTTAATAGCAGTGAGTGCAGATACCCAACCACTGACATTAAATGTGCTGTATCGCTCTTGCGGTTGTTAGTACATTGATTCCTGAATTATGAGGGATGGTGTGATAAAGGTGTAAGTGGATAAGATTAGTGAGTGGGTATCAAGGAACAAAGACCTATGTCTCACTGATAGCTGCCTTGCCTTGCTCAGAACCATCTTCTGCTGATGCATTCCACACTTGGATATCACAACGGTGTGTTCCGTGGGTTCGTGGGGTTGGATACCCTCCATCGACCGCAGCGAGAGGTGATGTTTGGTTTGGGCTCTGCCTCTCCCCTGGGCAGTGGTTTGAGTCTGACTCCCGGGCTGCATGAAATCGATAACTTTCTTTTGCTGGGAGTTTGTGGAGAGGGGAGTTTATTCCTGAGAACGCACAAACTTCAATACAGGGACAGACTTCCCAGCTTCTGCTGGTGAGCAGAGCCTTTGATTGAATGTCTCTCTAAAAGATCTGCCCAAGAGAGTTATGGGCTGGAAGCAGGAGTCACTGTTCAGCTTGGAAAAGAGATGACTCGGAGGAGATGTGACAGAGGTTTATAAAATCATGAATGGAGCGGAGAAGGTGAACAAGGAGTAAATAACACAGCAGAAGAAGTGTGTGTGTTTTGAAAAGTGCTGCCCAGGGCCTTTGCCTAGACCTGAATGGACCCCGAGGCATGAAAGAGAATTTTCTCCGTAACCCACTGCTTTGTACTGCCAAGATGGAACGAGAGGAAGCATGGCCCAATAGTTAGGGCACTAGCCTAGGAGACCCAAGTTCAAGTCCTTACTCTGGCACTGATTTCCTGTGTGCCATTGGGCAAGTCACGTAGCCTCTCTGCACCTCAGTCCCCCATGTGCGCAGTGGGAACAGGAGCACAGCCCTGCCTCGGGCTGTGTTGAGAGGGTAAATACATTAAAGATGTATTTTCCACTGAATGCATCCGATGAAGGGAGCTGTAGCTCACGAAAGCTTATGCTCAAATACATTGGTTAGCCTCTAAAGTGCCACAAGTCCTCCTTTTCTTTTTGCGGATACAGACTAACACGGCTGCTACTCTGAAACCTGTCATTAAAGATTTTGATATTCTTTTTTAAAAAGTGGGGGGAGCTCAACTCAGATGGTGGCTTGAGTAAAGTGGACACTGGCTGACTCCATGTGGCTGGCCTGTGACCCCCATTCTCACTTGGCAGAGCCGGGGGACAGCTATTGCTTTAGGCTGCGTGCCGTCCAGTCAGGCAGCCACGCGGTGAGAAAATGAGCAGGCCACTTTTTCCCTGTAACGTCAGCAAGCGCATGGATGACAGGGCTCATTCCTGGGGGCTTGGAAGGGCTTATCCTTGGGGTCTGTTCCATCTGTGATCACAGCAGCAAGTTGGCAGCTAATGTGTAGCCACGGGTATAGCGTGCTGCATTAGACCCGCAGAGAGCGACAGGTGTTATCCCCTTTATTTCCCCGGGGAAATGCATGCACCGTACATTTGACAGTGCCAGGTGGGACGGGATGGATCAGCTGGCAAAGAAAAGGTTACCTCCGAGACTTACAGAGGAGGCGTTAGGCCCCAGTTCAGCAAAGCACTCAAACACGTGCTGAATCCGGGCCTCAGAGAGACCCTCCGGGATTAGTGAAACTGCTGTCAGAGGAGATGGATGTAGGTAAGACCCAGTGTGTCACCTCCCCCAGTGTCAGTGAGTCCGTGATGGTTCAGGCTTGCAGGGCAGCTACAGGTAAGGTTGACCAGATGTCCCGATTTTATAGGAACAGTTGTGATATTCGGGGCTTTGCCTTATATGGACACTTATTACCTCCCCACCCCCGTCCTGGTTTTTCACACTTGCTGGTGTGACTGGTCACGCTAGCTGCAGGGTCCCTGTCACGTTGGCCCGTTCAAACTTGGGCCTCCTTTTGTTTATTCCTTTGTCTCTTTTTGCAAAGTTTGTGTCCCTGCTGAATGGAGAAGAGTGAGCAGGAAGCATTCGATTTGGGGACGAAGGGTAAGATTCGTCCACCGCCCTGCCTAGCAAAGCGGGTTTGATGCCCCCTCCCCCACGCCTCCCTCAGCGCTATATGATGGCCCTAGAGAGTGAAATTCTTTGTCCACAGGTCACCTGCATCTTCAGCAGCAACCGCAATGGAAGCGGTCTGCAAATGTGCCTCTGCCCTCCCTGGCAGTAAGACCCTTCTCTAGGGACGAGGAGGGGAGTCTGGCCTCTTTGTACACTCAGTGAGGGCCTCTCAGTTGAGACTGCCAGCAAAGGGCCCCCTTGTGCTGATGGCTTTATGCGTGAGCCATCTGTCTCCTTGGCACTGGCCTGAGACAGCCTGCACATTTTGCACAGGCCACAAATGGCCATCAGATGATGATCATTTTAGGCTGTTTCCAAACTCGGCTGGAGTTGAACATGAGCCTCCAATGTAAAAGATGCCAATGCCCAGAGCTGCCCCCTTCCCTGGCAATGGCTCATATGGGGATCCTTCTCTGATGCTGAACAGAGGTCCAGAAGCAAGAGGGTTGCAGCTGCCGAGAAAGTCTTCTGCTGTGCTCAGGAAAAAACAACGGCATAGACAGCAGCAAGCATCCCTCTTCTGAGCAATGATGTCCAAGTGCCAATAGAGATTTTCTTCTCTTCATCGAGCAATTAGGTTTGTGGAATATTTAGCTGGAATCAGCCGTCCTTTGTAATATGTTCATAGCTGTGGCTTTGTTTTGTTACAGATCTGTCTGTCTTTTCGTTATTGTTGCAATGACTAAAGTAATGAAAAAGAATACCGGCTGGAACGGATTCAGCAGGGTAATGATTTGCAGGGAGAGAGACCATTTTTGCCTGGAAACTGCATGCTCATCTGTAAGTAGCTGTGCTAGATTGCAAGCAGTCTGCTTCCGATTCTACTGGGACTGGCGGCTTTAGGCCGCCTTAGCTGGGACATTGGTTTTTGCATATTAGGAGCACAGTTATTCACTAAATACGGTTTATATGCTCTGTACAACTGGGCATTATTATCTCTTGTAATAGTGCTAATTTAAAAAAAAAAATCCTTATGGATCCAGACAACAAATTTCCTGCTGATTGTTCCTTCCTGTAAAGGATTTTAAAACAAACAACAACGGTTTGGGTAAAAATGATGCTAAAAAGTAGTGATGGGGCCTAGATGGAAACTTGAATCCAAATGAATTTGAAATGTGCATAGGATTGTTAGTGTTCAAATCGCTCTACAGGTACAAAATTGCTTTAAACATTGTAATTTTAAAATCAAAAACTTCTTAAAATGTATGTACTAAGATAGGAGTGGGAGTTTTGTGTGCGTGCGTGTTTGTGCTTATTCCTGGAATTCATGAGCGTGAAATATAAACAGACCAATCTGTAAAGCTCGTCAGGTGTTGACGAAATCCCAAAGCTAGGAAGCTTATCATGTATTGGGTTAACAAACCACCACAGCCCTCCCATTGAATGATTCTCTGAGCAGCTCAAGATGAGGAATTGAGCCCTCTCTTCCTGGGAGGGTTTCATACATAGACAGACTTTGTGTGTTTCATCCCGAGCACTTAATGAGCTACCTACATTTACTCCCCCTGAAACGCAGCCACCTTGGGGACAGAGGCAGCAATCAACACATACACATAAGAAGGGGAGATTTTGGCAAAGCCCATCAGAGAACATTAGGGTTGGAAGAGACCTCAGGAGGTCATCTAGTCCAACCCCCTGTTCAATACAGGACCAACCCCAATTAAATCATCCCAGCCAGGGCTTTGTCAAGTTGGGCCTTAAAAACCTCTAAAGATGGAGATTCCACCACCTCCCTAGGTAACCCATTCCAGTGCTTCACCACCCTCCTAGTGAAATAGTGTTTCCTAGCATCCAACCTAAACCTCCCCCACTGCAACTTGAGACCATTACTCCTTGTTGTGTCATCTGCCACCACTGAGACCAGCCGAGCTCCATCCTCTTTGGAACCCCCCTTCAGGTAGTTGAAAGCTGCTATCAGATCACCCCCTCATTCTTCTCTTCTGCAGACTAAACTAAGCCCAGTTCCCTCAGCCTCTCCCCATAAGTCATGTGCCCCAGCCCCCTGATCATTTTCGTTGCCCTCCCCTGGACTCTCTCCAATTTGTCCACATCCTTTCTGTAGTGTGGGGCCCAAAACTGGAAGCAATACTCCAGATGGACTGGACTGCCTGGATTTCTTCCTCTCTTAGGAGGGTTCAGATCTGGAATAACTGAGGCTCCTTACCCAGTCAAAGCACAGCTGGGCTGGCCTTTATTAAATAGCTTGCCAGGGTTTTCCTACCAGTTTTGTGCTGTGGTCAATCGATTTCCTCCACTCCTCCTCTGAACTGAGCACTGTGTTGTCCCCAGCATTGTTCATGGGCTTAGTGAAGCCAGGCCCTGCCCTAGTCATAAGCTTTAACTTGCGCTCCCCCTGCTGCCTGTCTCCTCTGGAGCAGAGTACTGGAGCTGCAGCGCTCATGGGGATGACAGCTTTGTTTTGTGCTGCTCTTTGCTGGTCTAATTTCTTGGCTCAGTGGTGCACTAAGAACACACATATCTGGAGGATGTTCCTGGCCAGATTAGATCAGTTCGGCCCTACACTCCTTGACCAGTGTCTGTCCCCTTTAAATATTTTGATGTTCTACCAACTCATTGCGACTGACTCTTGGCACCTAAGACGACATCTCTGTCATGCAGACTCCAGCTGTCCATTGCTCTGAAAACACGAGACAATACAGGGTATGGAACAATCCTGTTTCGGCAGGGGAATGCATCACATGGCCCAATAGATGACCAGATGATCTACTTCTCCAGGGCTTCTAGGGAGGATCGCGGAGCTAAATTGCTAGTCAGATGGGTGATGGAAGCTCCCCATGTCTTCGCCTTTGCAGTTGTTGAGCTGTAGCTGAAAGGGGTCTCTGTAAGGATTTATTTCCTTCTCCTTCCTGATTATTGTTTTGTGGTCGTGCCCAGGACATGATTGCATGGGGTGCTGTATGAACACAGAACCAAACAATGCTGGGCCCAGACAGCTGACAGGCTAAGGCTAGGACAAGAGACTCATTGGTTCAAGAACTGCTGCGGGCTCCTGAGGCAAGGCACGGTCAGGCATTGGTGGTAGAGATGAGTCCTGGGCTGAGACTGGGATGTGGGTGCCCAATTGGCACTTAATTTTGGGTGTCCAATGCCCTGGGAAACGTTGGAAAATTACAACTGCTAGGTACGTGTCGGGGAGGGCGGGGGAGCAATTTTTAGGGCTTTGTGGCCAGCCGGAATGAGTTCTCTGCTGATGAGTCCTCTGGAGGTGGGACTGCTTCCTCGGTCAGTTGGATGGGATATTTCTTTGTTTGGCTGCCTTGAGACACCCGAGCACAGTGAAGTCTTTGGAAGCAGGTTTGAAAAGCCTGCTTTGCTCCAGCCGCTGGCAGGTCTCTCTTGTTGACTTTAATGAATTAGTGCAGCAAATGCTGGGATTGGAACTGTTTCGTGTGACTTTGCCCTTGAATTTATTCCATTTTTAATCAATGGAAAGTGCCCGGTTCGGCCTGACGCTTGGCTGCCTGCACTGGTGGCTGTTTAATTGACTTTGGTGCAAGACCTTTTTTGTGATTCATGCGAAAAGGCTTTTAGAAGTAAAATACATCAGGATCCTACTTTCTCCTGTAGGAGATGGGAGAACACTGGGCATAACTGGATCTATCTGCCCTGGTCCTAGACACTAGGTGGTTTAAAGTCAACATTTTGCATCTTTGGGGAACTCAGACTTGTCAGGGGGGTTATTTGTGCCTTCTGTGTTCTCAGAAACTCTGCTCGTTATTAGTAATTCAAGCCACCCACCTGCATTTAATCTGAGCAGAGTCATCTTTCTCACCTCCTCAGAGACAAAGCCCCAGCCCCGTCACTGCCTGCGTGCCAGCAAAAAACTGGCTCGATTTGGTCAGCCACAGAGTTAGTCTTTTGAAAGGTACTTCAGGTAACTTGGAGGGAATCTTCTTGGGGTTTGAGCTGTCTTGGCTCCTTTCCCCGGATGGGGAAGGGTCAAATCTCTATTGATAATGGAAACCCATCATTTTGGAGCTGCCCCTGCAGTCAGATCTGATAGCACTGATCTGTGCGGGTCTGATTGCTGGCTTGGAACCTTTGTTCTGCAGCTTTTGGTGGCGGGAAGGCATGGCCTCTCTGCTGCCAACTTTCTGGCTTTGCCACATGTTCTGCCTCCTGCCCGCCAGCCGGCCTCCACTGCTGCGTTTAAATCCTTGCTAGCCTCTGGAGTCTGCACTCAGATGGCCCCACGGCTCCGATGCATGTACAGGTAGTAATAACAGGGGAAATACTGCGCTCTTGAAAAGTGGCTTCCACGGCACCACTGCAAGGCAGGGACGAGAGTGAGGCATAGGAGAGATTTAAGAATGTACTTGAGTGCCTACAGCTGCAGAGCTGGGAACAGAACCCAGGAACCCTAACACGCATTTCCTTACCCTAACGGCTGCATTCCTGCTTTGCCTAGCTGGGTAATCTGTGTGTTCACTAGCCTCCTGCCTGCCTATCTCTGAGCACATGGACTCTGGTATCTACTTCAGGTTTTCTGTAGCTCCCCATTGCTCTAATATCGAAGTGCTGCACGAGTAAATTCGATCCGAACGGGGATCCAGAGGATTGCTGTGCACTCCCTAGCTAGAAACAGACCAAAGATTGTGCATGGTTGCGGCTGATGGTGTAGCTTGCACTGTGCCTCTTTAATCTGGCTGGTGGCAGAGGTGTGGGAGAGCTACTAACGAGGAGCATGTGCTTTGTAGCTGATGAAAGTGCTGTCTTTTCCTCCGGCACCTTGGAATTTTCCTCTGTGTTTGAATGGAAGGTGACCGTTTCTTAAGAGAAGCCAAATGAGTGGCCTGTGTTTCTTCAGTACACCCGGCCTGTCCTGCGAAGACCAAGCTCCTCTGTCTGGCCGAGTGTTTGTCTGAGAGCCTGGGGCTGCTGGAGATCGCAAGGACTCATGGGAGAGAGTCCTGTGTTTCTAGTGTCCCAAACTCCTGCACGCCCGTTCCATGAGCCCCCACTGGTCCCTCCGTATCTGTCTCCATTTTTTTTTCTAAGCATCATTTTCTCCCTTTCTCCACCACCGCACACTTAATTTATCATCCTCGTTTCAGCAGTACCATTAATTTTTCTAATGCAGTGAAGTATCTCGCTATACTGGGAACAAAGCTGTATTTAACTAGCTAACATAGGAAGGGTTGAGTTTCTGTTTCTTGCGGACCCTTGGTTTCTCTTGGTTTGATGTGATGCGTGTATAGGCATCACAGCTGCTCCTTGTGTGTGTGTGTGTGTGTGTGTGTGTGTGTGTGTGATGTTTCTTGCTCATATTTGGCTGAAAGTTGGGTTTTTTCCCCTTAGAAATCTCAAGGCATGATAAATTAATCATGATCTCATACGATGGATGTGGTAACGGCTTGAGATGGTATTTATTCTGGCTTGACACTGCAGGCAGCAGAGTTTAAGGGAGCATCTGAGATTTTCATCAGGAAATGTTTGCAGATAGCAACATCTGCTCAGGGCTTGGTGAAGACAAACTGCTGTAGTGAGTTCATGGGAACACAAAGGAAAGCCGATTACCCAGGATACATTATTTTTAATGCAGAAAAAGGAACCGACTTGCTAATCAAGCCATGCCTGCGACACAATTGACTCATCTTTCTGCTCTCACCTTGGGGGAGCGTTCGTTTTCCCTTCAGCTCGTGGAACGTTGTGGAGGCCCTGGAAGCTCTGCAGATGGGGAATGGGATGCAGAATATTTTACACATACAATAGGTCACTGGTTGAAGTGCAGCTCAGGGCAGGGACTGAACATGGCTGTTGCCTCATGTAGCTTCGGCGGCTTATGTGAAATGGCCTTGGTGGGGATCTGTCCTGTGCTCAGTGAGTCAGAGGTTCAGAATGCCAGGAACCACCAGTGCAGTGGGGATTAATTTGCATCTTCTGGTAGTATCATTCTGTGAAGCTAATGGAGAAGGAATTTCCTTTCCACCCTTACAGGAGGGTGAGAATTGAGATGTGGCAAGGGTGGGGCAGGGAAGCTTGCACTGATGCTGCCTCCGGTTATAGTCCAAACCTTGGAGGATGTCATTCTCCAGGGCTGATAGGCTCAAACGCTTTTGCACTGCACTAAATTCATGTACATTTCCAGGAAGGAGAAAGGGCTGTCTCTTAGAGACCAAAGTTGCGACCATCCTGTTGCTTTCCATTTCCATGTAAAAATTGAAAGTAAAATAAGAAACAGTCTGGTTAGGGAGATATAAAAGCACTGCTCCCGCTTCTGATGTCAAAGCTTTTCTTGTAGCAGATTTCTCAGCGTTCTAGTCTGCAAAGGGCCCAGTTTTTCCTCCCTTACATTGACAGAACCCTATGCTCCCAGTAAGGCATGGGTACAGGCAGCAGGATTGGCTTTCACGGGGTTACACGGGTTTGAGCCTGCATTTTAAAACGCAGTTTCTGGCTTTGTGGTGCTTCCATTTTTAGGTGTCCAGCAGAAGATACCTTGAGTCTAATTTCCAGGGTGCTCTGATGTCAACTGGAGATGCAGCCTTTGAAAATCAGGCCTGAGGGGTTTGGAGTTATGCAGTTAAAATCAGCGACCACTCTTCAAAATGGTTGCTTAGCTCTTGGGTTTTACAGTTGGAAGTGCTTATCCCGGACAGACACCATAGGATTTATCGCTGACCACTTCTCACTAGCTGGCTTGACGGTTGCAGGGAATCTAAAGAGACAGGCCTGTTGTTACTATCTGCCTCTTTTTTTGGTTTTTGTTTTGTTTCAAGCACATCTAAGTAATCGAGAGAAAGCTCCAATGTTAATTTCGTGCTGCGGTGCCCGTCTTGTTGCTGTGCATTGTGTGTGACGGGAAAGGATGCAGAGCCCTGCTTGCTTTTAGTATCCATGGGACTTTTAGAACGCTGGGAAACCCGCTTCTCCAACCAGCCATCTGAGAGGGGAGTTTCCCGAAGGAACCAGGGGAGGGGGGGGAATCAGCATTCTGGCAAAAAAGGATTAGCTGATATTTAGGAGACAAGGAGCTGAGCCAAAGGACTGGTCCTTGCAGCCCTAGTGCGTGGATAGGTCTCCTGGCATTTCCCCCCTGATGTCACCTTTGCACGCTCCTCTCTGGAAGGGCCTCCCACGCAGGGCCAGCTCCAGGCCCCAGCGTTCCAAGCAGGTGCTTGGGGCGGCCGTCGGCAAGGGGCGGCAGTTTCCGTGGTGGCAGCAATTCAGTGACCGCTTCTCCGTTCCTCCGGCCACGGCGGCAATTCGGCAGCGACAGGCTTTTTCAGTGCTTGGGGCGGCAAAAGCGGTCGAGCCGGCCCTGCTCCCACGCTCTCCCATTGATGTTCCATTGTTGTGTTGCTCTTGCTTCTGGGAACTTGGCCGCCTCCTTCGTTTTAGCCCGTTACATCTTGGAGACTGCCCATGGTCATCTGTACAGAACCGCCCCCATCTTCTCTAAATCTCTTTAGCATTTGCATGGAAACCTCTTCAGCAGCGGCGAGACATGGCGACCCTGCAGTGATGCAAGTCCGTTGTAAGCCGTCCGATTAATCACTGTGCACAACGCATCCCGGCCTGCATCCTGAGCAGAAAGTGGCCGCTAAGAGCACATCATGCCCGTGCCCCCACACTCTCTACTCTCTTATCTCCCCATCGCTCCTACCTATAAGTCAGGGTCCTGGTCCTGATCTGAAAGGCCTTTAACCAGGTCCTATCCCAATGTGCCTGACCCTGGGGAAAGGGAGACAGATGGCGCCGTGCTGCCCAGTGACCTGCTACTGCATCAGGGATGGACAGTAATGACGAATGGACATGGCCCCAGCCCCAAAGACATATAATCCTATCCTAGCGGGTCTTACCCCGCCCCGACTGATACTTGTCGGTATCCTGCACTTTGGGAACTCTTGAATGGCTTGTGCAGCCCGTACGGTCTCTTCTTGGATTGGTTCACCTATATTTCAGGTTCTAGCTGATTAACTAGCCCAGACTTCAGAGGCGACGCGTGGGTGGGGGGCATGCAGGGTCACGTGCCCCCGTCCCCGCTGTGCTGTTTGGTTTGTACGGATAACAGACGGACTGAGCATGCTCAGTAACACTGCTGAAGCCGGCTGCCCTCTCTCTGCCCTCCTCCCCCATCACTCTCCACTGGCCCGGGTCGTCTCCGCCAGACTGAATGTGACTCTGAATGCCGAGGGGTCTGGTGCAGAGCGTGAATGTCAAGGCAGCAGCCGTCAGAAGAGCTTTGTTTGTATCTGTGTCTAAAGAACAATGTGAGACGTCCTTGTAGCCGCCCACGTCTGGCACGTGTTCCTCTTTGTTCTCCTCAGCCCGCAGGCTGAGGTATTCAGAGCAGCCTAAAGGACCCAGGCACTCACCTCCCACACGTTTCAATGGGAATTGTGTTTAAATCCCCTAGTCGGCTTTGAAAATCTCCAACGCAGACTCTGGCCCTGCCCTCTTGTCCGTCCTTCCCCGAAGAGAACAGCAGGAAAGAGCCCTCCTGGAGGGGGGACGTCCGCCCCGCCCCCACGTGAGAATCCTCTCTCTGACCCTTCTGGGGCTGGGGGGGAGCTGGATAGGGATGGCACCAACTCCCTCAGGAGAGCCGAGCCATCCAAACGTTGCCTGACTGGACTGAGAGCAGCATGGCAGCTTTGCAGGAATCCGCAGACCTCATGCCGTTTGCAAAAAGAGAACAGACCCCAGAGCCTGTTACGGCTCGCTCGAACTTGAACCTGTGGGTCAGGCTCTCAGCAGTGGCCCCTTGGCTCAAGGCGGAGCACTGCATGCTGGGTGGGGCCTGGACGCTCTGTGCTAAAGGTGTGGGTGGCCACACTGTAGGAATTACGGACCGTCACTGCGATACAGGGGCTTGGTCCCATGGATCGGTAAGCCTCTCTCTCAGGGAAACCTCCAAGCTACACCTGGCATCCACGTGTTTGCAATAGTGGCAAGGCTATCCCAAGCAGACAGCAGCTGATCTGCGTACCCTTAGTTTCCCTCTCTGATAAACCACCTCTCATACCCTGCCCTGGCTTGTGGCACTCAGAGGAAAACGAGAGAATTGCTGCTCATCTGAGACCCCAGCCCCAGGGGCTATTTTCAAAACTGTCCCATGTATAAGCAGCCTTCCCAAAACACACTTTGGCTTTTGGATGTAACCTTCCCTGCTTGTAGGCAAGTCTTTGAGGGGAAACCATCAGCTCTTGTCCCTGTGCAGCCTGCAATGCGAACCTGCGTCAGTAGGTCCCCGATCAGTAACTATGTTTAGAAGAAATAAATCACTTTTTCACCCTGCTTTCAGATAACAGAACCTTCCTCACATTCGCCCTGTGTTTTCCATCTCTTTAGACTATAAATACTTTGGAGCCTGGGCCGTGTCTTGTACAGGGTTAGGGGAGTATGTATAGAAGAGATAGTTAATATACAGAGCACCATCTTCCGGTGCATAATGTGTTGCAACATTGTTCATGAGTGTGGAGGTTCAGTAAAGCTGTTACCTCTGACCCATGAGTGGCTTCCTGAGTCCAGCTCCTCCAGCTGCAGGCATGCTGCCCCCGCCTGGCAAACTGTACTGACCCATCATGAAGCCCTTTCCCCACTCTGATTCCTGAGAAGGGAACGCATCCGTGTAAGACAGCATGGAACAGCTCTTCTCTGCAATCCGCCGGGCACCACTAATATCTGGAAGAAACTCACTGGACAATACGAGTTCTTCGGTTTAATGATACGGTACGGTAGGTAGACCACTTGAATGATCACAGGAGTCCTGATGCTACACCATCCGCCACCCTAACATCTCACTGTATCAGCCCTGCTGTGCCAGCCCTGTGGGGAACATCTCCCTTGGGAACTGGTTCCTTTTGCTTTACTAGGGTTCAAAACTTTCTCCCAATATCTCCCCCAAGCTTTTCCTTCCTTTTTAGCTTCAGGCCAGAGCTCCTGTTTTAATCAGCTTCCGAGACTGTGAATCATTCCCTTCCCTCGTTCAGATAGCCACGTTTTGAAGGTATTTATAAACTGTGAACATACTCCCCTGTGTCTTCTTTAGTAGACTGTATAAATATAGCTCTCTCATTCACTCCTTTTACATCTTCTGCTCCCAATCCTTTCTCTCGCTTTTCTGTGCAGGTGTGTTTGAAATAGAAGATAAGACACCACTTCTGCTCTAATTAACAAATAAATTACCCTACCGGGTCATGTTCTGAGGGGAATGGCATTAAATGCCCAATGCTGGGGTGCCAGGGTATCTGTTATTCACTGTCTCTCTCCATTCATCATTGGTTAGGGTAACTTTTCTATGTAGGAGATGCGGAAAACATGCAGTCCTTTTCCTTGGCCTGCCCTAGTACTGTGAGATGTTTCCCTGCAATGATAGTTACTTTAATTGATGTTTTATTCATATGTATGTAAAATGCAGAAAGAGAGAGAGAGAGACTACAGATCAGAAAAGCACAATGAGCAATTCAGGGCAGGGGTGTGCAGGCCTGCATTGGCAAACTGCCAGGAACCGAAATGCTGTGCCTAATAAGCAATTGGGGTAAGTATAATTTACTGAGCTGTATCAAGAATAAACACAAGCAGCCCTGTGCTTCACTAACAGTAGCATTCAGCATTGCCAGCTCTCTGGATTTTATTGCGAGTCTCGTGATATTTGGTGTTTTTTCCTTAAAGCCCCAGCTCCTGGAGTCCAGAGGTTACACGAGACTCTCTGCTTTCATTTTTTAAAAAGTAAGTGTCTAGCCCCCGTGGTTGGGAAGAACAATTCAAAAACTTGATCCCCAAAGGCCCAAAAACTAGAAGGCAAATTAATAGAAGCAGGGGTGCTGGAATGGTGTGTATAGTGGGGGTGCTGAGAGCCATTGAACCAAATTGTAAACCTTGTCTAGGAAGGAAACCCCATCAAACCAGGGGGTGCGGTAGTACCCCCAGTCCCCCTAGTTCCAGCACCTATGAATAGAACCCCACATTTGTGAAGTCTGCCAGGACACCCCACAGGATGAAAGGTGTACACAGGCTGAGGGCACAGAGGGATCTATCTCTGGGTCCCATAGCAGAGGGGCTGCTGATTCTTAGGCTGTGTTATCCATGGCTTCACAAAGTCGTGAGGCTTCCTCTTGGCCCTGACAAAGAGAGCCATCCATCCGTTCAGGGGGAGGACACAAGAGGGGGGATTCGCTGTGACTGGGGCCTTTTTCCACTCCCGGGTCAGTGCCTGCATTCGCACTGACACCTGGACTCCTCAGGGGCAATGGGCCTTGTCTAGGGTTCTCTACTCATACTCCCTTCTGGTTCTCTCGCTTTGACCCTGTAACTCAGTCCCTATTCATTTTTTTTGGTCCCTCGTACTCCACTGATGTCTGAGTTCTGTGGCCCCACCCTCTACTAAGGGGGCGGGCCTTCTGATGCTTTGGTAGGCTCCTCCCACCAATCCCAATCATCATCAAATCGGCTTTTTCAGCATCCCTCTTCTCCTCACCTGGGGTTAGGGAAAGCTGTAGCTCAGGGCAGTGCCTCCTGTAACATCACAATTCAAGTCTTCCAGAGCTCTTGCCAAGATCCTCCAGCTAAGAGGGACAGAGGGAGACCTGATCATATTAATGTGCTGAAACATGGGGAAACACTTCAACAAATACAGGAGTCTCCATGAAGCCTAGAGGAACAGGGAAGGGCAAAATAGGGGAATGGGTTTTTTTGCTTTGCAGTTCACCATTACAACATGGATACATCCTGGGATTCAGATAGTCTTCATAGCCCGTGTAATAGAAAAAGAGGGAGAAGCTGGGGGTGGAATAAAAATCCAACATAAGGAGAAAAAGAGAAGGAAGGGAGGACAAAGAGCCCTTTCGTGTTTGGAGCAAGTACAAAACAATGCCTTACGTTATGTCCTGTAGAAACCCTGCAACCAGCTCCGTCTGCCCCCGTGGGTTTCCTTGCCTGGCGGGAGCAGTGTACTCATTAGCCATGTATTGTGTGTTCGGCAGAGAGATGATGGTGGGATGTCTGTAAAGGCTTGCTCAGAACCGAGAGGATTACTCCGATCGGAGGCTTGACCTCTGGGCTCCCAGATGGTGACAATATATGATGGTTTCTAACTGGTCAGCTTCACATGCTGCAGTTCAGCAGCCCGAAGCCCACAGTACCTAGGGGGAATACTTCACATTTAAAGCATTTCACACCGTGTGTAGAAATCTGTCCTGACCCTCTGCCCCAGTTCCTGTCATGGTTTGAAACACATGAACTTTTCATTCTATTCCCCTTATGGAAAATGACAGGTGAGCAGTTTCTGGGGGGCTGACAGTGCCCCTAGATTCCCGGGGGTTCAGCTTACTGCTCCAGTGTGTGGTGTTGCCTGACTAGAGCTGGGTGGCTAAGATTCATTATCCCAACCCCTCACTATTCCATTCCCGTGGAGTCCCCTGCAGGCGCAGGCATGTTCCCCAGGGGGACTTTTGGAGGCCTAGGTAGAATGTATTACTCAAGTTGTTCATTAAACGCCAATGTTCACACTGGTGAAGCCACACCAGCCTAATGCAGCCTCCTCTATGGACCCAATTATTGCATGAAAAATGTATCACAAGATCTCTGTTTCCTAACTCGGGACGCTAGTGCATGGGCTAGGCAGTCAGGACTCCTGGGTTCTGTTCCCAACCAGAGCTTGTCCCAGCTTTACAATTAGTTTGCTGTGCTACCTTGGGCAAGTCACTGACTCTGACAGGGTCTCTGCCCATCTGTACAATGGGGATTACAGCTTACTTATCTACCTCCTAGTGGGGTTGAGGCTTATTAAAGTTGTGTGTGTAAAGCTCTCTGACATCCTTAGGTAAGAGCTGACACAAATTCACCTGTTGTTTTTATAGTCCTAGAATCAGTGGCTGGGCTTTTTAAAGGAGCCTCCAGAAGTTAGGTACCCAAATCCCAAGTATATTCACTGGTGCTTGGGGGCCCCTTTGAAAATCCTAACTAGAGATGTTAGAGCTGGGGGGAAAAACCTACTGACTTCTAGAGTTTGCTCTAAAGCTCAGAGGTCACTGGGGTTTGGTTCAGGCCCTCAGCCAGGGAAGTACTGTTCCCTACATTACTCGTCTGTTTTATTCCCCTGGTGCTTTATCCATTGTTACCCAACCCAAGCAATGGGGCTGCCATCCTGTCTCTGGGGGGGAGAGCGCCCCTCACCTCATGCTGAACAAACGACGTTTAAATCACGTCACTAATGCAGCGTTAAATTGCTATGCAGAACCATCAAGTCCTGTGTGATTAGGCTGGTTCCTTGAGCCGGTTCCATCTGGGGAGGAATCTCTGTTTGAAGTCAGCAGGGTTACACCAGTGCGGGTTTAGGGTCCCTTGTCTCTTTCCCTTCTGTATTCAGGACTGTGCCTAGCTGTAAAAGCAACTCCATCAGAGCAGTAATAAGACACCTTGAAGTGCTGGCTCTTGTGGGTTCGTGTTTAAATTGCAACTTAGAAGGTGGAGCATGAGCATGCATGGAACTGACCAGCTGCTCTTGCGATATTTAGTCAGAAAGAACAACCAGACAAGACTGATTTCTGTGGACAAACTTACACATGTTGGTTTTTCGGCTGTCCTCGAACCCAAGATGAGTTCCTGGCCACTCGCATGTTATATAAACTTTTTCCAACTCAGAAATGGTGCTTTGCGATTGCTTAGAGTTTTTTTTAATGACACCGTAGTTGTTACTGCTACTAATTTCAGTGGCTGTAGTGGGTAAATTAATTTCTTCCTGGATCTTTCCTTTGGGGCTTTTTAATGTTTAGAATTTTTTGTTTGTTCGTTCAATCTTTAGAGAGCTACATTTAGCATGTCACATGGCTGGTCATTCCAAAAAGGAACCAGTTCAGAATAGACCCTCCCATCCCCTCTCTCCTGTCAGTGAGATGAGGATGTGTGAGTGTTTGGATAAGCCTCGGAGACAGGGAGTGACATCCTGGCCCCAGAGAAGTCAATGGGATTCTTGCCTTTGACTTATTTGGGGCCAGGATTTCACACTGGATGCTTATTTGAAACTTAACCCAACCTCTTGAAGACTTCCTCCCCACCCTCTCTTCCAAATTCAGCCACATCCTCCCCCCTTTCCACAACTTCAGTCTTCTCTCCCTTGCATCCCAGATCTTTCCTTGACTCCAGCTTTGCTGATATCACATCTGTGGGTTGGGATCTTTCACTCTCTCCAGCTCTTGAGCTCTCTGTTTTACATCTTTCAGGTTCCAAAGTTTCCTGGGTTTAAAGGTGCCCCAGAATGCAATACTTCTGCTCCATTCCCACCAGCCCTGGGTGAACCCAGAGCTCCTGTTGTATGCAGAGAACATCTGGCACAGCCCAGCTTGCTTAGATCCAATGTGACAATGAAATGGACTTCAGGAGTGGCTGGAGACCTCAGGAAGGGAAGTGGGGAGGGAAGAGCATGAGCTGGGGACTCAACTTACCTGAACCTTTCCAAATTACAAACAAAAGCTTGGGTTTAGTTCTAGTCTGTTTTTTTCCTGAACCCCTTCACTCAGCCCTGTAAGTGGGATATGCCAGAAACCCCACTAATTTCCTTCTGGCTGCTTTATGCTTCTTGCCTAGTGGGTCCGTATCTTAGCTGGGCTCTCTAATGCTGCTGTAAAACAAATAATTAAACAAAACCTAATATGAACAGGAGGAAAGAAAGAAAAGCTCTGTGTGTGTGTGTGTGTGTGTGTGTCTAAGTAATTAGAACACAGGTAAAGAAGTTGTTCGAGCAGAGAATTTAAAATGAAAAAAGTTAAAAATCACTTGATCTCCCCTATCAAATCTAAAGCTTTTCATTGACTCCAGGCTTACTCCATAGATATTGTAGGCGACTTGCAGTGATTTAACTCTACTATGTCTATGACCTCAATTTAAAAAAAACAAAAAAGTCAGCCAATCCAATTCTTCCTAATGGGCATTCTCACGAGTTTCCCCATCAGCTCGGGTTGGGCTTTACACAGAGTCATTGTTGCAGGTCAAGTTGGCCACACAGTAGGAACAGACCTTGGTTTTTACTAATCTGTTCACTTTTCATACCTGATGAATGGATGGACTGTGGGTTATTCCCCAGCTGCTCACTTCAACTATTCTTTGTGTGATTGGTAACTTAAATCACATGGTATTTTTGCTACTTCCTGATTGGGTGACTGGAACATGTTTTGAACATGAGACTAGCAAATATTCTTCCTTCCACGTGAGCTCATGTGAAGAGAAATCTGTTCCCACCCGTTTGTGCCAAAGGAAACCATTCGTGTGAATGATCACAAACAGCAAGATACAGGAATACAGTCAAAGCAAATACTCAGAAGTCAAACAAATATTAGCAAGCGCTTTTTTACAGTACTTCACCTGCTCTAGGTTTACCTTTTCTCTCCCTGGCTTCCTTGTGTGCTTGCTCGACATGGGCACACTGACCATGCCCCACGGAGACTCGAGTATGGTTTAGTGCACGTCCAGAATGTAATAAGCTCCAGCTGCCGTGATTGTCTGCTGTCAGATCCCAGTTCCAGTTTACTCTGAGTGCAAAGCAACTGGCCTGGTTGAAAATAAGTCTTGTGGTCACAGGGTCCTTCGCCTGGTGCTCGGTGTTAGGGAAAGGTTCTCCCCGGATTACACAAAGACAGAGATGCCATTTTTGGTTTCCAAGGCTGTTTACGTGTGGTCATCCAGTCAGCACTAATAGAGTTGCAGAACATCTCTTGAGCCCCGCGCCGCACGCTGATGGGGAATGGGAGAGTCAGACATATGGTGTGCACAGCAACGAATTCCCTCATGGTCTTGGGTTAGAAGAGACAATTCAGTCAGATGCTTCACAAACCTGAACCCACCTGGGCAACCACAGCAAGAGCAGCAGCTCCTGGTACACTTTTACTCAAGTCCCGGCAGTTTGTTTCGAAGAGAGCTGCGTGAACATTCAGTACGCAGACGTTAGGACTAGATTTTTTGATCCCCTCAGTAACCACAGTGAATTCAATTTAGCTCCCTGGTTATCCACCAGAATCTGGGAGGCTCAGATGTCTGACATGTTTTAGCCTGCCACATTAGTAGGTCCAGAATGGCAGCAGGAGCTATGCCACTGTACCCCTGTAGCGTAGACACAGGCTACAGTAAGGGAAGGCATTTTTCCCGTTGCCGTAGGAACTCCGCCTCCCTGAGCGGTGGTTGCTAGGTTGATGGAAACATTCTTCCTAGCTGCGTCTGCACTGGGCATAGCTATGGTGCTGAGGGGTGTGGAGTTTTCATACCCCAGAGTGATGTAGCTATGTCAACCTAACTTTTAAGAATAGATCAGGCCTCAGTCTCTTCTGCAGAGCTGGAAGCCTTCTGCGCTGACCAGCTGTAGGTACATTAGCTTGGAGTTTGTGTGATTTTTCTCTTTGCAGTGCAGAGGCCACTTGCTTCTACTAGTTGACCCTTTGCTTTCAGCCACACATACCAACCTAGAGAGTGCACCCCCCAAATGCCTGGGGGAGCTTGCTTTGGTCCTGCGTTGGGAAGGAGAAATCAGTCCGAATGGCTGAGGTTTGGTAGCCTTCCCCAGCTCACGGTTGAGTGTTGCCCTGGCCTTCCGCACACGACAGGCTGAAGTGAATCCTAGCAATCAGTTAATAACGAGCACCGCTGGCCACTTAACATGGCAGGTTATTTACTGCTCACAGTTCATTGGAGAGGCTGTGACAGGGCAAATAATTTTGTTTTGTTTTTTTTTAAATAAGGAAAAAAGGGTGCTTTATGGCCTGTGTGGCTTGGATTTATTACAGCCACCTTTGCCAAGTGCAGAGGAATCCTTGAGGAAGAGCAGGAGGAGAGGCAGTCTGGCCTAGTGGATAGGCTGCTGGCTTGGAAGTTAGGAAGTTCTGTTCCCAGCTCTGCTACTGACCTGCTGGGTAAGTCTTTTCCCCATCTGTGCCTGTGTTCCCTCCCCCCACTTGGCCTGTCTAGTTTAGGATCTTGTCTGGGGATATTCATCAGAAAATAAAAATTGAACTTTCTTTTCCATAACCTGCTGCATCTAATGTCCCGGTGGGAAGCAAACTTGTTTTGGATAAATAATTTTCCTCTCTTTAGAGAATGTTTCATCCAAAGTTCTCAAAGTGCTTCACAGACTTTAGTCGAGTAAGAGCTCACAGCTCCCATGTGAGGTAGGTAAATATTTCCAATCCCTATTTCAAAGGTGTTGAAATGGAGGTTCATTGTCGTTACGGGACATGCTGAGGGGCACAAGGAGCCAGTGGCAAAGTTTGGGACATGTCCCTGGTATCCTGGTTACGAGTCTGCTGTGCTAACCACTAGATGATGCTTCATCATAGACCTGAACTTTCAACCCCAGATTCTAAGTCAAGCCCTGGGCGTCTCCTGAAGCTCAGACACGTTGGGTGCACTTTTGGGGCCATGTCCAGTCCTTGTGTGACTCGCTGAAGTCAGCGTAGGTGTGCTGGTGGTGAATTAGGATTGTTTTCATTTTCATGCACTTCTCCACTTCCTGCCTTTCACGAAGACATGAAACCACAAGTACCAAAATACCACAACGGGGTAACTGATGCATGGACTGGGAAGCCAGTAACAAAGGAAAATCAATAAATATTTATAAACTCCACTGGCAATGGTTATAAGAATTCTGAGATCCGAACCCTCAAGATCTTAATAAGATTTGGGAAAGGGCTATTTAAATGGGTGAGAACGTGCACAGTTACTTCGGTTAGGATAGAAGTACATAGCAGGTATATAAAACCCTTCTCCTTTGGGGCATGAGCCAACCACTCACTGCCTGAGGATAGGAAGAAACTTCCGCTGTCGGCAGATTGCTCCATAATTGTCCATTATGGGCCAGATTCTCAAAAGGGCTTAGCATTGGAGCGTGATGAATGCTGAGCTCCTCTGAACATCTAGCCCTGCAAAGCCGTCTTTGCCCAGTTCTGGTATCTTCCCATGCAACATCTGGTACTGGCCACTACCAGAGCCAGGATACCAGACTAGCTAGGCCACGGGTCCATATTCTGATTCCTTTGTTCATGTGGGAGAATCAGCACCCATGACCACTGTTCCCTCTAAGCTGAGCCCGTGTGTGCGCGCACAGAGATCCTAAACCCCGCGCACACGGCGAAATACCGCGTGCACAACAATTTGCACAGAAGAAATTTTTTGCGCACACGGCCTGTCAAAAATTAGAGGGAACATTGCCCATGACCGGGATGCACAAGTGACTTTGGACAGTCAGGAGTCTAAATTTCTACTTTAAGAGAACCCCTGAGGACAGCTTCCTAAGAACTCTTGCAAGATTTCCTCCTGGCTAGTGCTTTTGTGGGGGATTGTCAATAAGAGGCACAGAGTTAGACAACTGCAAAGTAATGAGTGCAACCAGACAGCTGCTTGTTTTCCAAGAGAGAAGTTTCCCTGAGAAGTTTGGCATTGTGGGGTTGTGAATCTCACTTGGACTTGAATACAGCAAATCTGCGGAGAAATTGCCCTGTGCCAAAGACACAGTACAGGAGTTTGAGGGACTGGTTTCTCTGCCAAATGAATACATTTATTCTGTGTGTCATATGAGAGCAAAACAGTTTACCTGATTAGAGCCAGGAATTGCTGGGAGGTTACATACAGTCTTGCACGTGTTGTTCTGCGATGCTAATATACACGGTGCAGAGTCCCATAAACCCGATGCATGAAACACTCCCATAAACCTGATGCATGAAATATACAACTTCATAACAAATAATATTTAATCTTCCTGCAGTTGCTGACCCATTCACCACAAGCAGAAGCTGTTGGGGTTAATTTGAGCCTTTTAAACTGATAGAACTTCAAAAGTTGTGAGGCAAATTGATGGGTAAGGTGGCTGGCTGGATGGGCTGCACCTCACATGGCTGCTGTTTCCACTGTGCGGAGGAAGTCCTCCCACATGAGCGACCCTGAATCGGCAATCAGCAAACCATTGCCCCCAGAGGAGGAATTACTTTGGAGAGCTGCTTGGAGCAATAAGGACTCCTTTGCACGCTAGTCACTGTTGCCTGAAAACATTATCCCGGGGGACTGCATGGTTCCATTATGTCCTGTGGAGAACTTCACCTTTGGCCCCAGGCCATGAACGGAGCAGGGTTGTCAAAGGCAGCACATGGCACCCAGCTCCTATAACCCTGACAACCTCCCCCCAAAGCCGTCACAGCTGCGGATGGCGTGGCGGGCCCTGTACGTAACGAACAGTTGGTGTCAGTGAAGTTCCTAGCATACAGCAGCCCTTGTCCTACAAACACATTCCTCACTGCCTGCTTTGCTGTCAGTCTCAGCAGGGAGACCAAGGACCAAAGTGCTCTCCCACCCCTCATGAAGGTCCAAAGTTACAGGCAAGGTTGGCAGGGATGCCCGGGGAGAAGCTTGCCCTCTTGCTGGCCCTGCTGTCTGGACCCACAGGTCTAGGGTGGCACCAGCAATCAATTTAAACTAAAATGTGTTTAGTCCTGCAGCCCCTCAGCACACTGATGTCTAATTACCACTTCCTCGGCTTTCTCACCAAGGCATCTGTAATTAATACCAGCTGGGTTCCAGGCCAGCAGGGAGAGTGGAATTGAATCTCCCAGTTTAGTTCCTTTCGGAAAAGGCTTTAGTGCAGTGTAAGGCTCCGTTCAGCAGAGAACTCGCTAACGAGGCTCCACAGTCTCTGACTCTCCAGGTTCCCTTTGACCTGCCTTTCCCAGCTCCTATTAGCTCTCTGTGGCATACGCAGCCGCTCTCAGCGCCACGGAAGGCCAGGTCTGCCTTAGCAGCATGCTGCCCCTCGACGCGCCCCCGCCACTGGGTGTTCGTTGGGATCCCTGTGTAGCCCACACACTAAAGCATCCTACTGGCTCCTGCCTGCCCTGAGGGGACTTTTTAATGGTGTGGATAATAGCTGCCTCCCTGCTGCTGATGGAGCTGGCGAGGGGTGGTGAGCGGGGATTAACTACACGCTTGATCCATGGCGTACGGCTTGCAAAAATGATGCATGTGGCTTGAGCGAGGCAAAGTGAGACGATAGAAATTCCTCCAGCTCTCTTGGGGAATAGCTCCCAGATGGGCATTGCCACGGCCAAGCTAACGCTAACTGGCAAGCTACAGACCTGAGATGCTGTCGTTCTCCTTAGTCCAGGGGCTCTCAATGGGGGGGCACAAACAAGCATCAGGAGGATGGGAGTCACTGCTACTATTGTTACTTGCAGTGGCATGCAGGTCACCCCGACGTGCCCGTCTGGCATGGTGCTGCAGGTGAGCCTCTGCCTCAGTTTCCCTTCACCTGGGGTATAAACAAGTCAAAGCTGGCCTTTCTAGTATTCAAGAGCACCCTCTTCAGGAGGTCTCATTTATTTATCAGGAAAGGATAACACCAAAACATAAACAAAACTCCACCGCCAACTCTCCACCTCTGGATTAGTCCACCTCCTGTCTCACCCCGGAGCCCTTACAGGCTGAATGCTGAGCCTTTGCTGGGCATTCGGCTGAACACCAGTCTTCCCCGACAGTGCGTGGCTCTTTGCTGAGCCAGTCCCCAGCACCTCCCCAGGACGGGCCGTGCCCAGTTCATTCTCCTGGGCTGCTACGGTCCCTTGCCTGGGAACGCTGGCTCTGGGCCTGCGTCTCTCGCCGTCAGCCTTTGCTTGCCAGGGAGACATGGCTGGGAATAGCCGACCTGTCTCCCCAAGGAGTCTCACACCTCAGCGATTCCCCTATTCTGGGCTTCCTTGCTGCACTCTTCTAAGCCTCTGTTAGGCCCAGGCGTTCCCGGACTAACTGCTGCCCAGGTATTAGCTACTCACCGGTGGGTCTGGGTCGGCTCATCTTCCCCAGATGGGCTGGGTACCTGAGCCCCTTATGGCTAGCGACCCTGTGCCATTATCGTAAGGCTGACAAAAGGCTCTGGCCAAGATCGGGCACTGCACGTGTTCACAGCGAGACAGTCCCTGCCCTACAAAATTCACCTTCTGCCGACAAGCCCTGCAAAGAGTAAGAGGGGAAACGGAGGCCCAGAGAGAGGAAGGGACTTGCCCAGCGTCACAGAGTTAGGAATGGAACCCAGGTGTCCTGACTCTAGCCCAGGCCACTAGGCCACACTGCACCTCCATTAATTGCCTTTCTGCTCCTGGGGCTGGGCAGGGTGGTGGTGCCCGGTATGTGTCTGGTGTGGGGAGTGACGAGTAACAGTAGCTCTGCTCCCTCAGAAGCTGGGGGACGGGCCCACGGCATGTTCGTCCGTCCAGAGCTCTTGCATGATGAAATGCCGACTGGCTTGCAAGGCCTCGCACATGGTGCTGTGCGATTCCTGGGCCTGCTCTTCTTCCCTGGCAGGCAGCCTGCTGTTGCCAGAGGGCATTTGTCGAAGAGCTGTGCCAGCACCTGGAACGTCTGTACGTCCTCCGCCAACATGCAGCCAGCGCCTCTGCTTGTTTATCGGAACAGCACACGGCTCAGGGTTATGGTCCACCCTTGCAATCCATCCAGAAAACCATTGTTACGGGAGTCAGTTAATTTGCCGAGTGGTGTGTGATTGCTTTAGCCGACAGAACATTGTTACCACAATTATATTACAAACACACAGAGAGAAAACACCTTCTCGGAGAAATGAGTGAACTTGGCCTCCAGCCATCGCGGGGCTCGGAATAGACTCTTCCAGAGAGCTTTTCACTGAGGCAGCTGTCTCCTCCCCATCCACCGTGCTCTCTAAATGCATGCAGGGTTGAAATCGAATTCCAGCTGGGTACTGTGTGTGAAGCCAGCTTACGTGGCCCTTTGCCCACCCCGATAAAGGAGGCTGCAGATTCACAATTTAAATGGGAAACTTGTCGTCTGACTCCCTCCTATCTCTGCGGCCCATGTCATGGCTGGAGAGTGAAGTGCCACCTTTTCAAGGAGATCCATATGCTAGCAGTTAGCTTCTCCTGGCACTTTCTGGGGAGCGAGGGTTACTGTTAGAAGGGGCACTGTCAAGACACAGCTGATGCCTTATATTATTAACAAGGAAAGAATTTTTTAAAAATCAAACCCGCGTCTCACTGGAGCTCAGGTTCACCCTGTTTTTCTGTTTGCAAATAATTCGCAATACTTTCCATAATGGCAGAGATGGTCACGGACGTCCCTTCTGGCCTTATGAATCAGTTTTAAAAGGGAGTACTAACAGGATGCTATCCATCAGCGCCCTCCACTTTCGATCCTCTTGCTCCTCTTGGAATGAGCTTGCCCTGGTTTGTTGACCTTGGGGGCACACTATGTAAATTGTTGTATGTAACCTCTATGAAGGACAACGGGTGACTCCTTTTTTGGGGGAGGAAGGGAGCTTTGTCCTTTTGGAGACTGGTGGTAGATAAGCTGCTGGCTTTGGTCCACTGGATAGTGCACTGGGCTGGCACTCGGTAGTCCTGGTTTCAATTCCTGTCTCTGCCACTGACCTGCTGTGTGACTGTGGGCAAGTCGTGTCCCCTTTGTGCCTCAGTTTCCCCTCCTGATACTCTGTCTGTCTTGTCTTTTTGGCATGTAAGCTCTTTGGGGCAGGGGCTGTCTCTTGCTGTGTGTTTGTTTTTCAGTGCCTAGTGCAATGGGGTGGCTTTTAGGTGCTCTGCTAGCAGTCAAAGGTGCCCAGAGTAATAGAGATGTGGGGTTTTTGCATGTTTTTATTATAAATTTAAATAAAATCTGTCGACAAATCTCAGTCTGTTCTAACCTTTCGCTCCGATGTGTCTTTAACTGTCAGGTTTTCATTATAGATTCATTTGTTCATAGCAGTCAAGGCCATAAAGGGACCATTATGATAATTTAGTCTGCCCTCCTGCATGCCCCAGGCGTAGAATTTCACCCATCAATACCATACCTTCTGGTTGAGTTAGATGGAACTTTACAAAAAAAAATCCCATTCATGATTTAGAGATTTCAATGAACAGAAAGTCCACGCCAGCCCTTGAAAAGTCATTCCAGTAGTTAATTACCTTCACTGTCAAAAAATTGTGCTTTATTTCTAGTCTGAATTTGTCTCGCTTCGGTTTCCAGCCCTTTGATCTCTCTCAGCCTGTGTCTGCTACATTAAAGAACTTTCTGCTAAATCTTCTCCCCATGTTGGTACTTATGGCCTGTGATCCAATCACCTCTTAGCTGTCTCATGGATAAACTACATAGATTGAGCTTTGCAGTCGTCTGGGGTTTGAATTGTTCTTGTAGCTGTTTGTCGATTCTATCCAATTTTTCAACAAGAAGATATCTTCCCCCACCCCCCTTTTCTGCAGGCCCAATGGGATTTTAAGGTGCCAGATCAGTGCAGAGGCATACTGTGGTGACAAAGATATTCTGAACAGGTTTTTCTGGATTCAGTCTCTGGATACGGAAGGAGATTCTCTATTAGGCAGTAATATTTTTCATAGTGTGTGGTTGATTATCTCTGTGACATAGGTAATTTGTACATAGGACATTCTGCTCCTTGGTTCTGATTCGTTCTCTTTAATCAGGAGAATAATGAAGGATCAATAGTGACTAACGAGCGCCCATCTGAGATGAATCCTTCTTTGGACCATGGTCTGGCTGAACGCTCCCCAAAGCACTGAGTAATAACAGTGGAGCAAACCAGCCATGCTGTGTTTATCAAAATCACTTTTTCCACCAGCTCTGCTTCTCACTGGTTAGTCTGTTGATATTCCTTGATAATCTCATCCATCTTCAACTAGGATCTGCCCTGAGGTTGTTTCCGTCTTGGACGGGTTGCTCAGAGGGGCTCTGAAGTCTAGGCACTGGTCTCTGTGCAGGTCCCCCCCCCCCCGCACCTCCGAGATGCTCCTATCTTCTCTGCTCGTCTCCCCACTCTCAAGTAGCCGAGAGCCCTGCAGCATCTGTGACGTGCTTGGCACTGAAAGTGTCTAATTGACCCCTCTGAACAGCTGGGGCAGGAGGGCAGAGCCTGGTGCTTCCCTCCCAACACGAGGCAGTGGGGGCAGTGTGGGAAGGGAGCCGGGCCAAGGGGAACGCCAGCCAAGCAAGGGAGGGATGTAGAACAGGGCTTGGGGTGTTCCCTGGCCTGTCCCCGCAGTCAGCCCTTCCTCAGCCAGAAGGGAGAGCATCCGTTTTGCTTCTGAAAGAGGCTCGTTCCAGTCATACATGAGAAACGGTACTTGGGACACAGCCAGTCACCCCCAGTCATCTTCACCTCTCACCTTCTGTCGCCCCCTCGCCCTGGGGATCTCAAAGCACTTTACAGACTGAGTCCTGGGGAGGTGGTGACTTTCCGCAGTGAGACAGAGGCAGAGATGGAACTAGAAGCAGGTGTCCTAGCTCCCAGTCCCCTGCTCAAACCACTAGATATACTCCCTCTTTGTAACTGTCAGGCCTCTAATGGGGAGCTTTCGCCCGCACCATCTCCCTGTGCAGAAGAGGTGATCTGAGCATAGCAGGCACTCTAGAGTTTGTCTTGCAGCTGCGTAGAGCCAGGAGAGCAGCAGAACGGCACCGCTGGGCTCGCGTGAGCGGCCCACGTTGCTGGGTCTTCCCACCAGGCAGTTTAGATGTGGAGATAAAGTTGTTATGGGTTTGTTGATTTGGTTGATCAGCAGGGCTCAGGGTGGAAGCAGCAGGGACTGCCATAAAAAGGAAATAGGAGCATTAGAGGCTCGTTAATTGCTAGGATGCATCAAAAAAATGGATAGCGGTAATGCAGCCCATCTGCTGTAGCGCACAGCAATAACGTTTGTTTAAGGGGAGGGTTGGGAAGGAGTCGCTAACCTGCAAGTCAGGAGGAGAGCGGAACTGCTGCTTATCAGTGCAGATATAACACAGCCAGAAGCAATTCCGATCCACCCTCAGCTTGGCATGTTTATCTACTGTGGGTACCGGAGCATCTGCGCACCTCACAATCGTCAGTGTGTTAGTCCTCCCCGCACCCCTGGGAGGCTGTGCTGTTCTCTCCATCCTCTGTGGGGGACAGGGTAGAGTTCCTGTCTTGTCCCAAGTCACCCAGGTCTTTTGATTCCCAAGCTAGCAGCGTAATCTCTGGCCCATCCTTCGTCTCCTTAAAGTTCTATCCAGGACAAGGACAGTATGGAGGGACAGTGCAGAAAGTCTGACTGCTTCAGCTCGTTTTCTTATTGATTTTTATTGTCCAATCATCTAAAACACAGATAAAATGAACAAAAAGGAGAGTGAGTGTGTGAGAGAGAGAGCGCATCTCTATGTTTGAAAAAGAAGCAAAATTGGCAGAAAAAGAAGTGATTTTTATGTTTCTAAGGGTGGTTACTAACTGGATATTTGTAAGTAATTGGCTGTATCTTTTTAAAGCCATTAACACAGCATATTGTAGCTCATTAATTTGTTGCCAGAGGTCCTCCAGTCAGAGCTACGTGCAATAGTTTAAATTAGCACTAGTGATACTGGATTTTAAATTGCCAAATATGTCTACCTTGCCGTAGACATTGACACTGAAAACGATTTTCTAGTTGTACCACAATATAAATTGTTTCCACGGGTGATTTTTATATAACATAGGAAGTTTTTTAAACAAGCGCCTGAGCACTTATGAATAAAAAATAACACCTGCAGCTAGGAGAGCTGTTACCAGGACTCCCCATCCTCCTGCTTCAAGGCATAAGTTGATCAACAGCTGGAATCGGGGAGAAATTCCTTCCCCCGTACGGTGCACAGTTCCGTGCATTTTAGATGTTTTATATTGTTCTTCAAAGTGTTTGTCATTGACTGCTGTTGGATGCAGGTTCCTGGGTTAGCTGGACCATTGGTCTGTTCTGGCACAATGGAAAGTGAGATACCAGGCGAGTGCAACAGGGTCTGGGATTTTGAGCTAGCAGGTGTCAGTCTGGTAAAACTCGGGGAGATTGCAGGCTAGCTGGACCGTCTGGCTGTTCTGAAATGGCAATTGCTAGGTTTTTAAGAGCTCTGCTAGGTGTAGGAGATGGATACAAAGGAATGCTTTCTCATTCATATTCAGACCTCCATGCCTCCCGGTATATCCATCTATTTTAAGAAAGAATCAGATGAGGACCTGTCAGAATCCCCCTTGTGGGCATTAGACACACATGATCCTCTGGGTTAGGCCTGTCTGCCAGTCCCTGGTGCAGTGACACCCAGAAATGCACATACTAGTGTGGTCTCTGGAGGGCTTCGGTTTGAAGGTGGGATTTTTAAAACTCTGGGATGGGCCCTGCCCCTTGAAGGGAGTAACTAAACTTACGTGCAGACTTTCTCTAGCATTGCCCCACCAGGTGGGGGTCATTTTGAGAGGAGCTGGAGATACGTATACACAGGGGCAGCACGAGTAAAAGAGAATTGTAGGAACACGAGTCTTGTTTGTAAAATGTTTGTGCAGCGCCTAGCCCAACGGGGCTGGGGCCTGTAGACACTAGCTCAGTGCAAATAAAGAGTAGATGTCTCTAGGTAGACAGGTCTGTAATAGATTTTGTGTCACAACCTTCAACAGTGAAACCTGGGCTCCCATTTATAAGCCTCTGCAGACTCCTTATGCAAATAAGGATGGGGAATCACTTGAAAATAGTCTCTCTCTCTCTCTCTCTCTGCAGTGCTTGTGGTAAAGAGCCATCTGAAGGGCCGGAGGATTTACCAACTTCCCCCCAACCCACAGTCGAGGGGAGGGTGGAGAGCTGACAGTCCATCCATACCTCGCTGAGAATTTTCCAAGAGCGAGGTCAGGCCAACCCTCCATCCCCTCAAGCCAGCGGGCTGGCTCTGACCTCCTTTACATCGCTCTACTCCATTGACATCGCTCCTGATTTGCACCCGCTCCAGTGTCCTCTGCCTGCCAGATACTGCCCCTCAAGATGTGCAAAGCCTGGCTTCACTGGTATCTCTGGTCACAGGGGGGTTGTGGCAGCTTTGAGAAGGGCTGTCAGGGAGGAAATCACCAGTTAATTTCCATAGCCCTAGAGAGTGGGACCAAATGGGCAGGTTGGAAATGGAGCCTCTGAGCCCGTCAAAGCAACATTTTATTTGGGGTGCGACAGCGGCACGGTTAAGGCCAAGCTGCTGCATGCGGTCACGCTTCAGACAACTGCCATCCCAGCATTCCTGGGGAGCCTCTCCAGAGTTGCAGAGCCCCCGGCTCCCACTGGATTTCAGCTGCATTTTGCTAACTTGAGGTCAGGGAAGCTGCAGCTGGAGTCAAACTTGGTTTGCTGAGAAAGTTACGGTTTTCCTGCGGGTGGTGCAAAGTGCCTGCTCCTTGGGGACATCCCTTGGGAGAGGCGCTTGTGTCCTGCTGCAAAGCCTCTTCAAAGGGGATGGTCAGAATTAATCTGTCTCAACAACCTGCCCGTCTGCGTTAGCGGCTGCCAATAGACTGGTTGGGTTTGTCTGTAGGTGCCCAAGACTGGGACCGAGCTGGGGTTGGTTTCCTCTCCGGTGCGTCCATATACCTGCTGCTGAAGGAAAGTGCCTGGATTTGGGTCAGGCACCCAGGTTGAAAACTATCATTTTTCTTATTTATTCTCCGTTTGCAGTACGAATACTCCAAGTGTGTCTGTGTCGCTTCTGACACGTCTGTTGGGTTTCCTAATCGTAACGGAGAGACCTCCCTAGGCTGGGAGCTGGACGTGACTTTGGAATAGCTCCTAAGATGGGTCTATTCCCTGGGGGAAGAGCTGATGAGCTCCTGCCAGGCTCTTGCCCTGCAGAGGCACATTCTGAGCAGGGCTGGACGAGTCAGCGTTTTAAGGGTTGTTTTTTGCAAATATCGCTCGGTGGCAGAGGAAGATGGAGGCCGTGTCTGCCTGCAATGCACAGTGTGGGTGAGAACTCTCCCAAGGCAGTGAGAGAGGGAGCAGGGCCTAGCACTGTCTATGGAGCCCCAATATAGATTATAAGCAGCCCATAGCTGCACAGTGCACTCTGCACCTACGGTCATCTTAACTGCCGAGGTGGTGACCCGCAGGGACTCCAAAACCCGGCGTGCAGTGCTGTGTCTTGATTTGAGCAGCCAGGCCACATGGCATGCTTGGCTCTGTAGACTCTGAGGACCCTCACCTCCATATTAAAGACATGGGCTTGTTCTACTGACAGGTTTCTAATGCATCCATTGCCAAGGTACCACTGTGCCCCTTCTTTGGGCACGGAGAGAGCGTCCCTGTTCTGTAGGACAGGGAGGAGTTCAGCGCCAGGATGTCCGTGCAGGCGTAGCGTTTGGGACTAGCCATCCGACCCCTCCCATTCTTTAAAGGCAGGTGCTGAAGTTTTTGGATTCCTGGCCCATGACTTGGGGGGGAGACTCGTGATTGACACTGCTCTTCAGGTGGTCACCAGGACATCACGGCTGCAGGTCTGACAAGGTCACGCCAGTCTCTTCTGTGACCAGATGCCTGAAGGTGTCCTGGGACTGTACTTATGGAGTGTTTTCACTGACATGTCTCATTCATGCCCACTTCAGGCAATTAAATGGACACATCTCTGCATCTTCTCCCGGTGCGACACCCCAGCAAAGGACATGCGGCTTCTGACAGGCATGACCTTGGTTTATAGCCTTCAGTTTAATATTGTGCATTAACACCATGGACTGTGCTGTAGGGGCGGTGCTGGGCAGGATCCCAGAGGTCAGAACTAGCAGGCTTACCAGGAATGGAAGAAAACCTTCCTGTTATGGCCGCAAGGACCTTTATTGAGGATCAAATCTGACAGCCCTGTGTTGGCTGAAAGCTGGTGTAATGCAGACCTATTTGCTGGTGGTGCTTTGAATGCCCTCTAGTGTGTGTTCTCTAGCACACAAAGCATGTGTAATGACTTAATCCCTCCTGCGAAGAAGTTTGGTACGATCTCCCCTTTGTAGATGGGGAAGCAGAGGTGTGAGAGCAATGGGCCGGTGGCTGAGAACCCAGAACCCAACTCCCAGAATGTGCTGGCAGGAGCAGTCTTTCAGAGGGGCTGAAAAATCAAGGCGCTGACTGCCTTCATAAGGGTCAGTAACCCCAGTGCCTTGCTAATTTCCACTCTGAACAATTACATTCTGCCTACCTAAAGTTCTCTCTACATTACTGTGTGGGGTTGATGTACACTGCTAAACCATTGCTGTGTTCTTCCCCAGCACTGGCTGCAGTGATCTCTCTCCAGGCTTTAGCTGGTAAAGTGCTTTGGATGAAAGGGGCTGCATAACTGAAAGGCTATTGTTCTTAATCAATACAATACGGAAGTGTGACAGTTACCTAGGAAAATCTTAAGTATTTGTTGGCCAGTTCCATACAAACTAATAAAATGTCAATGCAACAAAACAAGATGGGGCAAATCCCTTTGCTGTTGTAACTCTGTCTAAATCTGTTTTGTACAGAGTTCTCATCATTCTTCTGTTTTCTCTTTCAGAATAAAGTCTTAAATGTGGATGCAGTGAAGGTAAAGCTGCAGGTAAGCCCCTGACCCACATTCGTCAGCTCTGCATGAATCTGAACTCGTCCATGTCAGCTTGTTTGCTGTGGGGCTTAGTGCTGCTGGCTATGGTCCCTAGCACCCTATCGATACCCACGGTTGATCGAGGGCTTCATGAAACCTTTCTGCACTTCCAAAAAAAAAAAGAAAGAAAAAGAAAGAACCAACACGTTGGTTTGGATTGGGTTTAGTTTTAAAGGATAGCTTGTTTAGGTTGTTTACGTTCTTTATTAATGAGCTGGATGTAGGACTAGAGAGCACACTGATCACATTTGCAGATGACACTAAGCTGGGGGTGTGGCCAGCACTTTGAGGATAGAGCTAAAATTCAGAGGGATCTTGATATATTGGAGAACTGGGCTATAGACAGCAAAATGAAATTCAACAAAGACAAATGTAAGGTCCTGCAGTGAGGGAAGAAAAACCTAATGCACAAATACAGAATGGGGGATAACTGGCTTTGCAGCAGCACTGCTTAGAAGGATCTGGGAGTTGTGGTGGAACACAGCCTCAACATGAGTCCGCAATGCGATGCTGTTGCAAAAAAAGCAAACGCATTTTTAGGTTGTATTAACAGAAGCATAGCATGCAAGTCACAGGAGGTGATATTACCACTCTACTTGGGGCTAGTTAGGCCTCTGCTGTTTAAAAAGCGATCCCCCACCTCCCCCGTCGCCATCACGGCATAGACCAGGAGACCATCAAACGATCACAAGTACTCTGGCGGAGCAAGACATTGCAGACCTCTGAACTCATGTAATGGAGCTGAATTCAGATCTGCTCAGACTGAAGAATTCCCAGCAAGGTTGGCTTTCATATCTGTTGGGCTTTCTTAACAGGGTTCCCCAGTGTATGGTCTCCCCAGGGAATCTGGAGTTTTGCAAGAGATGTAAGGAACGTACCAGAGTGCTCTCTCCCGTCTGCAAGCGACTTTCGAACATGTGCAGCAGGGTAATGAAATCAGCAATATCTAACACCAAACAAAGCATCAGCCACACGCTGAGGAGCAGCAGTTGGCGGAATATCTTTGGCAGTTGTGATTTTGCATTAGTTCCTCTCTGTGACTATTTACCTGTTTCTTTGTCTTTATAATAGCTTTAGTGGGAATTTTTTTCAGCGCTGCTGAGAGGCATCTCTGGAGACAGGCCTTTGTGCACCATTAAACAAGTACAGCATAGCTGGCCGGAGTGCAAGCTTCCCCTGCCTTCCCTGCTAATGCCCCTCAAGCCTCATTGTGAGGGGTCACTTGGGGAAGGGAGGGGAGGCTAGTCTCCAGGTCCATTGACTGCTTGACCTCCCTGCTGGTTATTCTTCTGCTGGGGACACTGGTCTAAACCCAGCAGCTCTTTCCACATTGACGACTGAACCACCACCGGGTGAGAATAAATCCTGATTGGACACAGCCCCGATTCAAACCAGTTACTTGGATCTTGTATATTATACCTGGCATTAGCCTTGATTTCAGCAGCTGATTTAATTGCACCCACGCAGACAAGGAAAGCCACAACTAAAACTGCTGGAGGCCATCCCTACTTGAACGTATATATTTAAAAACAAAAAGCCAGACCTTAAAACTCTACCAAAACAAGACACTCCATTGTACCCACTTCTCCCCCAAGGAGAAGATGAGAGAACAAACAACATGTTGCTTAATACACTACTGGAAGATGCTCAGATATTATGGTGGTGAGCTTTTGGTATAAGAACCTATATAGAACAGAATAGACACCAGGGTTCCACTGATCTAAATCATGTCTTTCCTTGTCTGCAGTGGCAGTGCATTATGATGGCTGAAATCCAGGCTAATTCCTGGTGCAGACAAGACCCTTGAAGTCAAAGACTCCATGGTGAAAGACACTGTTACCCAGTCCCCTGATCCATCCCGGCCCCATGATATCTCAACTCAACATCTTCAGTTCCAAAAGAATCTGAGCTGCTGTAATGCCACAAGATCTGGCTGTCTTCTGTGACCTCGGTGCTGGAAGCTAACTAATAACATTAGCTCTCCTTTTCCCCCAATAGGATTGTGTGTTTCTGTGCAAACACAACACTGCATTAAAAACTGATAAATTCAATTAGTAGGTCCCCACACATCCATCCAGCAAATGGATTTTCGATTAAGGAGGCATTGTAGGCCGTTTGTCAAAAGCCATCATTTCGGTATTCAGACATGCTGAAGAATGGTGACACGCCTCTTAAATATTTATTGCGCTTGTCACTTTTTCTATTCTTAGCCCTACAAACATCCCCCTGTTGCAAATTAATCATGTGCGAATAGATCAGACCATGAATTGTTGTTGAAATGAAACATTAAAGTAATTTTCTCAGGAGTGCGCATTGTCACTGGATTTTATATTTATTTTCCAAAAGAATTTCTGGTTGGGTCTTAATTTTTCTCCCATCGTTGCTGAAACCCGCAATGTTCCCTCCGTCACTCTGACAGCTGGTGTTGCTCACATGTGAGCAGACTGCTGAACTCCCAGCTCTGAATCACTTCAACCTGCGGTACGTGGCCTGGCAGAACATGAAGCCATCAGGCGCTGAGTGGACCATTTTCCATGGTGCTTCTCTTGGTGGGATGGAGACATGGAACAAGTAGCTTGTGGTGACAAGAACCTGCCTGTGGTGACAAACAGAACCTGCCTGTGGCCAACACCTAGCCAAGAAGTAATAACAAATAGAACTAACTGGCTCGATTTGCAAAGGCTTTGTGGTGTAATTGCATATACAACCCCTTGGCTGGGCCAGCTCACAGGTGGGCTGAAAGGAAAGAGATTCTGATCCCTAAGCACAAAGAGCAAAGCCCTGAAAAGGTGGCTTCCATACTATTATGGGTTGGGTGTGACCACAGCCCTTCATTGAATAGAGTGGTAAGACACAATGAAGTTACCCGGTAGCTGAAACAATAACAACCTCCACCGCATACGCCGGCCCATGTCACCACCCACAGCAAGGCACTTGGGCAAAGGGGGTTCACTGGCTATTCTTTTGTGAAGGTGCATGTGTCTGAGAAAGCATCAGAAAGACCAGAGAAGCTGGGAGATAAGGGGCAGAAAAGCCAAGACCAGTCACGCTAGGAGTGTGGCCCTGAAAAAAGCCGGGAGAGCGCTTTTGGGCAGAGTGTTGTCTGAAAGAGGCTGGGAGCAATGAGCAAAGACATGACCTCCTGTTGCTTGATTCCTGCTGGGTTCAAAGAAACAGGACTTTGAATCAGGTGCTTCTTTGATGCAATCCTGTTTCTTTACAAAGACTGTGCAGTCATAATTTCTAACTGGACCAACCCACAGGACCCCAACATTTTTGGCTAACCACTTGAGTCAAAAGGGGTAACTTTATAGTAGAATTAAAACAATAATTAGCAGTCCAATTAGAAGCTGCCATCTTGATAGCACACTGGTGCAGGGATGATTTGGGGACTGCAGGTCCCTTTCAACGTGTGACTAAGCAGGAGGCTTCCAAAATCCTCATTCCATTGCTTCTCTGGAGTCCTTGGATCAGCTCTAGCTAGCTCCTCCCCCTTCATTCATTTTAAACTTAAAATAAATGAAACATCTTTAAAAGGAAAACAAAGGAGCCCAGTGTATCCTCCCAGCTCCCAGAGCAGCCTGGGCTGGTTTGAGCAGCTTGCATTGTGTCTGATGGTGCCCTGTCTTTGCCCTTTTCAGATCTGGGACACCGCAGGGCAGGAGAGGTTCCGCAGCGTCACTCACGCCTATTACCGAGATGCCCATGGTAAGAGCTTCTCTGCGCTCCCTTTTTCTAGGGGGGCCAAATAGAGTTTAAAGGGACAGTGTTAAGGGCCCCCGGGATGATGGATTCACACAGAGCGTCATGCTCCTGGCGGGTCCCTGTTGCTGCTGTTTGAGTTTGTGCTCCTTGCTCGGGCTGGGCAGTGAGTCTAGACAGCTCTGTGTTAGCGTCACTTTCCCCTCCTGGTTTCTGTGCCCCAGCTTGCTGCTGGTGTGTCTGGGGCACAGCTAAGGTGACCAGATAGCAAGTGTGAAAAACTGGGGACGGGGGGCGGGGTAATCGACACCTATATAAGACAAAAGCCCAAATATCAGGACTGTCCCTATAAAACCAGGACATCTGGTCATCCTAGGCACAGCATGGCAGGAAGGGAGTCCATCATTTAAAAAAAAAAATCTCCCAGGGAGATTTAAAATTATCTCTTCTATATTGTCCAGCTCCTCAGTGACTGAGCAAATGTCACCCCTCCCACACCACGCTATTTTACGGAGCTGTTATTGAAAGTGGACGCTGTTAGCACCTGAAAACACCCTTCATTCCAAGCGTTAGTACCAGAAATGCAGGTGATTTTTAAATGGAAAGAATTTTAAAAGATTAAATTGATTCATTTTCGGCCTCATCCTGCCTCTGTTGGAGTCAGCGAGGAAATCCACGGTGCAGGCTCAAGCCCTGTCTGCCCTTCTCCTGGGGCAAGGAACATAGACTGGTTAGTTTCACATTTAAGATCCTCTCCTGGTGGAAATTGGCAAGGCTCTGTTGAAGGCTGTCAGGCGGAGCTGACCCTTTAAGGGAGCTGGGCTCATTCTCACCTGTGCCAGGTTTAGCTTACTTCTCATGTGAAGGGAATGATTGGTCCTTGGAAAGACTCCAGTGCAGCCCCCATGCAAGATTTTGTCTTTCACGCTCAGAACCCACCCTTTATCAGTGGGGCTCTGCCCCAACCTGAGTGGGTGTTTAACAGCTGTGGGCAGGCTGGTGGAACAATTTGTAGAGTTGGGGTGCTGAAAGCCATTGAACAGAACAGTAAACCCCATATATGAGGGAAGCCAGGCATTCAGCTGCCATTATTCCTTCAAGCCACCCCCCTAGATGCTGCCTGTGGGTCTCAGAAGCCAGCTCTCGTACCATTCTGTAGTGATGAAATCTCTGCAGTAACGAACGGCCAATAGGGACAGAGCTGGAAGGAGCTCTAATGATGGTATGCTCTCCCTTTGAGAGTTTCCTCTGCCAGAGCATCCCCAGCCCTCCGTTAAGCCATCTCCAGGCCGACCTCTTCTCTTCCGGTTCTGCCCAGGGAGCTCCAGTCAAAGTGAACGGGAGCGCCATAGATCTGTCAAGGGAGGATGAGACACTGGTGTGTCCCTCCTGGGAAATGGCTACTGAACAGCACGTTCTTGTAGCTCCAAGTGAAATGAGCCGTAATAATGACAACAGACATTTATGCAGCTCCTTTCCTTGGGGACAGCTCAAGAGCGCTTGACAAACGGTATATGCAGGAATCTTCGGGGCGGCTGGGGAGAACGCAGCTGTTGCTCAACATTTCAGGGAGGAAATGAAGGAGAATCCCAGGTCTTTGCAGAGGGATCTAAGACAGGAAAATGGAATCACCCAAGCGGGAATTTGGGCAGTACCCTGGGCTCTCTTGTCAGAGGATGTCTAAAAAAAAATTGTATTTTTCACATACACCGTCTCAGGCAGAATATTGGTTTGAAATGTTTCAGTGTTTCACAGGAAAATTTCAAAATGAAACAACTTTTGTCACAAAGAAATTTTGAAAAAATTGAAAATTTGACATGTTTTCCTTTTTCTTCCTAGTTCTTGTTTTCTTCGGTTGCCAGTGAATGCAATTCAGGGAATGATGGGTAGTATTTTCTTCACCCCTTTTTCCTTTTCTTTTCTTTTTCCACTCTGTAACATTTCCAAAAATGGAGAAATCTTTGAAAAATCGGACTGGAAAACGGGAGGGGAGGAGGAAAGCCCTAGCTATTGCCAGCACTCATTGTATCGCACTGAAAGGTGAAAAACAAAAAAACGGAGAGGAGAAAACAAAAGCCTAAAACTTCCAAAGTCTTTGTTTTTTAAAAAAATTTCAATTCCAAACTATGTTTAATTTCAAAGTTTCCCTTTGAAATCTCTCTCTCTCTCTCTCAAAAAAAAAGGCTGATTTTTTTCAATAAAACCCCATTTTTCCATGGGAAAACTTTGACCACCTCTAACCACAAATAGTTAAGCCCTGAGCTGTGTGCAGAAGGTAAGAGGCCGAGCTCCCAAGAGTGCTCTGCTGGGGAACGGCTCAGTACCAACTTGAGGCAAAGATTCATAGGTTCTAAAGCCAGAAGGGACCATTATGATCCTCTAATCTGACCTCCTGGGTAGCACAGGCCAGATAACTGCCCCAAAGTAATTCCTACAGCAAATCTGTTCGAAAACTCCAATCTTGGTTTCAAAATTGTCGGTGATCAAGACTCCACCATGACCTTGGGTAAATTGTTCCAGTGGTTAATTACTCTCACTGTTAAAAATTTAGGCCTTATTTCCCGTCTGAATTTGTGTATCTTCAGCTTGCAGTCTTTAGATCATGTCCTTTCCCTGCTAGACTGCAGAGCCCATTGTTAAATGTGTGTTCCCTGTGTAGGTATTTATAGACTGTGATCAAATCACCCCTTAACCTTCTCTTTGTTAAACTAGATCAATTGAGCCCCTGGAGTCTATCACTATAAGACATGTTTTCTAATTATTCTCATGACTCTTCTCTGAATCCTCTCCAATTCATCGACCTCCTTCTTGAATTGTGGGCACCAGAACTGGACACAGGATTCCAGCAGCAGTCGCACCAGTGCCAAATGCAGAAGCAAAATAACTGCTCTGCTCCTACTCGAGATTCCCACGTTCGCTCTTTTGGCCACGACATCGCACTGAGGGCTCTTGTTCAGCTGATTCTCCACCACAACCCCCAAATCTTTCATGTACTGAGCCACCAACACTGTTTCTTACGGGTCCTGCTGTTTTCCTTGCAGGTCTTCCGCCCACATTCTGAACACGGCTGACTGCTTGGATTGAGAGAGCAGACAAGTTCACATCCCCAAGCCAGTGCACCTGCAGGCTGTGTGCTTAGTGTTATCTCAGTGCCTCTGACTGTTAGGTGGTATCTCAGGCGTCCTTTCTTTGGAGGAAAAGCCAGCTGGCTTTAAGTGCATTGATCACCGCAAACTGGAACTCTTCCTTTGCAACCCAGTGATATCTACAGATGCTTTCCTTCTGTGAAATGAAGATTAACCTTCCCCCACTGAGCAACCCGTCTGACTTCTAAACAGTCCACATTTAGTCAGCGCCTTTATCCTGTTCGACAGAATGAGAGTACTCTTGGGAGATGGTCGCATACTCATGTGCAGAGGGCCCCATGCTGGTGAAAGGCCAAGGATCGCATGTAGCCAATGGAAGGCCTGCAAAGATCACGGTGCATTGCAGGGAACATGCCAAGCTAATATCCCAAGCATCCTCCTTGCTTTGGCATATCATGTACCCGTGGCTCTAGTGCTTTGTTGGCATGCGGGTGGTCTTTTCTTGGCAAAACTCCCCATCAGCCTATGTCTTGAGCAAGGATTTGGCTTTTGGGTGTCACTATTTCACTGTGAATGATTCCAAGTGCAGCCGGGTAGGGGATAATGTTATAATTGCTTTGCTCTGATGATAGCCCGTGTGTTAGGAGAACCTTTGCTCTTACTTGGTGTGAAATTCGGAATTGTGAGTTAGTGACTTACACAGGTTTTTATTCATTTATTCCGATCTGCTGTAGCTATTGTGTTCAGTCACAGAAATAAAGCATAGACTTTTAGAGGAACTGGGACGTAAAGCTTTGGCTCCCTGAACAGTCTCAAGCCAATATTAGATGTACCCATGAACAATGCTGGAGAAAGGAAGGCAGCTCACCGTCCTTTCAGAGAATTGATTTCTTTGGTGAGACACGGTGTCCTTTGTACGTCGGTCATGTTGTACTTGGTCACTTTGTAGGTTAGTTCTAGGGGATGCTTCCCAGCAGGTTACCAGCCCTGTGGTCAGTATCTCAACCAAACCCCTGCACCCAAGCGGTGCTGGACTTTGCGGAAGTTAGGATCTTCATCCAGACTTTGTGGCCGCAGTGTATCGACCTATCTGCAGCATCTATAGATGGGGTAGGGCAGGGGCAGCAAGGGACCGACTGGCTGGCGACTAGCCCTAGAGCTAACCTTCTCGTACATCCCCTTGTTTGGGTGCCAGGGAGGGCTGGGGGAATTGGGGGCAGGAGGGGAGTGATGGAGAGGCAGGGTTTGAGTTTCACTTTTCAGGGGGCCGGGGGGAGTTTTCTTGTTCCTCTCTGAGAGGGAATGGAGCAGCGCACCCCAATAGAGAACAGGGACGGGGGAGTGTCAGGGCGGGTCCCCCTGCCCCCGGCTGACTGCTGATTTTTTTTTTTATCTGCGAGGCTGATGTTAAAATGCAAAAGCAAGTGGAACTCTGGAGGTTGCGTTTTAATTTCATATTCGTTTAAGACATAATATGTGGCTAAGCCAGGCACTCAGAACACGCTCTGCAGGGAGGGGCGTGGAGTTACCTGAAAGGCCTCGATGCTGCGCCAGCCAAAGCTCTCCTGCCTGAAATGGGAGTTGGAGCAGGCTTCTAGGGCTTGTGAAGGTTGCTGAATTGAGACCCCTGGCAGCTGACTTCTCTGCCTGCAGATGCAGCAGCAGCGTAAGACCCCCCCACACACACACTGCACTGCCCTTGTACCCCCACGTGACCCTGGAGGGGGCCCCATCCGAGAGGACAATCTCCATCTCCAAAGTTGGTCCATGGCACTTCTTGCTGAGTCCCCCTCCAAGGGACCAGTTGTTGCCAATTGTAATGTGCAAACATAAGCCACTGAACAGCCATTAGCTAGGGGTGGGTTTGGTCATTCACCGCCGACCTGGCCAGGATTCAAACCAGTGTTTAGCCATTAAAGGCTCGCTGTCGCATTCTCATTCTCCCCGGTCATCCAGTCCTCTGTCGTCTTTGGCATGCTGAGGTTCCAAGCCCCCAGACATATAGCATGTGTGCTCTGACTGTAGCAGGCTTGTCCATCTGGGGTCTCCCCCAGGGGGTTGTAGTTGTTTGGCCTCTGCTATTTTTTCCCTTGTGTTGTGCATTCTTCCAGTTTTTTCACGTGATCCACAAAAGAGGGAGATGGCCCTTCTGCCCCCAGCCTGAGCTGTTCCTGTAAGAGTCTCCCTGAGCGACAGAGGAGCATCATGGGAAGAGGTTACTGACCAGGCGAGAGAGGCACTTGTGTAAACCACTTTGATAATGCGCAGGACACTCGGCTCCTGAATGAGAAGCCTGGGAAGTTCCCGTTCTCGCCCTGTGTCATTTACAACTGAATAATACCTATAGAAAAGGGCCTGATTCTCATTCGCACGAAGGCCCCTTGGCCCCCGTCGGGCAGTCATGAAGGAGTACATGTGAGAATCAGGCCCAAGGTGGTGTAGACCAGTCTGTGAAGGCGCTATGCAGATGTGTCATCTCTGTTCATCGTCCTTGCCAAGATTTTGGTCATTTCTTAGAATCATAGAATATCAGGGTTGGAAGGGACCTCAGGAGGTCATCTAGTCCAACCCCCTGCTCAAAGCAGGACCAATCCCCAATTAAATCATTAATTCTTTCTGGACTCTGACTTTCCTGGATCGTAGGCACATTCCTGTGCCCAGCACAATGGGGCCTCGGGTGCTACTTTATTGTCAATGACAATTATCTAAAATTGCCAGTTGCTTTCCCAGTCCCCAGCTGCCTCCCCCACCAGCGAGGGGGGAGCTTGCATCCTGCACCTGGGGTGTTAATGTCTCCTTAAAAGGACTGGCTGCATCTTCAGTGTCTCCCCCAGGCAGTGCTGTGGCAGGGAGAGTTCAGAATACTGCTCGTCCTGGCACTTGCTGCTGGGTCTCTCAGGCTCTCTGGAGACTGGTGCAATTCCCATGCAAGTTTTGCATAGCTGAGAAGGTTCCTACTAAATTTACAAAAAGAAAGCTGTTTTATGGAGGGTGCCTTCATGATTTCCTAACCCATTGTGAGAGATACTAATGATTTCAGTAAAACACATACTACAAGTACAAAGCTTTTGCCTCTTTGCATGCACCTAAGAATGTAAAAATTGCCACACTGGGTCAGATCAATGGTCCGTCTAGCCCAGTGTCCTGTCTTCTGACAGTGGCCAGTGCCAGATGCTTCAGAAGGAATGAACAGAACAGGGCAATTATTGAGTGTCCCATCGCCTGTTGTCCAGTCCCAGTTTGTGGCAGCTGGAGGTTTAGGGACACCCAGAGCATCCCTGACCGTCTTGGCTAATAGCCATTGTTGGACCTGTCCTCCATGAGCTTCTCTAATTCTTTTTTGAACCCAGTTATACTTTTGGCCTTTACAACATCTCCTGGCAACGAGTTCCAGATTGACTGTGTGTGGTGTGAGGAAGTACTTCCTTGTGTTTGTTTTAAACCTGCTGCCTTATTTCATTGGGTGACCCTGGTTCTTGTGTTATGTGAAGGGGTAAATAACACTTCCTTCTTTGTTTTCTCCACGCCGGTGATAATTTTAGAGACCTCTGTCATATCCCCCCTTAGTTGTTTGTTTTCTAAGCTGAAAAGTCCCAGTCTTATTAATCTCTCCTCACATGGAAGCTATTGCATTCCCCGATCATTTTTGTTGCTGTTCTCTTTACCAATTCTAATATATATATATATATATATATATATATATATATATATATATATATATATATATATATATATATTTAGCTGGAGTGACCAGAACTGCCCACAGTATTAAATGCGTGGGCATACTATGGATTTGTATAGTGGCATTATGATATTTTATGTCTTCTTCTCTCTCCCTTTCTTAATGGTTCCCAACCTTCTGGTCGCTCTTTTGCTGGTCTGCTCAGAAGTTTTCAGAGAGCTAGCCATGATGACTCCAAGATCTTTGTTGAGTGATAACAGCTAACTTTAGACCCATTATTTTGCATGTACAGTTGGGCTTGTGTTTTCTACTGTGCACTACTTTGCATTTCTCAGCATTCAGTTTCATCGACCTGAAAACATCTTGCTGTAAAAAGCAAAACAAACAAACAAACCCCCTGTGACCATTCAGCAAGCAATTCCCTGCATTAACTGTGTCTTTTCCTCTCTCCACAGCTTTGTTACTGCTGTACGATGTTACAAATAGAGCATCGTTTGACAACATCCAAGTAAGTTGGACACGGTCAGGTCCCATGTGGAATGTGATGAGAATTTAAGGCAAATACTTTGTGTTTCTTGAGTTGTTGTACGCAGGTTGGTCGGTTGGTGTTGATGGCATCCTAGAATTGTTTTTCAGTGTTAATAAGATCCTATTGGCCGGTCTGTTCTGCCTCACCTTAAGAGCAGGGTTGGTGAAGCAGGTCCCGTAAACCAGGATAACTCTCACCTCCCTGCAGCTCTTCAGTCCAAACCTTTCTGAAGTCTGATTCATTATTTTCAGCAGTTGTTATTTTGGCTGCCGCCTCAGCCTTTCAGGGCTCCCATCTGGCGTGGCAGGGCAAAGTCTGGAATACCCGGGCACAGGCGGCTATTGTGCTAATTCTGGCCAGACATGAAGTAGGAAGTTCTGGCGGTCTCACAAGACCCTGTTCTGGCAAGATCTGTAGCCTGATTTTGCAGACCCAAGAGACTTCAAGAATTAGAAGACGCTTGAGCATCAGGTCGAGTTTTGCATGCTCCTCTGTACTGCCAAGCCTTTTGATGCCTTCCTGCTATCTGTGAGCGACTGACTCGGGCTTTAGTTCTGAGCAAGTGCTTGTTATGCTCTCTGCACTCTTGTTCTCAGATTGCATTCCAGAGGCAAGTGCACTTACAGAATAAATTACTGTGAACAATTAGGACCTTGCGAAACACGGAGATTTCTGTGTAACGCTGTGTAGCTTGAAAAAGAAATAATCACAGTCTGGTTACCAGGAGATTGATTCTGTTGACACCAAAGAGTCACGAGAGTATTGACACTTGCTGCTGGGTAATGGGAGCAGCAGGGGAGAATGTCTTACATTCAGACACAGGAGTCTGATGAGAAGGGGTGTATATATAGCGATCTCCCTAAGAACACTGCACGCCTCTTCTCCTGAGAACAGGCCCTTGCAATCGACCCAAGTAAATTGCGTGGTGATACAGTACTGGGTATGATGATCCACATCCCCTAATCCTGCTCATTACTGCCCTATTGTCAATCCCTCCTGCAATTATTATTACTGTAGCACCTAGGAGCCCTAGTCACGGACCAGGTGAGGCTCCCATTTTACAAACACACAACAGAAAGACAGTCCCTGCACAAAGAACTTCCAATCTAAGTGTAAGACACAAGATACCAGATGGAGGCAAACCGACCAACAAGGGAGCACACAGAAACAATGAGGCAATATTGGTCAGCCCAACAGCCTGCGGTCTCAGCCCACCACTGGCCTGACAATTGTCAAATTTTTTGTTGCCATCACAGCAGAAGAGATTTGAAGGAGGACAGTGGGGTGGCTTTGCAGATGTGGAGGGAGAGCTCCTCCCAAGCATGAGGGCAAGGCTGGGAGAAAACTTGAAGGTGGTGGTTTGAAAATGTAACAAGTGGTATCTTAATTACAAAAGGAACTAAACATGGGGCAGCAGCTTTCTGAGCTGGCACCGGGAAGTGGGTTGCTGTGAATTATTTTATATCAGCAGTGGAAATCCTGCATTTTCATATGCACATTCTGTTACCTTTCACTAAAGGGTACAAGAAACCGTCAGGGCAGAGTGCGAAACGCTGTTTTGCATTTGTAATACAGTACAGAAAATCTCAAATGTTGGGTGGATTCATATTTCACTACAAGTATTTCAATCCCCTGTGTTATGCTCACACACCGGGTGGGGAGTGGGGGAGATGCACAAACACACTTCACCCCTTGCTGTAATGTAGATGAACTGCTCTACGGTACACTGCAGTAGCCTGTGTTTTGTGTTCATGGTGGATCTTTCTGATTAGAGCATTTTCAAGTCCACTTAGTTTTTGGCCTCCTATGTGAGAACTGTTTAAAAAGCCCATAAAGCATCCCCCACTATCCCCCTGACTGCTGAAACTAGAACTGGTTCCATTTCTTCTGCAGCAGAGTATGACGCGAGGTGGGGAGGGCTCTGAGTTACCACAGAGAATTCTTTCCCAGGTGTCTGGCTGGTGGGTCTTGCCCACATGCTCAGGGTTTAACTGATCACCATATTTGGGGTCAGGAAGGAACGATCACGACGGTGCCTTCTGGCCTTAAAGCCTCTGAGTCTCTGCTCCTCGTTGGCCAGGCGGTGGAATTTTGGCTTGGTGAAATTGAGCCTCTGCTTGGAAGAAGCACTGGGAAGTAGCGACCGTGGTGGCATCTGATTCCTGTCTCTCGCTTCCCTGACGGGTCGTGTCCTCCATGATCTGCAGCGTTGGACGGACGCTCCAAGTGGGCTGACGGCAAAACAATGTAGAATCCCAACTGAGCAAACTCAGTCTCCCAGGCCTTTTCATTTACAATCACTGAGTTTAGCACGTCACATTAAAGACCAGGAGTATCCAAAGTTCACATAATATTGAGGTGCTTGGCTCCTGGTGATGTTACTACCTTTATCCAATCACCTTTCACCTCCTGAGACTGTAAGGAGACGACAGAGGATTAAAGTAGGACTTGCTCTTACCCCTTCCCCATCTTCCCTGCGCCAAGAGAGGGCTGTATGCAGCCAAGGGCCCGAGCTGTAGAGTTCTGACTGCAATTCCCCCATTGCACACAGCAACTACACCACACTGCGTATTTTCTCCTTTACAAAAGCCCATCCGGCCCATATCCTGTCTTCCGACAGTGGTCAGTGCCAGGTGCCCCAGAGGGCATGAACAGAACAGGTCATCATCAAGTGATCCACCTTGCTCAGGGCATATCCTGACATCTCCGGGTTAGGCCCTGGGTGAATTCCAGGCTTGACTTGATGGTGACTCAGTTTGTTTCCATCATGTAACTAGGCTGAGTGAACGGGCAGCCGGCACCCCTTGGGATGAGAAAGCCCTGCTGCGTGTCTGTGAGGTTGCCATCTGGTGGCTGCATGAGCATGTACAGATTGGGCCAAAGCATCCCAGCTTGTTGCTAGAACTCCCCACACGAGCGTGAGTTTAACCCTGCCTCCATCCCCTCAGTACCAGCAAGGCTCCCCAGGTGCCTCTGGCAGTCTGGCAGGTCCAGGAATATCTTTGCGTGCTGTTAAACTGCAGGGGCCGAGCTCCAGCCTCCCCCCGGGGGCCATGCGGCTGGTATGTTCTCTCTCTCCCATTGCTCCTCAGGGATTTCATGCTGCAGAATTTGTCCCCCCTTGGTGCAGGGTCCGTTGCCTGGCCCTTGCCAAGAAAGGTGCTATGATATCCAAGCGTGGTGGCACCAAACCCTGCGTTGTGTGGGAGAGGCACCTGCGTTTGGGGCCCTCCTTGCAGAGCAGGGTCTGTTGTTTATAGGGACCATCTAGGGCTCAGTCGGGCAAAGGGAACTGTGTAGATGGACCCATTGCCAAACCTGGGGCCCAGCCCTGCCCCCCGCCCCCCCGAGCAGTTGTGCCAGGCTCAGAAGTGCTTCTGCTCGGAGGGAGGCTGGCCAGTGGGGACCCTGCCCCGGGATATTCTGCGGTGCCTATGTGTCTCTACAGCTCTGTCCTGCTCCCCGCACCGGCACAGCATGGCCATGACCTGTGGTTCTGTGCCCAGTGAGCATCTGCTGAAACCAGGGCCAGCGTTAGACTCGCTGGGGCCCAGGGCAGAAAGCCGAAGGCCGAACCCTGCTGCCTGGGGCTGAAGCCCGAGCCCCACAGAGCACCTTAGCTTTGTGGGGCCCAATGTGGCATGGGGTCCCAGGCAGTTGCCCTGCTTGCTAACCCCTAACGCCGGCACTGGCTGAAACTGGGCCCACAGGGGGTGGACATGGCCTGAGTGCTCAGGTAGCCTGGGCACAAGGTGGGTTGGGAGAGGAGGGTGCCATTTCTCCCGTCCTGGGCCTAGTCCCTGTGAATCATAGAATCATAGAATATCAGGGTTGGAAGGGACCCCAGAAGGTCATCTAGTCCAACCCCCTGCTCGAAGCAGGACCAAGTCCCAGTTAAATCATCCCAGCCAGGGCTTTGTCAAGCCTGACCTTAAAAACCTCTAAGGAAGGAGATTCTACCACCTCCATAGGTAACGCATTCCAGTGTTTCACCACCCTCTTAGTGAAAAAGTTTTTCCTAATATCCAATCTAAACCTCCTCCATTGCAACTTGAGACCATTACTCCTCGTTCTGTCATCTGCTACCATTGAGAACAGTCTAGAGCCATCCTCTTTGGAACCCCCTTTCAGGTAGTTGAAAGCAGCTATCAAATCCCCCCTCATTCTTCTCTTCCGCAGACTAAACAATCCCAGCTCCCTCAGCCTCTCCTCATAAGTCATGTGCTCTAGACCCCTGTGGCCGAGCTCTTTGCAGGCCCCTAGAGGGGAGAGGTTCCCAGGATGGCTCTCGGTCACGCAGCTGTACTTGCAAAGCCCTGGGATGCAGGGAGGGAGGTTTGCAGGAAGGGGGAGTGAGAGGCCCCCAAAGAGCGGCTGTTAGGCAATCCGGGAAAGTCCCACGGGGTGGGGGCAGCAGTTTAGCAGAGAAGTAAATGCAAAGATAAATAGAGGAGCTTTGGGTCTGTAATTCCAGCGGGGCTGGGGGAGTGATTTGCTTTGGAAGTAAGCGTCCTCTCTCCCACGCAGACCTTGTGCTGGCTCCATGCCGGGGAGCCTCGGTCTGAACGAGCCCTGGGGTTCCTTCCTGGGGAAATGGAAATCACTAATTAGTCCCCCTTTACCCTCTCCCTGCCCCCATTATGGCCAAGAAGCCAGGAACCGAACAGGCTCTGGAGACTGAGCTCCTGTCTCTGCAGATCAGGGCTGGGCTGGGGACAGAGAGGGAAAACCTGCTCCCTGCTGCTGCCCTTGCTGTACCTGCTGGGTCAGCAAAAGGCTCCCGTCTCCAGGGAGGTCAGTCCTGCCCCTTTCCCCGAGCTCCCTTGCGTGCTGATGTCTCTAGCAGGAGCAGCGGGAGATGAGATGAAAGAAGAAGGGAAAAGTCTGAGAACAGGCTGCCGGCAGGGCAGGCTGTAACCAGGCCCCACTTGAAAGCTTTCCGCAAGGCCTTTCAACTCCAGAGATGAGGGGGTTTCCCCTGCACTTGGCATCTGGAGCCCTGAGCGGCACACAGAGCACGTGGTGTCGCTTCAGCCTGTGTCAAAGGGGAGCCGGGGCAGCGCGAGGGCTTGGCCGTCGCTGTGCACTCACACGAGGGGCAGGGAGGTCTCCAGGTGCAGCAGTCGGACCAGCAGGTCGTCCTGCCTCCAGCCCGTTCCCCCGGGGTGCGGGAGCTGCTCTGGGGAGAGAATTCAAAGCTGAGCTCCCTGGCTCAGTTCACAGCCCTGGGGTGGTTCCAAGCCAGCCCCGTTGGCGCACGCCCAGCTCACCCCGCTGTGCCAGGCCAGCTAGAGAGGCAGGAGCGCTCAGCTGGGCTTGCTGTCTTGCGGATCTTCCCGGCAGGGGTGTGGGACTGAGCGGTGCTGCGTTCTCCCCTGCCGTGGGTTCCGTCACCGCTGTTGTTCGGCGTTGCCTGCCATGCTGTCAGAGTCGACCAGACGAGAGAGGGCCGGTGTGCGTCTCCGGCCCCTGGCTTTGCCGGGCTTATCCGCGGGTGGCTCCTGGGGGCATTAAATACCCTGGAAAATCTGCGGACACTTGTTCCCCTGGAAGTGGCTCCCTCTGACACTGCTCTGTGTGCCTGCTCCCTGCTCAGTCCCCTCAGCCTGCACCTTGTTAACAGCGAATGGCAGTGGTCTTTAAACATCCAGGTTCCTGGTCTGTTTGGCACTCTGGGGCTCCTGCTGCAGGTTGAGACTAGCCTGGCTCAGCCCCATATTCATAACTCCTGATGCTGCCCCAGCCCCCTGCTCCACTGCACTGAGTGGCCCCTGGAGCCAGGGCTCATGGGGGTGCTGTGGGTCAGTCATTCCTGTGACTAATGCACACAGATTTCAGGCTTCTTGTCCCTGGCGACTCCCGCTCAGCATGGAACCATGAGGAAAAACAATGCAAGGCAGCCAGATCCATCCCTGGGGGAACTTGGTTGAACCCAGTGGCATTTGTCCGGGGATGGAATCAGCCCAGATAGTTTAAAAGGCAAAGGACAGGGCTGTGCTGTGACAGGCTCTCAGAGCCCGCAGCCTGGAGGGTGCCAAAGCGTGCGCCCTCCCTGCAGCGCTGGCTGAACAGAGTACAGTGAGCATATGGATCACCCCACCCCCCATCATGATCCCTCCGCAGGGCATGAACCCCAGACCTTCAGCACCAAAGCACAGCCTCTGCCATTTGAGCTTAGGAAGTAACTCCATTGGCAGGGAGCAGTAGTTGGCTGTTATCCTCTGAAGCCAGGATGCACATTTTGAGTGTTACTCTCACAGACACACGCCCAAATGGGACCAGCTCTGCTGACTAGCAAGGAGAGACAACAGGGCCACAGTCTCATTCCTTCTCTGCCCTCTTAGGGGCTGGCGCTCACAGCCCCAGACTTGAGCAGAAGGTGGGGCTGAACAGGTGATAGGTCTAGCAGCTAGACCCTGAATGGGTGCTGGGTTGGGCACAATCTCACCCACCATAGGAGAGCTCCTCTGAAATGCACACTGCCTTTCCCCACCTCCCTCGGTCCTACTGGGCCCTGAGGCCCGGCGGCGCAGCTGACGAAGTGCTGGCATTTCATGATGAAAATATTTTGGCACCATGTGGCTGTGCTGTTTGTTAGTAACTTTCGATGCTTGTCAAAGGGGCTGTTAATTACGGCTCTCTCCCTATTAACATAAACATATAAAATAGTCATCTGCTGACTTAAATATTTGTCCACTCCAGAATGAAAATATAATGACTGAATAGCATTTCTGAGAGGCTCATTTGCTGGTTGGTTGGCTGTCCTTGCCTTTCCTACCTATTAACTTTAAATGTCGCGGCCGTACTTCCCTGCCATTCTTCCACTCTGGGCTGACTGTGCAATGCTCGTGCTTTTGGGTAGCGAATATAAATGGATGGTGCCCACATCCTGGGCCAACAACACTGGGAAAGGCAGATCTTTGCCATTCGTACCTTTTGAGTGTCTCAGTGAGTTCCTTTCTCTAGAATGCCCATACCCGCTCCTAAAACACGTATCTGGGATCATTGCATCATCTGGCCGTGAAGGAGTTAAAGATAGAAGGTTTCTTTTTCCTTTTTTCTTTTTAAAGAACACGGTCAAGATGAAAATCATGCCAAAGAAAAAGTGCCTCCCCACCCTGGACCCTCCCACCCCCATTCTAAGAACCGCCTTTGCTTGTTAAAACGGCCAAAAGTTTAAACCTCTCCTTGGAGAGGGCTTCCCATTTTCCCCAGCTAACGCAGGCCGGTTCCCCATGTATCCCCAGATTTACTGACTGGTTCCTCCTGCGCTAGCACAATGCTGCTCCGATTTGCGTCCCCAGTGCTGCAGGGGAATGGTTCAATCCAAAGGTTCGCTCCAAGCTTTATTTTAAAAGAGCGGTTCACGTCTTATTCCAGAAAGCTCAGCTGTTGGGTTTTTTTTTGCATAGATCCTGAATTCTAGCCCTTGCTAACTTTGCCCCTGTTCTTTAAAAACGTTTGTAGTTGTTTTTTATTCAGTTTGTTGGTTGTTATGTGACGGCTCCTTCCCCACAGCCCCGGGGTGCCACTTGGAACTGGGGTAGCAGTGAGCCTGCCTGACCCACCTTCCCAGGCTCCCTTTACACCGTATTGCTGAGGCAAGCCAGGCAAGCTGTTCCCCAGGCTTCAGACTGCACTTTACCAGCACGCACACAGGTAGGGACAAACCTAGCTGCAGCTATACACACAGATGCTGAGATCAGCTCTGCATGGGAAGGCTCAGCTAAGGAATTGCTCAGTACTCAAGTGCACACCCACCTCTAGTGGGTAAACCCAAAATTGTACCATCTTGCGCTGCACAGGGAACTGTACAGCATACGCTCATGAAATTCACCCCCTCCCTCAATGTGGAGAGAGATATACACAGCTTTCTGCCCCAAGTTATGATTTCCACACACACTGGTTTTAGACAAAACAAAAGCAAGTTTATTAAGTACAAAAGGATAGATTCTAAGTGATTATGAGGGATAGCAAATAGATCAAAGCAGATTACCTAGCAAATAAAACAAACATGCAAACTAAGCTTAATATACTAAAGAAACTGGTTATAAGTAGCAAATTCTCACCCTAAATGTTGTTTTAGGTGGATTGCAGAGAGTCTTGAAGGCAGCTTAAAATTCCAGATATTCCTTTCACGGGCCAGACACCCTTTAGCCTGGGCTCAGCCCTTCTCCCCTAGTCCAGTCTTTTAGTTCTCAGGTTTCCAGCAGTCCTCTTTTTTGGGTGGGGAGTCGATGAAGAACCAGCCATGACGATGTCACTCCCCTGCCTTAAATAGGTTTTGCATAGGGTGGGAACCCTTTTTCTCCCAGTGTGGTTCCCACCCCAGTTAGTGGAAAAATACCAGTATTATCATGGAGTCCAGCACCAGGTGATTTGGTCACATGACCCTGCAGCCATAACTCAGAGGCTGTTTGTAATGTCCCCAGGAAGACTTCCTGGTGGGAGATGATTAGCATCTTCAAAGACCTATTGTTTTCCCTACTGGCCCTTCCCAACTGGCCATCCAGACTGATTGCATTCTGACTAGTGGGCGTTCTCCAGGTGTAAACACATTTGTGATAGATGCAAAGACAATATTCCTAACTTCAGATACCAGAATGATACAGGCATACAAATATGATAATCATATTCAGTGAATCATCACCTTTCCAATGAGATCTCACATGCCCCATCTTGCAAAAAAACACATCTCAGTTATGCCATAATCATATCATAACCAGATCTCTATGAAGACTACGGGGCGTAGTGTCACCATTAAGTTGAGAAAAATGAACAGAAATACGTGGGGTGTCTCTCTTTCATCTTCAGTCTTATTTACTTTGTGTTCCTCAGCCTGCGTGGCCTCGTGCTGGGATCAGGGAAAACATCCCTTTCTGATGCACTGAAGCATGGCACGGTTCAGCACGATATTGGATTATAGTGATTTTTTTGTTTACCATCCTCTGAAGAATCCAGCATTTTCCACTGTCAGAGACAGGGTTCTAGACTACCTGGAGATTTGATGTGCTCTGATGTGGCAGGGTACCCTACGCACCAGGCCGGTATTCTGCTCCAGTTCTGCAGGAGGCTGTTAACACATCCAAGGGATCAAATGATCTGATTCTGTATAACAGGAGACTAGAGGGACCCTTGGTCTGCTCCATGGTGTCAGTTGCTTTATTCTTGCCTCACAAGGGACAAGGGAAGGCTCTGAAGCTTTCACAGGTTTGCTAATCCTGATTACAGGTAGCTATACAGGAGTCTTAAGATTTATCACATGCTGGACTGAAGTTGGATATGTGCATACATCAGCTCTCTGAATTCCTTGCTATAAATCAGAGCAAGAAACCCTTTTCCGTTGCTGGTAAAATGGCATTTTGGGATGTATAAGTAGGGGCATTGCCAGCAGATCGAGGGACGTGATCGTTCCCCTCTATTCGACACTGGTGAGGCCTCATCTGGAGTACCGTGTCCAGTTTTGGGCCCCACACTCCAAGAAGGATGTGGAAAAATTGGAAAGAGTCCAGCGGAGGGCAACCAAAATGGTTAGGGGACTGGAACACATGAGTTATGAGGAGAGGCTGAGGGAACTGGGGATGTTTAGTCTGTGGAAGAGAAGAATGAGGGGGGATTTGATAGCTGCTTTCAACTACCTGAAAGGGGGTTCCAAAGAGGATCGCTCTAGACTGTTCTCAGTGGTAGCAGGTGACAGAACAAGGAGTAATGGTCTCAAGTTGCAGTGGGGGAGATTTAGGTTGGATATTAGGAAAAACTTTTTCACTAGAAGGGTGGTGAAACACTGGAATGCGTTACCTAGGGAGGTGGTGGAATCTCCTTCCTTAGAAGTTTTTAAGGTCAGGCTTGACAAAGCCCTGGCTGGGATGATTTAGTTGGGGATTGGTCCTGCTTCGAGCAGGGGGTTGGACTAGATACCTCCTGAGGTCCCTTCCAACCCTGATATTCTATGATTCCATGAAGAAAAGAGGATGGGGATTAGAAAGCACCTCTAGCAAGACCACCTGGGAAGATTATGTAATTAGCCACAAGAAGAATGGTTTTCTTCCTTTCTTACAAGCTCTGACCTCCCTGCAGCCTGATTGCTGTTGCAGGTATTTCTCAGAGCGGCAGTTTCAGAACTGCTGTCTTCGCTGACAGTTTGTTTCTCAGCACCTAGAGTACAGCTGGCCATGTGGCCTTTCACCCTCTATCCTTTAATCACAGGTTATCAGTGAGCGGCAACTAGGGTTTAGCCGGCTGCCCATCATCATCAAATCAATAGAAATAGCAAAGTCCCCAGTGGACTACATGCAGTCTCTGGCACTTCCCACGTTGGGATGTGGAGGTGTCAGTGTTGAGGTTTGGGGGTCATTACTTGTTAGTATGTCTGGGCACTCTGTAATGTGCTCTTTTGTGATCCATTTTAATTCACAGCACAATAAAAGGGCAGATCCACTGTCATTCTCAAAGAAGGGATGTTGACATTTGCAGTATTGCCTGTCCCAAACGTTCAAAAATCGTGAGTCAGGCCTTAGAAAATCGTGAGGTTGGCTTAAGATTAAACAAAGAAATAATAAAATAAAAATAAACTGATGGGTTCTTATTTTCCTTCTGGTTTTTTAGCCTTTGGAGTTCATGTTTTCAAGCTTTTCTTTGCAACTACAAGAGCTAGAAAGGTTTCAGAGTAACAGCCGTGTTAGTCTGTATTCGCAAAAAGAAAGGGAGTACTTGTGGCACCTTAGAGACTAACCAATTTATTTGAGCATAAGCTTTCGTGAGCTACAGCTCACTTCATCAGATGCAAGTAAGCTAGAAACTTTCTTTTTTTTTTTAAATGAAAGTTGAGATTCTCACATAATCACAGGACTCCGGGAGCTGGAGCATTAAGAAAAATACCAAACAGCGTGAGACCTTTGCAATATACTAGCGAGAACTGGCAATGCTGGCAGACTGCTCGTGTGTGTCGGTGTTTGCAGGATCAGACTCCTAATAGGTAATTACATATTAGTGTTTGGGGGAGGAATTTGAAAGACTGAACTTCCCTTGTGCCTGGGGCATGTTTTAGTGGGCTGCATGTGATCCCTGCTGGCCTCCTGGAGGGTGCTTTTGTTTCAATGTTGTTGCCAGAGGGAAATTTTACCTTGTAGCATCAAACTTTCATCTGGAATCCAAGAGTTTCAAAGTCACTGGGAACTTACATATTGTGAGGGGCTCCACTGTTGGATCCTGAACCAGGATCAGGGCCTAAAATGCCATATCCATAGCTCAGATCCTTCTCTCCAAGATCAGTTTGCATTGGCCTCGAAGGCACCAGAACCATGTGGTTGTGCAGCTGTGCAGGGAGGCAGGCCAGAGAAGGCCCAGGTAGGGTGAGTCTGTGAATCTATGCGCTGTGAAGCTTTGCTCTGCAGAGGCTCCATCCCCAATGGGGGGGGGCGGGGGTGAGTTGCTGTGTGTGTGTGTGGTGGAGGGTGTCCTGCTGGGGAATTGGTCTAGAGGGGAGGATTCTGTGCTGAGCCCCCCCCCAATCCATCCTCGTGGCTCCATCAAACAAGCCATGTGTGTGCAAAACCTCATTTAGCTGGAGGTTTGTGCAGGGAGGCACAAATCATAGAGTATCAGGGTTGGAAGGCACCTCAGGAGGTCAGGAAGGGTCCAGTCTTTTATTCAGTTACAAACCTGCCCCCTCTGAACACCGCTATTTGAAGCCATTAATTGGCATTTAATTAACATGGAGTAATTGCAATCCGGCCCGAACAGAAGCATTATCTAGGGGCGCTTAAATTTGGAGCGTGGCAGTTCTGAGCAGGCCTCGCTTTCGTTTTGTGGCATTGGGTTGTGCTGTAACAATAACCATATTACCACTCAGCGTTTGTCCAGTGCTGTCCGTCTTTGGAGGGCTGTGAAGCACTAACTAATCCTCGCAGCCCGCCCTTGATGTGCCAGCCTCACACTCATGAATATTAGTCACAGACATGCAGCAAGGGGAAAACAGATCCTTCTCTAGCAGGCAGGGTGCTTGCTTCCAAAGGCATTTGTGTTTTCTTTATTCTGGGTTAAAGGGATGCTGTTAATCCCATAATTTAGGGCAAATCTTTGCAAACTGTATCTCCCTGCAGGAAAATGACATCAATTGTGTCCCTCTTCACTCCTGCCCTGTATTGTTTATAATAGCACCATCACCATTTGTTGGCTCCTGCCATTATGATGGAACACTTCCTCTCCTTCATTGTGTGCTTTGAGGAAATAGTTAACTGTTGACGCTCTAAAGCACTGGGGTTAGCACCCATTGAGAGGAAATGGGCAGTTCAGACCTCTCAGCTATTGTTTCAGGCTCTCTGCAAACTCAGACATCCCAGTATCATTTTCACAGAGGTCACATTTTTTAAGTTTTTCTTTGCAACCAAACTAACTAGACTTATTTTTTTTTTAATCAAAGCTGAGACTCTACACAACAATTGAGAGGTCTACCCAACCCCCCTGGCTAACATTTTGTGCCTCCTGACGCTGGGTGGGGAAATACTGATTTAGGGCTCTAAATGTATTTCCAGTTATTAACCAAAAATATACTAGAAAACAAGGTGTTACTGTAACATGAGCTCTGGTCATTTAAATATATACAGTTAATCCTGACTGTGTCTCGCTCCAAGTGTTTATATTTATGAAGATGTTCGAGGGCTGACCGTTGACATCTGCTCTCGGCAGTGAGAGAAAGGGGGTGACAGGTTAACTTGAGCAGCTAATTTCTGCTCTGTATAATTACAACACAGGCTGGGAAACATGTCCATGGTAATCTACCGCAGCCAGCTTTATGGGTGAGGCTGTGAACATATGTCTCATTTATTGTCCACTGCCGCCACATCATCCTGATGGGCAAGATTTGAAGCTGCAAACAAAAGCAGCCGCTGACGAAGCCCGTTGCACTCTCTTAGTGGCCCCACTGTTGTGTTTTTGGTGACTTGCAGTGGTGCGAGGTGCCACTTGAGCGGGTCTGTTTCACCCATGTGGATTTGAAGTCCAGAGAAATTCGGGCCCATTCATGATTGTAAAATCCCTGAGCGTGATGGAAATATGAGGCCCTCGGTGGTTCTGTGACCTGTCCCTCAGAGGCAGAAGGGGAGAACTGCTGCCAACTTGATCCTCTGGATGGCAGGAGGGCAGGAAGGGTGAGCTGAATAAAAGCAAGCTCCCTGGGGGAGAGGGAGGTCGCTGTGAGCTCCTATGAGAGGAGGGATGCTTCCTGCCTTCCATGGCTGGGCGTAGTTCCCATTGCCATGAGAATCAGTCCTCATGCTTCGAGGGGGAGGTGATAACCAGCTGGGGTCAGGAGGGAATCCTTCTCCTTTCCCCTGGGGCCTTGTCCTCAGTGGTTGGGGGGAATGGCATGTTCTTACCTCATGGGAGACACCTCACGGTAAAATCACAGTGAAGACAAGGCAGCTCGTTGTGTTCACGCGAGTTAGCAAGGTGAGTTAAAGCTTAGGGTGCCCGCAACTGGGGCGTGGGCAGTCTGGCTTTGTGAATCGAGCAGTGGGGAGGATCAGAGCCAGTTAGGAACCGAGCACGGGAGCAAGACTGGAGCAGGGCAAGGAAAAAGTGGGCACAGGAGCGATCGCGGCTGTGGGCAGAAGCACTGAGCCACCAGCCTGCTGCTGCTGGGCTTCAGACGATGTCTGCTGGCTCCCCGAAGCCAGTCGGGCAGGTCAGTCAATCAGGCGGTTCTGCTGTAGCTCCTCTAAGTTCATGAGCCTGCCTGGAGACTGAGCGAACTAGTCCCAGGCTCGGCGGCAGGAATTTGTTCCCGACACCAGGCTGCAGAGTTAACTCACGTGTTGCCGCTCCACACATACCAGTCAGCCTTTCCCTTGAGCGTGGTGATGCTCCTATCTCGAGTTCCTAGCCCATTGGGGTACAGGCTAAAGCTCCAGTTAGCACAATTTGTCGTCTGCTAACACGCCCACTATGTAGTGTGGACGCAGGCTAGCTCCACTCAAGCGCTGCTCGTCCTCCAGCGCCTTCCCACAATTCCCCCCTTGTGCCCAGAAAGGACAGACAAGTTCTCCCACAATTCACAGAGCGGTTCAAAGGAACAGGGGCTGTACCCCCAAAGCTCGCAGCACCTCAGTGTGGCCGCAGCAGCTCCAGGGTTGTCTCAGGGGGTGGCTGCTCTCACTTGAGCGGGGCTGCCCTGAGAGGAGTAGCTGGAGCACCGATAACTGCAGGTAACTGCTCAGTGCAGCCGTGTCCATCGTCAACTCCACCTGCTAACTCATGTGAAAACTGCCAACTGCCTTGTCTTCCCAAGGGTTTTACCCGGCGTTAGCTAGCTCTAGCCAAGAGTGCACCTTTTGCCTTAGTGTCGTGTGTACGTTACTTCAGAGTAAGGGGTCACGTCTTCCCCATGATCGGGTTTTGTCTGCTGCTGGAGACAGGATTCCGTGGTACAGGGACCTCTCGTCTCTTCCCTGTGGCACGCCCCTAGATATTTTTTTTTTTGCTAGGTCTGGTTTACACTTAAAAGTGTGGCCAGCATAGCTCTGTCAGTTAGCAGTGTGCAGGAATCCACTCCCCCAAAGGAACTTAGCTGTGCTGGCGAAAGCCCTCGTGTTGATGCTGTTTCACTATCAGAAAACTGCTTTTGCCGATTACAGCTTGTTTTGTTTGAGAGACTGGTACAAGCTGTACTAGCAAAAGCAGCCTCTCCAGTTTAAGCTGCATCTCCACTAGCAGAGTTTGCTGCTACGGCTGTACCGGTGCGATTGTACCAGCAAACACCTTCTAGTGCAGACCAGCCCCAGTCCATTGATTGCCAGCTGATGCTGAGATGGCTCAAACATTTGTAAAAGCTAGTGTGGACGCTCGCCAAACACCTGTTCTTTGCCCTTGGCGGGCCGCCAGTGTTGTAGGTTGGGGATTCGTAAGCAAGTCACTGGAGGTAAAGAAGTCCAGTGCAGGAAAAGCCAGTGAGGCCAGCACATCGTTACCCAGTAAGCGCCCCTCGATTGCAATTGCACTCTTGCTGCGCCCTGCACGTCTGTAGTGCTGTCTCAGTAATAACCGTGACGTGCCTCTGGTCCCTGCAATGCCACCAGCCTGTGAGCGCCATTTGTACTTAGCAGCAGGGCAAAGAGAGAAGCCTGAGATCATGAAAGCTTCCCCTTGAAATCCTTCCCCAGCCCCAGCCAAGATAAGGGGAGTGAGGATTGCACCTTGGGAATGGGTCTCGAAGCCAGGGGATGCTAACCAGGGCACCCAGCTTATCCTGCTCCTCTGAGCAGAGCAGCTGCAAACAAACCATGTCTCATGACAGGCGGCTGGCAGGGCTCTTGGCTGCCTGCAGAGCCCCAGGCAGGGCAGCCCCTGGAGCACAAGCATGGTCCAGGCTGCCCGCCACGTGATAAGGCAAGAGGCTTGGGAGGAGCGGTGTGTATCTGTAGCAATCCCAGGACTCTGCAGACCCGGAAGGGAGGAGGAAGCGGCCGGTAGGCAGGCTTTGACGACACAGGACTGACCGTATGGGCAAGGCTTTCACTGAATAGTGGCTCCTGTTGTCTCTGCGGGGTCCCAGCAGCAACACCTGGCATGGATCCTATTAGGAAGCAGTGTCGCTCTGCACTCTCCAGATGTCCTCTCTCTACTCCTCTCCTGACCAGCTCTGAAGTGCAATAGCTTTGTCATGCTGTGATGCTCCTCCGGGCCAGGAAGGGGTTGTGTCACCGCTTGCTCTGTGATCCTGGATGTCTCTGCTGGGTGCATCTTGGGCTCAGAGTCCTGACACCAACAGCCTGTGTACAGCACGGTGACGTCCCCCTGGTGTCCACCAGCCGGTTACTCCTCATGGGGCGACACCAACAGCCCCCAGTTCTCCCCCCAGCACGTCTTTCTCCGCCATGCTCAGCCCCTCTTCTGTAGCACCCGCAAACCTGATCAGGCTCACTGCACCTGTGTAACGTTCGGGTTACACCCTTTAGAGAGACAGTGCACGGCAGCTGATTAACTTAACTGGGGTTGACAAAACCCCCACTCCAAGCAAATTACTTAGTTGCTCTATGGTAGAAGTGAAATGCAAGCCCAAAGGGACAGAGGTTTAGGTGATACCAAGGATAAGTAATCAGGATAGAAATGGTTACAGACAAAGAGACATAAACATCCACTTCTAGACTAAATTCAACTTAACTAGAGCCTTTTGTTCAAAGAAGTTTTTCTCCCCACAGTCTTTCTTCCAGCATGGCTGGCCCGTTCTTTAGCCAGGACCCAGCGCACACAGCTTAAAGCACTTGGTTTCTTTGACTCCTCAGGTGAAGGGTAACTTAAGGCTTCTCTCACGCTTTCTTTGTAGCCCAGTAAACCTTGGAAATGTATTCCTTGGAGGTGTATCGCCTGATACAGTCCCCTGATGGGCTTAGATGCCATGCTGGTTGGTGTATACGCTATGCAGGTCTTTCCCCTGCTTGTGATTTTTACAAGGCAAGCAGTCTTCCTGCAGTCTCCTGTACAAACAAATAGCCACTGTCCTTGGCCACACCTGGCTTCAGGTGCTGGCCCCTTTCTTTTGTCTGGAAAAACCTTTATCGGGTTCCCCTGACGTGCCTGGTTTAAACCCAATTTAGTCGCATATTTCCAGCACTTCTGGATAATTCTTTGTAGGTTAACCATGGCTACATCATGCAGGAATGTTAATGATCAATGAGTTGTTCGCTCTCCGGAGAGATATTACATGCCACCGTTTGGGTCTACAGCATGACAACAATGTGTGAGATGCACTGAGTATGTCAGGCCTGAAGAGAGTGGCTGAGGAGTGAGCCTCTATGTCACAAGGTTACACTTTGTCTAGATGAGCCCTGGCAGGACTTCTGCCCAACACACTAGCAGCCACTCAGTGTGAGACACCTGCCCCTGGTGAGCAAAGGCCGCTGGGTGTCTGTAACAGCCCTAGTGAGGAGCTGCCACTGTGCATTGCAGGGCAGCCCTGGCCAGGAGAAGCAAGAGAAAGCCACTTCGGAATCTGCCACCTCTTTGTATGTTAAATTTTTATCCCTACAAAACAGGCTACCTGGGTTTTCCACTGGATGTCTCAGGGAATTAAGGGCAGCTGTCAATGGGAAGGCTCCTCTAATCATTAGGAGACACATCAGATCCTCACATCTCTGCGCTTCCTTGGAGTCTGTTGTTTAAATAACACCAATATTCCTTGGGTGAGTTGGTGCCATGGACACTGATGATAGGCACAGTCCCTACTCATGGGAGGAGTGCCTGAAGTCAATGATACTAGTAAACGTTACTCGTGTGGGGAAGGGATCAGGATAGGTAACAGTGGGGAAAAACCTGCTACCCTCCAGGGGCGTCATCCGCAGCGGCTCACAGACCATTAGCCTTGGCACTATTCAATTCTTACTGCTTTTTATAATGGACAATGGTCATGTTTATTTTTAGCAATTGTTCAATTTTATTGATGTAAATGTGGGGATTTGCACATTTTTAAATGTTTTATCTATTTACATTTTCACAGTTGTGAGAAATGATGTGGGGGCGGGGTCAGACAAATAATAATTTAATGACAGTAGCCACTGAGATTCAGACCGTTACAGCTTTATAACGGTTAAAACACAAACAGTCAACATCGTATGTCAAAATTTGAACCTGAAATCAAACTGTAATACGGTCTCAAGCAGCAATGTTTTTACTCTACCTATCTGTACATTTCCATTACTGATTAAAAAAAAGAAAGTAAGTTTGGGTGCATACGATGAAATCAACATTTATCAGCATTTACCAAGAAAAATCCTACCGTTCCAAGCCTACCAATTATCCAGATTTGGGGTAAAATCCCGGTGACCCCTGGGGACATGACTACATTTTATCTAAATTTTGGGAGTTTTTTAGGCATCCAGCTTTCCCAACGAAACTCCAGCCGACATGGGTCAGCGAAATACCAGGGGCTGGGCATCTCTCTGGGGGCTGGCTTTGCACTTCCAGTAGGCTGGTGGGGTAGTCTGGGAACCGTTCCTGCCTCAGCGGGGTTCAGTGTGTCGTCTCCTGCTGCAGCTGTTGTTTAACCTTGGGGTTTCATCCACCCCCACCCCACCCCTCAATGCCTGAGGCCTCGACCATCGTTCCTTCCCACGCTGGCCCTGGCGTGTCACTCTGACCAGTAAGCGATCTCCCCGGCTCCTTGCGCTGTTCGGTTTCCCGCCCTGCTGCGGGTGTTGCTAGCAGTGCGGTGTTTGCTTATTCATAGCAGACGTGGCCTTGGAGCCGGAGCAGATGATATTTGCTTAGCAACCCCAACGAAGCACCTTTATTTGTTTGATTTTCCAAACAGGCTTTTTCTTTTTTCCCCTAGCTGTGGGGGCTAATGGAACAGAGGAGGCTGTGTTTTCTCTCCGAGCCTTTAAGGCAGCAAGTTTGGGGTTAGTTTGTGCAGTTTGATTTCGGGGATGGGTGAAGAGCAATCGGGGATTACGTTGGCCTCTACACTGTTGTTATCAGGGAAGAGAGAGGCTCGTGGGTGGGGGTGGGGTCTCGGTGGCAGGGACGGGGGTGAGGAAAGTCCTGTCCAAATTACACCCGTAGCCACCCCACCTGAGGCTGCTCAGAACTGCCCTGCTGAGCCGGGAGAGGCAGATGGAGCCAAGATTTGGAGACCTCCAAATGGAAATCCAGGGCTTTCAGGAGCTGACCCAGTAGGGGGTGCTTTCCCCTGGATCAGTGCTGCCCCAGCATGGTGCTACAGGGCACAATGGAAGGGCTGCCAACCCTCCAGGATTGTACTGGAGTCTCCAGGAATTAAAGATTAATCTTTGTCATGTGACGAAACCTCCAGGAATACAGCCAACCCAAACTGGCAACCCCACGCTGTGCTGTCTGTCAGAAACTCCACGAAACTGAAGTGCCAGCTCTGTGTGGCCATTAAAGATCCAGGGCCTGTCTGTTAACTTGGGCAACTTGTTCCATTCCTCAACTGAATATTGCTTTCCTCCCTTCCTGCCCCAGTGTTGCTGTGTGCAACCCTAAACAGCCGCTGCCGTCCCATCTGAGGTGGCTGTATTTGGATGGGGGGTGACTCCAGCAGACAGCCTATAAAGAGTTTTCAGATTCAGCAGGAGGAAAGGAGTTTAGACAGCAGTACAAAATCTGAGCCAATTCTTGGTTTAAACATTAGAACAAAGAGTCACTTCTTCTCTTTAGGAATTAAGCTAAGTGTGAGTCAGCCCAGCAGAAATAATCCGGATTTCAACTTTCATGGCCAGCTTGTGACTTTTTCTTTACTGGATTAGGATAAATCCGAATAGTTGAGGCGTTTGCGGGTGATATTTTTGAAGCTGAAATTGTACGATTTGTTAATCTGAGCACATGTGATGCCTCCAGTAACTCGAGAAACAAGCCGTGATGTGTAGCTTTGCAGCTCCTAAGGGTTTCCTGATTAAACTCCTTGAAGACTCTGCCTCTTTGAGAAATGCAGTTGTCATATCTCTTGACCCCACAGTCCTCCGTTGTCACTTTGCTACAAACGGTCAATCGCAACATTTACAACCAGGGGTGGCAAAATAAAACCGAAAGAGCCCAGCTGAAAGGGTGACTGGCTGGATTGTGGCAAGCCCAAAGTCTGACCTGTCCTAAAGCTTGTGTTTTAAAATGTTCCCATGATGAAAGGGGAAAAGCTAAGAGCCCTTCCAGACCAGGGGGTGGGAGCAGTATAGAAAGCCCAGCTGCACCCCATCACGGAAGCCCGAGGCATCCTGGTTCGTTGGGCTCCTTCACCATACGCCCATGGTTAGTGTTTGTATCCGGTAGCACATCCAGGTCCCACCACGCATAGGCCTGGTCTACACCTAAAACTTCAGTCGACTGATCTGCGTCACTAAGGGATGTGAAAAAGGAGATTGTCGTGAAGCTGAGCTACGCCACAGTGCGGCCACTGCTAGGTCGATGGAAGAATTATTCCGTCACCCTAGCTACCGCCTCTTAAGGGCGTGGGGTTACTACAGCGACGGGAAAAACCTCTTCCCTCCCTGCAGCAAGTGTCTCCACTACCATGACGCAGACGCTGTGCTGCCGTGGTGCCCGTAGTGTAGACGTACCCAAGCAGGAGACCGCCCCTGCCCCCACGAGCTCATGATCCAAATGAGCAAGACAAAGAAGCAGTAGAAGAAGGGGTGTATTAGTTCCCCGTTTCACAGATGGGATCTGGGGCACAGAGGCCTCAGGTCAGCAAAGCACTTGAGCGCGTGCTTTATAAGCAAGGGATGGACTTTGCCACATTCTTAATTGCTCTGCTGACTTGTGACTTGTCTGGAACCATACGGAGAGTCAGTGGCAAAGCCGGTCCCCTCCCCGTGCTTCACCACTAGTCCAGCCTTGCTTTCTAGCATCATGCTGCCCCGGGCCAGCTCCCATTTTGTAAAGCTGGCAGGCACTTGGCACTGATGAAATTCCTGCTCTTCTGAGAGCCTAGAGTTACCTGGCCATGGGCATCGCTACGTATCAAAGTCGGTTGGGCGGTTGTGCTGATGTCAGCACTCTGGCATGGGAACCAGCTTGTTCATCTTCATCTCTCCACTGATTGCATCTTCTTCTACCCCTCAGTACAAAACTCCGTTTGGCTCAAACCAGTCTCTTGCCAATGTCCTTTTTAAAACTAATGGAAAGTCCCTTTTCCTAGGGAACCCTTCGCACTTCCCATGAGCAAACAGATGGCCAGCTCCAGTGAACCAGTTGCGTGTGCCCATGTGAAATGACCATTTGACAGTGCTCCCTGGGCAAGACCTTACCATAAACATAGTTTCAGTCCAGAGCAAAAAAAGATTTACACCAGACATGGGAATCCCCTTCGTAGCTTTCTAATGGAAGTGCTGAACTATGCCCATGCAGAAAGAGGCGCTCACATTAAAATCGCTAGAGAGGACAACAGCAGATTGCACCCAGTAGCATGTTCCTTTCTGCGGAGCGGCGCAGATGGTTCTTGGTTCTTTGCAGATCTCTTGTCTGTCCTGTCTGCTTGCCTCTCTGCACACTAGTATTTGCTAACAAAACAGTGTCTTAAGTGAGGAGTTAATGGCTAGCCTGAAGCAAAACTATTATACATTGGTGGCTTTAAAGGCCAGAAGGGGCATTCGGTTCATCTGGCCTGACCCGTAAAATACAAGCCGGAGAACTTCCCCCACTGATTTCTGCGTAAGTCCAATAACTTGTGCTTAAGCTAGAGTGGATCTTTCAGAAAGAGCCATCGGCCTTGATTTAACGACCCCAAGTGATGGAGATCCCACTGGGTCAATTGCTCCGGAGGTAATTACCCTCAATGTTGAAAATGTGCACCCCAGTTCCAGTCTGAATTGGTCTAGCTTCAGCTTCCAGCCGTCGGGTCTCATTCTGCCTCTGGCTGCTAGATTAAAGAGCAATCTGCTATCAGAGACCTGCTCATCATGTAAGCACTTACAGACCACAAACAAGTCGCTTCTTAACCGTCTCTTCGGTACGCTAAATAGAGCGAACTCCTTAGGTCTGTCAGCTGTGCAAGGCACATTTCAGGTCCACGATTACTTCCTGGGCGCCAAAGAATTTCAGGAAGACCAGCCTTCATTTGGCTTCAATTCATGGCAATGGTTCCATTCTTGTGGGTTTGAAGGGCCTGAACAGAGGGCAGAGAGGTTACCACTACTGAGGGCAGATCTTTAGCTTTGGGATTTGCAGGGCACCGGCTCAATTCCCAGCCAGGAGAGGTCCCTGTAATGGATAGAGCATCTCGCTAATTAGAACTAAAAAAGCCCATTTTACCCACCCCTTCGAGCAATGCAGGAGTGAGTGCTCCCTGCGGTATTTTATCCAGGCCAGTTTCAAACATCTCACACAATGGTGCTTTCGCTGTTGCCCCAGCAAGACCAGGTCCTGGGATAACAGACCTGCAGAGCTGGCCCTAAGAAGCAGAACCGGCCACGGAGACACGCGGATACCCCAACAGTAGGTGCCGTGAGAACCCAGGGAGAGTCGAAAACACCCTTCAGTGTCAGTTGTGGGCCTCTCTCTGGTCTTACTGCAGATACAACCACTGCCATACACGGCCATGACTGGGCACCTTGCTGACAGCCCCAGCAGAGAGCTCAAGGGCTGACCGGACCATGGGACCACTGCCGGCTCTCCCTTCCACGGGCCTGGGGGCAGCTGCAGTGCAGTCAGCACTAAGTGACCCCAGTCAGGAGGCCTGGCTGGGCCTGGCTCATTCCCTCCACGGTGCAGTTTCCTAGCTGCAGAGAGGACACGGCGGAGTTCCCCGGTCTGGGTGAGCACTCTGGGAGCATTCGGGGCTGTTCCTTCCGCAGCGGCTGGCAGCACTCGCCGCTGGAGAGGCGAGCCATCCCACAGCCATTTCAATAAATACAGTCAGACAGTTTTATGAGGCCCCGCTAAGCAGGAGGCATTAGTCCTGAATAAATAGGACATAATTGCTAATGTTCCAGATGTGGAAGTACATTGTGTACGTCTCTGAGGAGATGATCGCACTCGGCTCCTTTACTTCTGCAAAAACATTGCCTTCAATCGTCTGTGGCTGACTGAAACGCCGTTAATATTCCCGGCCCCAGTGAACTGTAACCCCCAAGGAGCTGCAGAGTGCCCTTATGAGACAATCCCATTGTATGTCAAGCTGCAGTCTCCCAGGTTCCACGAGGGTATTTTTCAGCAGATGGCTTCTGTTTCTCCTCCTGAATGGAGAGATTCGTGCCCAGAGGTGACTGAGATGCAGCCATCTCTACAGGCCGTGGTCTGTAGAGCCGGAAGCGTGGGGTGAGCTGCAGGTGGGCCGTAAGCAGTGAGGCGATGCAGCTTGCACTGAAGACTGTAATTACACCCTGAAGGGGGTGGAGGGAGGGGTGTGACAGGAGGCTAATGGGTAAAGCAGAGCCTGAGTCTGAGCTTACTCCTAATTTACACCCCTGGGTTGTGGGGGGGTAACACCAGATGGTCTGATCTGGCCTGTAGAACCTGTGCCAGATTGGGGACTGAGACCCAGAGAGATTCAGCGACTTACCAGAAGCCACCCAGGGAGCCTGTGGCAGAGCTGGGATTGGACCCAGACAGCGTGGGGCAATTTTAAATCAAGGCAATTAAATAATGATTTAAATCAATCATCAGGCTGAGACGTCATAAAATGACTTTGAAAATTTGTGCTACTGTAACTTCAGATTAAAAGTCACAATGAGCTGAATTATGAATGTTGGTTTTTTAAATGCCGCTGCTGGCCTGGGATCTTCTCTGAATGTTGCAAAACTCGTTACAGCAAAAAATGAAATAAGGAGAATGAAGGCCCTGAGCCAGCAAACACATAAGTAGCTGCCTGACTGAACTCTCCTGGAAGCACTGTTTGCAGCATCAGGGGCTAAATGATGTTTTTATTGAAAACTTTTCCCTTAGTGGCTCAATATCTTTGTCATTTCGAAGCAAAATTGCTTCCATGTTACCGCTGCAATGCTGTTCAGAATTCCATACACAGACGTGATTGTGAACTTTTTATACATGCTGGGCAACATTTTCAGAAATGGGAGGCTCAAAGTAGGCTCCTAAACCCCTATTTAGGCACCTAATGGTGGATCTTCAAAAGCAGTGACTTGGGAGCATAGCTCCCATTGCCTTCCAGTGGCAAACCTGTTGGAGAGTAGTGTCTGGTTGGAGCATTGTGGCTGTGTGAACTTGTGGGAGGTCAGTGTGTTGGAAGGTAGGGTTGGTTGCAGATGTATCAGGGGCTATTTGCTTATTGACGAGGTGTTGGAGTTTGTGGTGTTTTCACAGTGAGGGTACTGTTGAGACCCAGGATGTGTCTTTTTCAGCGTTAGATGAGCATTTTAAGTGTGAAATTTCTTACTTGAAAAAATCTCTTTGTGATCTGAAATTCTACTAGCAATTAGAAAACTAACTAACCAAGTACAACACATCTGCTTAGCAATTGAAGGCTACAAAATGTGAAGAGTAAAGAGCTAGAAACATGGAAATAAAACGTTGATCTAAGGTTTAAATCATGATTCAAATGAAATCAATTTTTTAATGTTCTTGTTTAACAAATTCTGATTGTTACCCCTCCTGAACCCCAGATCCCCTGAGTTCCAGTCCAGAGCCTTATCTGTTAAACCATCCTTCCTCCCTTTTATCAGTGTGTGGGTTAGAAGAGCTAAGTCGGGTTTCTCCTCGTTGAGCTGGGATTGATATATCCATAGCAGCGCTCTCAGCTGGCACCTGTTTAGCCATTATCAGCTCCCAGTTTGCTTCCCAACAGGTGATGTTGCTGTCGCCTCTGCTCCCCATTCAGGAGTTTCATTAGCCGTTCCAGCTCCAGAGTGACATTTAAAAGGACGGGAGATAACTCTCTGCGGGGAGCTTGATAATTAAAACCATTCTGTCTTTAAATGGTTTGCTGTGGCTCTGCCTAGTTTATTGAATACGACTCCTTGAGGGCTATTGTAAAGGGCTTTTATTGACTTGAGAAATGAGCCTGCAACTCCACTCTTCACAATTACCCATCTTAACTCTTCATTTTGCTGGCTGGATGACCAACAGTGAGTTTTCTCGCCGTACTGATACAGGACAATGAGGACCCTCGTCTGGTAACGCGGCTGCCGTGCCTGCTGATGGGAAGACAGCTGCTCGAGCAGACTTGGGCAGCCCAGGCTGTCTTGTGGCATCTGCTGTAGAAGATTTCGGGTTCCGCTCCTCTCTCTAATAGTTGGCCGCTTCTCTACACACCTTAGCCAGAGTGCGTATGATCTATGCCAGGAGCTGGGAGAAACAGTTGCTAGTAAATCTCAGAGACTGTCCTTGTCTCATGAATACTGCAGTGCAATCCTGGTTATGCACCTCTTTACTTTCTCTGCACTCCTCTGTTGGCAGGTGTTTGAAATTTACATGTCACTGGGTTTCTCTTTAGCTACAACTGCATGGGGGCCGTAGGGGGGGCTCATATTTTTCTCTCCCGTGTATTTGCTTCATGTTCCTTTGTTGCCGGCAGCCAAGTGGATGTCCCTGGGAAAATCAATGGTCAGATTAGATTCATGCACATGATTATCGTCTAATTGCTCCCATTAACTGGGGCTCACGCGGCAAAATCGTAGAGGTCACCAGATGGAGATGGTAATGAATGAGAGAGGTCTTTGGCAGAAAATTAATCTGCCTTGGGATTTTTTCGCCTTCTCTTTTTTTTTTGAGCTAGGGTTTAGTTTGTAACTTGCCATTTGGGTGGCAGTTTGAACGATGTGCTGGGGACTGCTTTCTTTTGTATTAGCATTTTGGTGATGGAAGAAGGGGTTGGACTGTGACCTGTGGGGTCTAACACCCATTGGCAACTATGGTGTAAGCTTCCCGCATGCTTCACTGCAACGACGCTAGGGCAGATAGCACCACTCGGGCACCACGGCTCATTCGGTCCTGGCTTCTTTGCTACAACAGCCAGCCAGGCAGAGGTGGTGTTAGTGGTCTTGGTGATGTGCACCCCTGGCCCCCAGGAGCTGGCCTGCAATGCACCCAGCGCATGCCATGCGTGTCTCCACACAGCACTCTGCGGGTGTCTGCTCACAGCTGCTGCCAAACTGGGCTGGATTTCAACAGGTGATGTGGAACCATCACCATCCCTTCTGCCCACCCCCAGCCCCACCTCTCAGGCCTCTAGCCTTTCAGCTCACGTGACCAACCTTCTCCGATATTCTGCTTTTAATGGGGGAACAGTTGTTTAAATCTTTGTGCTGGATTTGGCAGGCAAGGGGAAGCCACTGACTGGAGGTAGCAGCTAATCAGTTGGCCCTTCAAAGCCAGGATAGTGGAGTGATGGACGAGGAACTCTGCTGAGCCTGCAGCTTGTACAGAGTCGGGAAGGGCTGCCAGAGATGGGAAGGGGAGAGGCTGAGCCGCAGCAGGAGGGGGAGGTGAAAAGAAAGGGGCAGTGGAGAAAGAACAGGGCATACAAGCTCCTCGAGCAATGGGAGTATGAAATGCAAACGTCGTATCCAGCTAGTAAGCAACTCTTGCTCCGTGGCGCTGGAGCTCTTGCTCGGCCCCTGGGTGGATTGGGCAGCAGTGAGTGGAACTGGAAAGTCACGGAGCCCCTCAGAGCCCCTGGACCCCATGGCAGCGCCCTCTCCTGGGCTTCTGGCACTCTTTCGTTCACATAGAAATCAAAGGAGCCGGGGAAAGATCTACACCTCTACAGGTGTGAGTGCTGCTCCGGATCCGGCCAGCTGTGCTGGCCCTCCTCTGACAGGGGAGGTAACCCCAGGCCGAGCAGCATGCGTCACCTTTGGCAGCACCGACAATCCATGATGTTAATTAGTCCGTTAATTATCCGCCTCTGCCCCTTGCGGCGACTCCCCGTCGTATTTCTCCTCTGCCTTGCTGGCAGATGTTCCTCACTCTTCCAGCGGCTTCCCTCTCGCAGTCTCTTGTTGGTCCTTTATTGCTGTGGCAAATTCATACGTCCCTCTGCTGGGGGTGAAGTAATAAACAGGAACGCTGCTGGCTGCACTCACCCGGAGAAACCTGCCTCCCCACCCACTGTCCCAGTGCGCGGACGGAGCTCTGAGCATCACGGCACCTGAGAGGTCAGTGCAAAGGTGCCAGGAACCTGCTGCTCACTGTGCCCACGGGGCAGCAGGAAAGGCTCCGTTATGTCGGTGATGTCTCCGATTCTTCCTGGAGCAGCTCCTGCTGCCAGGTGTCTGGCTGATTCGCGCACCAACATCTGTCTGGCTTGGCTTAAGCCCCAGTCTGAATTGCACCAGCCTTACTGCAGTCCAGTACTACCAGGAGACCAGTTCCGCCTCCTGGAGCGTCCAGAAGAGACGGTGGACGGGAGCTTTCTGTGCACGCAGGTGGCAAAGCATGAACAGGGCAAGTCGGACCTGGAGAGAATGAACAGTGGGGGTGGGAATGTCCCCTCAATCCATTCAGCTGTGTCCATGGCAGGGGCCATGCGGGGGCAGTGCTTGCTACTGCAGCTGGACACCCTCAGAGACCCATGTGCTCCTTTCCTCCTTTCAGGGCTCTCGGTGTTGTGGTTAGATGTTGATGGATGTTTGGCTGCGTGTGTGTGTTCCCTCCGTGTGCCGCCCCAGCCCTCCGCAGACAGCTGGCACGGCAAGGCTCGAGCGAACCACCCAATGACCACAAGATCCGTTAAGGGACGAGGGCACCCGGCCAGGTTTATAGTTGACAAAGCATGGTACTAGTATCCCACAAACTCTACCGGACCAGTAATACATGTATACGAGTAACAATGGACCAGCTCAGTGAACGGCGGGACTTTCCGTTCCCCGCCCCCAAGGCCAGACAAAGATGCTCCCTCTGAGATACATCTTTATACCCCAATACAAACAAGTTAGTACTGCCCTTTTGACAGTTAGTTACTGCCCCCTGACATGGCTAGTTATTACCCTTTATCTTGTACATGTTGGGTCGATCAAAACATCTCTACTATGTACTTTTATCCTGACTTTATCTTGTAGGAGGAGTCGGTGTGTTCCTGTTGTTCTTGGGTAATGTTTTTGTTCCATTTTTTATACCAGGATGTTCTAGTACCACCTGATATCAGGATGTGTTTGCATGAGTCCTTTGTGACTAACACTTTTTAGGAATATGAATTTCTGCATTATCAGCCCTGTTCTTGCCAGATTCTGTGAGCAGGTCCTGCTTCATACTCGGCCTTTGATACAAGGGCTTATGTCTCAGGCTCTCTTCCTACTGCAGGTGTCTCTTCTGAGATGGGCTTGCATGGAACCCCAGCTCCAGCTCCCTTCACCCTGGCTTTGGGAAACCAGATCCAAGCCCCTCTCTCTGCTGGACCCAAACAGGAAGAGCTGCCATGTGGAGATGGGTTGGATCGCGGTCAGAGCCAGGTTGAATCGGGGTCAGTCGGTGACTTGGGCCCATCTCTTGGTTAAAATAATGAACTTACATTTCCCATGTCAATTGTGCTTCTCGCTAAGAACCCTCCAGCTCTCAAAGTCTTTACTATTTAAAACGATCACTTTCTAAGAGGGGTTTGGTCAGGGTTTTCCCTGCTGTGTCTAGGTATCCCAGTGTTCAAGTAATTATTAGCCTCTTCTTCAAATTTCTGAGTTTCAGCAAACGTCCGAGTGAATTTAACGTGAATCAGTGCGAGAGTCAGGCACTGTGTGCAGACACCAGGCAAACTTCCCCCAAACACACACCTCTCCCGACACTCCTCAAACCCGACCTGCAGCCCCTCTGCTGTTCTAGCCCTGGCTCCCCCAGCCCACAGCTCAGCTGATGGGTCTCACACCTGATCTGCAGCACCCCCTTGCTATTTCTTCCCTCACGCTCCCAACTCTGCCACTGCCCTTCTCCCCAGCCCTGCGCCCTCCGCTCCCCAGTAGTGGGCCACACACAGTTTGTGTCTTTTTACTTTTGTAAAATGTGCCCACCCAGCTCCCGCAGCACCTGCAGCCTGGCTCTGTAGGGCAGATTTTGCTCCTGGCTGACCCCTCTCCCCGCAACAATCTGGCTTTTCTCTCCCATTTGAGAAGCAAAGAAGAGCCTCGAGCTTTAGTTTTGTCGCTTTAAAGCAGGAAAGTAACATCTCCCCAGCTTCTATGGGCTCAGGGATCCAGCCCCGCTGCACAGGGCCCATCTCCCTATGCTCCCCGCACTCGAGGCAGGACCCCCCGTAAGCTGGCACTTGCAGCACTGACAGCCTTGGCTGTAGCAAACACCCTGAGAAACCTCCTCAAAGCCTGCGTCTGGGCTAGGCTGAGGTTGGCAGGTTTGCCGCCAGGTAGCATTTGCGAGTGTCTGGGCATGGAGAGGGGCCTGTTCCCTGCGAGAAGGGGACGGGGCACCTGAACAGACAGCTTGGGAGCCTGGCACTCCTTGTGGAGGAGCAGATGCCAGGCCCACCAGCTGGTCTTGAGTGCCCAGTGATGGAGCATCAGTGCCTCCTTCTTAGTCAGTGCGTTCATGTGCCCCATCTGCTCTGCTGCTCCGTGCTGCTGCTTTCACAGCCTGTGCTCTCGCCGGCGTCCCTGGTCCGAACAAAACGTTCCCACAGCTGGCTTGTAAAGCCTGCCGCGGGGTGAATTAGAGATGAGCCTCACGCTTTGCTGAGGAGGCTGCCAGGGGCCTGAGTCGCCGTGCCGCCTTCGGGGGGCACAGTGGGAGGCTGCGATAGGGAGGGGGGTGCTTGAGTGTTCCCTGGTTTCCATCCTCTTTTCGCTTCTTGACAAGTGTTTGCAAGCAGCATCTGCCAGCGCCTTGGTGTGTCTAGAGGTTTAGGCCTCACCGTTTTCTCCGCCTTGGCGTGCCGCTGACAGGGTCCGTTTAAAAATAGATTTGCTGCTGACGCTCCGGCTGTGGTGTCAGATGGGCATGAGCATGATCCCCCTCCTCTCCCTCCATCTGAGGGGTGTGCTTTGCCCAGCCCCCTGGAGGGAGGAGGCAAGTGCTGGCTTCAGCACCTTACAGCCACGTCTCCCAGAGCCCTTCGCGGCACTGTTCTTCCCAAAGCACCTTCTTCACAGCACATGCTCAGCACCACTGAAATGCAGCCACTTCTGGGGTGGGAGACCAGCACGCTGGGAAACTTTGTCTCAGGGCGCAGGGGGGCACTCTTTTGGAAAGCAGCCAGAATTCACCGACATCCCCGCAGAGCAGCCTGGGCTTGGTTTCTAAGTGGTGTCCACAGACCCATGCACGGCAAGCGGTGTGAATTCCTCGATCCCGGGTTCGCCAACACATTTGTTCTGTGGGCCAGTGGGGAAAGACCCGCTCCCAGCCCCCCCCCGCTCCTCTCCCTGCACCCCTGGCCTTTCCTCTGCTTGTCCCTCAGCGTTACTGTGCAGCCTGCCAGCAAGGCGTCCCGGGCCCCAGTGTGAGACACGTGGCTCACCCTCAGCAGGGCAGGGGGTGGGAATCCCAGCACCCCGCCTTGGATGTCACAGCCAAGAGAGCTGAACATGCAACAGGGGCTTTGGGGGGCGAGGCCCTGGGTCCAGCGTTCCCGTGCTGCTGGGTCATCACCTTGGGCTGGTGTACGTGCTGAGACGCCACACCACCCTGCCGGGGGCAGCCTGCCTCCTCGCCCACCACCCTGCTGGGGGGCAGCGCATCCCTTCCCTCCCTCCCCGCCTGAGGGGCAGCGCGTCCTTTTCCCCGCTCCCTGCCGGGGGCAGCCTGCCTCCTTGCCCACCACCCGCCTGGGGGGCAGCGCATCCTTTCCCCCCTCCCTGCCGGGGGCAGCCTGCCTCCTCGCTTCCTGGGGGGCAGCGCGTCCCTTCCCTCCCTCCCCGCCTGGGGGGCAGCGAGTCCTTTCCCCCCTCCCTGCTGGGGGCAGCCTGCCTCCTCGCTTCCTGGGGGGCAGCGCGTCCCTTCCCTCCCTCCCCGCCTGGGGGGCAGCGCGTCCCTTCCCCCCTCCCTGCTGGGGGCAGCCTGCCTCCTCGCTTCCTGGGGGGCAGCGCATCCCTTCCCTCCCTCCCCGCCTGGGGGGCAGCACGTTGTTTTCCCCCCTCCCTGCCGGGGGCAGCCTGCCTCCTCGCTTCCTGGGGGGCAGCGCATCCCTTCCCTCCCTCCCCGCCTGGGGGGCAGCACGTTGTTTTCCCCCCCTCCCTGCTGGGGGCAGCCTGCCCTCTCCCCCTGCACTCCCTGCTGGAAGTTTCTGGCTGACCGCACTCCAGGTGTTCGATTGAGAATGACCCAGGGTTCATTTCTCTCTTCCAGGCAGCCCCTGGCCACGGCCGGCTTGGCTGGTCGCGTGCGTCTTTGCGCTCTGAGGAGGGCGGTTTTATCTGGGTTCTGTTCTGTGTTCTCGCTCGGCACCCCCAGGCACGTCCCGTACCCACACAGCTCCGTCCAAACTGCCCCCCAGCACAGGCAGCCCTGAGCCCTGCCTCGTGCCCCACCTCCAGGTCCCATGCGTCCCCCTGCGGCTGGGGTGCCTCCGCTGAGGCTGTCGGTAAAAGGCAAAGGAGACGCCCGCGCTGGGGTGGTCTTTGGCCTTGGCTTCACCAGGATCAAGGGGCGTTTTGAACTCGAGTTCAACCTGCTCTTCCCAGGGATTGACCCCCACTTTAACACCTGCTGCAAAACACACTTGTTTCTCCTACTCGGGGCGTGGCCTTTGCAGGGTTGGCATCTTCCCTTCAGGAAGTGGACAGACCTTTGGGTCCTGCAGCCCACTCCAGACGTTTGGGGTCTCTCCCGCCTTTGGCTGGAAGACTATCCACCCTGGCCCCGTGCAGAGGGCTCCTGGGATGCCAATCCTGCCCGAATCTCTCAGGCCTTTCAGCCCCGTTATCATCCGTGACCCTCGCTCCTGCTGGTCATTTCTGGAAACCGGGATGAAGAGGCCCTGGAGGGAGGGTCTCTGGCGAACACGGTGCTGAGTCGCGCACCCTAGTGGGTTAGGTTGCCGTTGGTAACGCTGGTATTTCGTCCTGGTGCGCCTCGTGTGACGTTCCATTTTCCAGCTGCAGTGCAAGGTGGGGGTGCTGCGTGCTCCATAGCCGGGCTCCTGGCTACTTCCGAGACTCACCGCTCTCCCCAGATACTGCCATGGTACTTACCAGGTGCCTGGCAGAGATGCTGGTACCAGCCCCTGGAATGTGCCCGCCCTTGCTCCCCCAGAGTCCAGCTTCACCGAGGCCAGGGCTGGGGCCGGGGAGGGAGAGTTTGGGGACATCAGGTTTTCTACCTTGGCCCAGCTGGGCTTTGGGATGGGCTAGGAATTAACGTTTTGCCTGCACCCCAGAGCTATGGATGGTGATTTATGCCCCTGGCATGAAGTCAGACAGTGTTTGCAATGAAGGTTATACATCTTCTCCCTGGCCGGCTGCTCGCACAGCCCCTCCCATCCTCCCCCCCCGCTCCAGAGGGCAGGAATCACTCCTCTTTGATCGCAGTTCTTGCTGTGAGGCCTGGCCTTAGCGCTGCCCTCCTGAAAACGCCCCACGGATGCAGCAGAGCAAAGAGCATCAGGAGCTAGCTGGGCAACGTGCTCTTCAGTGACGCCAGATGGCTCTGGACGGGCCTGCGGCCTTGCTCCTCTGAGGAGGGAATCCAGGAGAGTAGCTGGCCCATGACAGAGGGGGCCCTCGTGGCGCTGTCTAAGGAGCTGGCTCTTGGCAGAGATGCAATCATCAGCCATTGGCATTTCACCTGCTGCGTGATGCGGTCTCCAAGCCGGTGCCAGGTCTGGGTGCATTTACTTTGCAGTACTGTCACTTACTTTGTCCCATTTCCTGAGGTGGCAGCAGCTGGAGCTATTTATGCTTCTCTAGCGTCTTTCATCCAAGGAAATCAAAACACTTCACGAACCTTCGTTAAGCCTCAACCAGAAACCCTGTGGGGTAGGTGAGTGTTCGCTCCTGTCGCTAATGAAGTGCAGCCACCTCTGGGGTGGGACGCTGCAGTTGTACGTGCAGGTTAGAGCAGGAAGACATGAACACCCTGGCCAGTGGAAACGGCGCTGGGAGTGTAAGGAGTGGAGCTGTGGGGGGGGAACTTTCAGCCTTTGACATTTTTCAACAAAAAAAGAAACAGTTTTGTTTGAATCTGGGCGGGACCCCCGGGTTAGCAGCCCAGCACTGAGGGAGAGGCGCGGAATTGTTAACGATCAGTGTGGCATGCCACTCGCAACCTGAAGTGCGAGTAAGCAGGGGCCAGGAGACTAGAGGAGAGAACTCCCAGGCACAGGGGCTGAATTCGGGTTTTGCCGGTGGGTGCTCCTCTCCACCCGCTTCTCGTGTGAGCGGTGGACAGGGCCTCGGGGCGGGCGGGGGGGGGAGAAGCAGTTGTGTGGAGGGGGCGTCAGGGCGGAGCAGGGGGCAGGGCCACAGTCCAGGCACTGGGGCCCACAAAAGATTAATCCAGCCCTGGGGGTGCTAAGCACCCCCCCTATTTTTTTCAGTGGGTGCTTGAGCCCCAGCATACCCATGGATTCAGCACATGTGCTCTCAGGGGCTAGTTTGGATCTAGTTGTACGGACAGCGCATCCTCCTTAGCATTGAGCATAGGCAGGACTCTCTCCTAAGGGAATTCCAGTGGAAGGGGAGGAAATTTTTTAATTACCCCGGGTCCTTTTTATTTGCACACGAAGCAAAAATAGTGCAAAGGCCTGTGAAAAACCCCCAAGGAAAGCAGCCCTGCCGTTTGCACATCACTGTTCAGAGAGGCGGCGTGATTGCCAGTGTAGTTCTGGGAAATCACATACAGACGTAAATGCAAGAGGAGACTGGAGAATCATTTAACTTCCCTCCTTTGCACTCCCTTTTTCTAACCAGTCAGTGCCATGTAACAGCAGCGATGGGTTGGTACCGGAAAGGAGGGAGGATAGAGAAATGAGCTTACGTCCATGCATAAATCTTGAATGAAAGCTAACGATAAGAGAGCCCTGTGGGAGCTGTTCACTTCTTTGCAATTGGCTCAGCTCTTGGGGAAGAGGCTTGCTTCAGAGCTGAGCGTAATGAAGTGTGTGAAGAGGCTTTGTAGAAGGCTAAATGTGCCCAGCTTGCGTCTTGCTCTTGATGATGGGTTGTGGCTGGATTTTTCCCATTACTCCCCAAAAAGCGAGAGCTGTGTTGGGCCCCTCTCTTCTCAGGCTGCCACTTGCTGTGGTGGTTTGGATGATTTTTGGAACCTAGCTACGAAGAAATGGACTGAGACCCAACAACTCATGCCACAGAGAGGCCACCAGCCTGGAGCAGCTTCACTTTACCGCTGAGCTGGGTTGGATTAAACCTGTTACCTAAAACAACACCTAACTCCTATATAGAGCTTTTTATCAGTAGATTTCAGAGTGCTTCACGGTCTCTAAAGGTCACAGAGATTGAGCAGGATCTGGATTCAACCAAGCAGGATTCGGGGTTGGCATTCTAGCCACTGGGCCACCCTTTCTGCTAGAGGAGTAAAGTGCCAGCGTCCCCTGAGCCATTTGGTCCGGCGCTGTCCCTTGTTTAATTTCCTTTTCAGATCTACTCATTTCTCAACTTTTCTCTTGACAAAAGCAAGGGGGGGAAACCATAAAAAATTAATAAGAGAATCGGTGGCCCATCTCGCGCCGAGACTGTGTCGAAATGAAATCGCATTCAGGCTAATGGCCCTAATTAAAGACGTTATTACACAGAGGAAATAAGGAGGAACCAGTGATTAGTGGCAGCGTTTCCTACGCTCATTAAATTGTCCCTTCGCCTGGTTTGCTTGTGAATGAGGGTTTCTAAGGCCTATTCAAAACCAGCTCAGTGACTGGCCCGGGGAGAGGCTGTGTAGGAAGTGGCCTGCCAGTGCGGCTGTGTTATGAGAGCACAGTAGGTTTGGGTGAGGGGTCTCTGCTCAGAGGGGATGTGGTGAGGGAGCGCACCCAGGCATTAGCATCTCCTTGGGCTGTGTGATCTAGTTCAGAGCCCTGCGTGATCGCTGGGTGTGTGGGATGCAGTGCGGGCTTCTGGATGGGACACGATACCAAGGTCCTGGCCACTGGTGGTTGCACTGCCACTATCTGGGGTGCACTGTCTCCCCACCCCCATTTCCCGGACTGGGAGTGGGTGGGGTGGGGTCTAGGTCAGCCCCCTGACGGAGCACCTACCTCAGTGAGGGAGATCTTCAGCTCTAACAACAGACACAACCAGAGGGGAAAAGCCATCCCTGCACCTTCCCCACTGCCCTGTCCTCTCCTGCTTGGCCATAACTAAGCTCCCCGCCCTCAGTAGCAAAGGCCCCAAAGGCGGAGTTTGCATCTTTGCTGTTTCCCAGGTTTTTGTTTTCTAAAATCCCCAGATCCTCAATATTCATGGTTTTAAAAAAGCAACGTGGGTCGTGTTCTTCCCCACAGCTTGATCTCGTCCTTCAATCTGGTAGTGCCGTCTCTTCGAACTAGCGAGGAGTGTTATTTATTTTGAGTGGCCCTGCATACCTCTGACACGCTTTGGCTTCTGTAATATCTGGGAGAAATATTCCAGAGACTCCCTTGATAATGCCAGCCTTGTCAGTGAGGCGGTCAGGTGTTTTTATCCTGTCAGTTCTTTATTTCCAGCTTTGAAAGCTGACAAAACCTTTTGTAAGTCAGGTTCCTTGTTTTCCTCAAGTATTGCTGGATGGGATCCAGCCTAACCGCTTCCGGATATTCAGAACTCCCTTCCCTGGAAGAAGCCCTTCCATTGGGAGGGGGTGATGGCTGACTCTAGAGCCAGCCCTTTTAAGGGGGCGCCTAAGCATAAAACAACTAGATTTGGGGAGCTTGTGCCCTGCGGCTATTCTCCCACCGATGTGCTTGAGGAGATGGTGGTGTTAGCCCAGCAGCCCGAGCCCCACGAGCCCGAGTCAGTGGATGTGGGCTCGGAGACTCACTGCAGTGGGTCGTCTTTTGCAGTGTAGACGTATCCTGAGTGTCTGAATGAAACACTGAACAAGCATCGTTAACGTTCCCATTAAGAAGAAGACCAGCTCCGAGTGTCTGTGCTCATTCTTCCCAATCCTGGGCATCACGGTAGAGCCTAGGGACCAGCTACAACAGAGGAGTAGGTGGTCCTGACCCCAAAGTGCTTCCAGTGTAAATCATTCACGTTATCTCTGCACTCCAGATGCCCCTGATCACACTGAGCACTTCTCTTTCCACTGGCCTGCTCCTGGCAATCACAGAGCAAGGCGCTGTTCTCCTGTGTGAAGCGGCGTGTCTTGGTCGGACATCTTGTAGTTATAATTTTTTTTAAAAAAACCCACCCCCAGCCAAATGTTGTAATTGATTAAATGACCCCCCACCTAGGACATTTCAGGGGTCTAAGGAGGAGGACGCCTGGCTGCCATGTGTAAAAACAGGACTGTTCCAACCAAATTGGCACGTCACATTACATTTTACATCACTGGCGTCTCAGTAGACTTGTGCAAGGCCCCACAGGAAGGCTGTGGCCAGTGTTGAACCTGGATCTGCCATGGCCCAGGCTAGCACCCTAACAACGGGACCAGGCGTCCCTTCCGCCTGCTACTGATAAAGGCCCTGATCTGCAAAGTGCTTGTCCATTGACTTCAATAGGACCTGTCATACTTAAAGTTACACACGTGCTTTGCTGGACAGGGGCTGTAATCTGTTTGCCCATCTCAGAGGGAGGCACAGTGCATGTTTCCCAGCTATCACACTCTGGCTAAGTGGGTTCCCTTTGAAAATAGTAATCCCTCCACAGCCCCGTGTTACAGGTGAATCTTCCCCGCATCCTTTTGTCCTACAGGCACGTTAGCTATGCTAATTAATTTAATAAATCCAGTTAGGCCCGGAAAGCACATTAAGGATGAAAAGCACCGTGGAAACACTGACAAATCTTATTATTCTTCAAGGTTTTCACCCTTTTTCTGCTAAGCAGAGCTGGGTGAAAGGGGCAGGCTTGGCATGTTTTGTAGAAATCTCCATTGTTTCGCTCTGTCGTTTCCTGGCTCAGAACCGTCGCTTTGTGCAAAATTCCACTCTCTGATCTGAAAAGCTCGCCTGTAGTGTGAATTCCATTTAATCTGAAAGGAACAAGAAAAATCCAGGCCAAGGAAAGCTTTTTGTACCAGTGTGTTTGCTCTTCTCCTGCAGGTTCCTCCCAAGCGGAAGGATTCCCACCTCCAGCAAACGCACGCTAACCTTTGCTCTTCCTTCAGGTTTCCTAGAACAACGTGTTAACACTCGCTGCTTGCTTTGCTAGACGCATCGAGGCCCCTTCTGCCATGACAAGTTGGGCACAGCGGCTGAGCCTCTCTCTTCCCAGCGCTTGGAATGAAATGTTTATCCCACCCTCCCCCGGAAAGCTCTGATTGGAAGTGACACATCCATTAAAAGCAATACACGTTTAGCCCCCGTGCAGGATCTTCCTTGGGCTCCTTGAGTAGGAGCATAGTGTAGCGACAACATTGTGCAGCCAGCCTGAAAGCAACGCGGAGCAGCAAGTTTGTTAGAGCCGTTTTGCACCGACTTGCCCCGGCCGCAGTTAATGTCCTGGAGACGGTGGAGCCTCTCGGTAGCCTGCTTTCTTTGGCTTGCTTCTGTAACACTGCTGCAGCTCAGCTCCTGCGGCGTTTAGTGGCGGGTTCCTGGTAAAACGTCAGCCCAGTGAATTCCATCTCCCCTGCCTGCGTTCCCACTTCACCTAGCCTCTGCGGTCTCACCTGCAAAATGGGGCTAATGGTACTTGCCTGCCTCCCGGGCCCCTTGGCTTGCACAGCCTGTTGTGAATATACAGGTGAGCTGAGTCTCATCACTATCACAGGCTCGTCCTGGAGTTTTCCAGCTTGTCCACATGGAGCCAATGCTGCCCTTCTAGTGCCCGCATGCCAAGCGCCCTCCTTTAAACCCCGCTGCTCTAGCACTGCCTCCTACGAGCCGCTCGCTTCCTCTTTGCAGCCGCAGGGTGTCCCGGCTGCCCGGCCCCTCAGTTGTCGGGGATGGGGAATGGACGCTCCTGGGGCGGGGACCTTGCCTTCAGACGGGTTTGGTCAAGTGCCACGAGCTCTGTCGCTGATCGTAAAGTGACGGGCCCAGAACAGTCCTGCGCTGTTAACGGTTAAAGCCCCCACTTCCTGCTTAGAAGTAATGCACTTGCCAAGCAGTGACTTCCGTTAGCTTGTCTCACTCCGCAGCAGCTTTGCTGTCGAGTCAGTGACGTGGGGGGAAAGACTTTTGCTCCCATGAAGTTTTGCAAACATGGTAACTTCACACCACTACAAAGCAGGCTACAGAAGGTGCAATCCAGCTGCAGTTCACTCCCACAGCTGCTTGGCCAGAGAAACCAATCTTGGGGCAGCAGCTTTTCATTCTGCTCCTCACCCCCCAGGGGAAAGACCCCATCTCCAGCCCAGCCCCAGGACATTTCTGCTGAGTAGGTTGGCGTCTATTGCCCAAAATTGGCGTCTATTGCCCAAAAGGCTACAGACTTGACTTTGGGCTGGGTCCACTGTGGGCTCATCCAGAGATTTTAATTAAGGCCAGAAGGTACCATTAAGCCTGCATAACGTAGGCCAGAGAAAAGAGAGGATGCTGACGTGAATCTAAAGGTTGCTGGGAAGACCCCAAGATCTCAGTACCTCTCCCACGTCTGCTACCTGGCCACAAAAACTTGTGGGACGTATTGTCCTCACCAGTGGTCTTCATAAACTCTGCCCTGTGGTGGCTGACCAGCCATGGAATAGACTCTGGGCTGCATTGTCGAGCCCACAGATGGCTACAATTTTAATTATTCTATTCAAGTCCCCCGTTCGCTCTCAGCCTAATGCGCTACAGCCAAACCCCGAGACTCTCCCTGAAAAGCTGCTGTCCTCTCGGCCAACAGCAGCCACCAACGGTGCTGAATACTTGAGAAAAAAACCTTTTTGGTGGACGTGGCAAATTGATTGCTGGGGGGTAGTAAAACCAAGCTCCGCATGCAGAGGAGCTTGACAGGCATGACTAAATCCCTCCTTGGAATAATCCATTGTGTGGAACTCGGCGTAATTCTGCACCCTCTCCGGCACTGGAATCCACCGATTCACTGGTTCCCCAAGGTTTATCATCCACACACGCAGCCCAGTTATAGCCTGGGAAATTGGCACTGACTCTAAATCATACTTTTGTCCTTAAATTGTTGTGTTCCAATGAAAGACTCTTGATTCAGGAGCTCTCAGAGAGTTAATCACTTGCCATTTCCTGTCGCCTTTTAAAACGTTCCTTGACACCGAATTATGCCTTGGCCCAGTCCCTTAAATCAGCGATTCTCAGACTTTCGGGCCTCGTGTACCTCCTCGAAAGCTCAGCAGTCCTTGGTGCCCCTCCTCTGTCGCTGTAATCAGTGGATTGCTAATGAATTGCCGGCAGTGGCAGAGCTTGAGAACAGCTGCCGTAAGCAGCCTGGGCGCTGTGTGCATCGCTGGGTTCACTGCACGATGACTTTAGCAGATTCTTGTGTTTATATACAGTTTTGCACTCACAAAACTCGGTGACCATCTCTCTGAGAAAGGGAGGGTGTTGCATTTAATGGCACCTTGCCTTGTGCTGTCTCCCCCCATGTCATGGGGTCATCGCTCATGCTGTGTGTTGTAGACTTGGCAGCTGACAACCTGATGTATCTGCCTTTGCATTTGAGTCACACTCTCTAACTGCTCCTGTCAGCCCGTCTCTCACACCCTGACCCTGGTGATAATGAGGCTGTCGGATTCAGACAAGCGTGGCATCAGATTCCCATCTGTTCCTCGCCCGCCCGCCATCGTGCGGCTCGGGGAGCGTGTTGGCTGGGCTCCGTATGATTACCGGGCCTTTCCCTTCCCACCGGGGCAATTAACCAATTCATTAAAAACACTGCTGGACTCTAGACCTTGAGTGTACAGATAGCAGGGCCCAAGGGAGCAAATCGTGAATTTGTGCTGGTGAAAGGAGCTGCATTCTCGCCCCTCCCCAGGCTGAAGGATTCGTTGTCGCCACAGCATGGGCAATAACACGCTGAGTGTCTCCCCCACAGCTCCCTGCCAGCGTGTCTCGGCCCTGCATGGCAGGGGGAGAGAATTCCATCGCCGTGGTCCAGTCGCTCCCTGGCCGGCCCACTGAGGCTGCAGCGTGTAGTGAGGAGCCCTTGGGAAGTCCCAAGGAGCGGGATTGGCAAAGGAGGAGCCTGCTGCATCCCATTCCATGCGCTCAGGAAAGGGAGTCAGTGATCGGGTGAGCTGGGACCCAGGGGGTGGATGGACCAGCTGACCTCCAGGAGGAAAAGAGGGCAGAGAATGGAAGCTGTCGCCCTGGGAGGCGAGGGGGGCAAAGACCCAGCCCTTCCCCTTCTAGGAGCTCTGCACCGGGGAGAGGGGTCTGCAGGGTCAGGGGAGACAGAGTGAAAGTGGGGAGAGAAGTGGGGCGGGGACAGGGCTGGACTGGCAGGGGTGGAGCTGCTGAGCTAGGGGGTGTTGGTGGGTGCAGAAGGCTGCAGGGAAGCGGGGAGGGCAGAGGAGGCAGGTTAGAGGCAGAGGGCAGATGGAGGGGTAAGGGGTAGTGGCGGGTAGAGAGGGGGCTCAGGTGGGGACACTGAGTGTCCAGGACCATCCACGTTCATTAAGGCCCCACCATGTTCCCCACCCCCACTTCCACCCCCCCCCATAATTCGAGCACTGCCTAGCAGTTGAGTCTCTTGTCTAGTCCAGCTGGGCGAAGAGCCTGTCACAGGCCAAACCCGGGCTCTGCTACACCACCCATGCAGGGCTTGCTTTGTGGGCGGAGCTCAGGACCCCCGGTTTGTACAGCACCAGGCACACCCCAGTTGGAAGAGCGCAGCCTGGCTCCGCCAAGAGCACTTGGAGACAGGCTGGCAGCTGTCTGGCTCGGCCGGCTTGCTGGCTATTCACCTTTCCTCCTGATCAAATACCAGGGCGCTAATAGGGCAGAACGCGCTCCACACTGCTGTAGGCCAAACACAAGAGTGACACCAAATCGGTTCAATTTTTTCCAATCCAGTCTGCCACTTTGGCGGTCTGTCTAGATCCGTCTGTCCAGGTTCTTAGATGGCACCCACCACTGTGCTATCCTGTCCCCTGGCCTGGGCCTCACTCCCCTGACCTGGGCCTCCTAGACCTGTGTCTACCCCCACTCTCCTGGACTGCTCCCCCCCCCCACTGTCTCCCCAGTGTTTGTGGTTTGGAGGGAACTGCTCTCATTTGAGGCTGAGCTCAGACCAAAGTCCTGCTTCCAAATGGCCCCAAACTCAGAACTGAACTTGGAAGCTGTAGGTGGCGGGTTCCCCAGCCTGCTCCCCCTGCAGCTGGGGGTTATCCTAGACTGATGCGGGAGGAGGCGGTCGCGCTTCAGCCCCGGGGGAGACGGGAAGCCCCCGCTGCCTTTGCCTTTCACCCCTGGTTCCTGAGAGCTATCAGCCCGGGGAGGCTGGCACAGATCACTTCAGCCTCGGGTTTCCAGGGTGCAACCGCCAAAGAAAGGGCATTTAGTAGAAAAGTCAGAGTGCAAACGGGCTCAGGGCCTGCTCTCTGAACCCCAGACGGACTCGACTGTCGGCCCCAGGGGCCCCGGCCCCTGGAGCAGGTTTGGAAGACTTTGCCTGCTAGTGCCCCATGACATGGATGGGTGACCTCTGGCACATGTGTGGGAACTTCCAGTGACTTTGTGTTTCTGTGGAAGGCTTTTACTGTAGGGAGAAGGGTACTTGTTAGCGGGAGCTGTGGGGTAACGTGTAACTGCTGGCAATGCACCGCGTAGCCCTGGGGGAGAGAGCGACATGCAGGCACTGGCCGTCTGGGGAGATCAGTGGAAGGCCGGGAGCTGGGCAGCCCTTAGCCCCCCGGGCAGAGGGGCGGGTGACGTGGGCCCCTGCCCAGAGACGGGTGATGGCTGGAGAGCTGATTGGGGTGGACCCCGGAGTGCGGGGTACGGGTGCAGTGACGCCGACACTGGGACAGGGGCAGTGGCTGCTGGTTTGGGTTTCCCGGGGTTGCTTCAAAGGGGCTGGCCTTGGGGAAGTGCAGTATTAATCCGGCTGCCGCCCCGTAGGGTTCCTGAGACTCCGGCAGGGGAAGGGGTGTCTGTCTGGAGGCGCAGCTGGCCCTTGTATGCCAGGAGCAGACTGATGCCCTTTCCCCACGCGGCTCTGCCAGGCCCGGCAGGACGGTCACAGGGCGATTCCTCCCCAGTGCGTCCGCTGCGAGGTCTTCCATGTCTCCAGCTCCATCTAATGTCCAAAAGAGGCATTGCTCATCGTGCGAGCCGGGTGCCCCATAAGCAGGGGTCTCCAACCTTTTTACGCCCAAGATCACTTTTTGAATTTAGGGGCAACCCAGGATCTATCCTGCCCCTTCCCCAAGGCCCCACCCCGCTCACTCCATCCCCCCTTTCTCCGTTGCTCGCTCTCCCCCACCCTCATTCACCGAGCTGGGGCAGAGGGCTGGGTTTGGGAGGGGGTGTGGGCTGTGGCTGAGGGGTTCACAGTGTGGGAGGGGGCGCCGGGCTGAGCCTGGGGCAGGGGGTTGGGCTGCAGGAGGAGGTGAGTGGGGTGCAAGCTCTGGGAGGGAGTTTGGGTGCAGGAAGGGGCTCTGGCCTGGGGCAGAGTGTTGGGGTGCAGAGGGGGTACGGGGTGCTGGCTCGGGGGGGGTATCAGGGCTGGGGCAGGGGCTTGGGGTGCAGGAAGGGGTTTGGGTGCAGGAGGGGTTTGGGATGCTGGCTCCGGGAGGGGGGTACTTACCTCGGGTGGCGGCGCAGCGGGGCTTGGCCCTACTCAGGCACATCGGCACCTCCTCCCCATCACGAGCTGGGCCACCCTGTCAGCCAGTAGTGCACCACGTGGCCACGCCACTCTCTCCAGCTAAAGGGAAAAGGGGTTTGGGTACCATTGCAAAGGCTTGAGTTCTTTTTCCTTCGTTTTCTGGATGGTTAAAAATATTTCCAGGGCTGTTGTTGCAACGGGAGTCACAGCAATAACTCGGCACGGAACCCTGAGCCCCCCGGACCTGGTTACGATTGTAATAGTGAGCAAGGGTTTCATTAACCTTGGGTCCATAAGACACCCCCCCATTTCCACCCAGCCCAAGGCCTAGCATGGCTGCTGGGAGCACTCTGCCGTTAGCCTCTTCCCTGGCTAGAATTCACCGTGGATGCCTGTCCCGTGCTTATGCTCTCATTTCTGATCCTCAGACACTCTTTGCCTCTCACCCGTTAATCCGTCATTGTTCTGCTGGCCGAGTCGGGGGCAGTGGCTCCGTCAAAGGCCTTTTCGAAAGTGAACCCTCCACAGCTCAGCAAGGGAAGAGTTTGAGGGGCTGGGCTCTGTGCCAGCTCCTGTGGGTAAGAAGTGAGAGGTCGCACCGAAGTCTCCAGAATGAAAGCTGCAGCTCTCCTTCCCTGCGGCTGCCTCCCCTGCTGGAGTCTCTCTCAGGGGACTGCACTCAGGGCTTGCTTGGCAGTAATGGACAGACAGAGTATTCGAGGCTGCTGGACACAGACAGACCCTGTGGTTGTCTCTGGCTCCAAGACTGATGGACACAGCCTGTGTGGCTTAGTATCACCCTACAGCTCTCGGCCTGCCCTAAGCAGCCGTGGATCGCCTGATTGACTATTCCACACCACCTGCTGGGACAAGCATGCTGCTGCTGGAGGACAGCAGTGGTAGCATGTGGCGGCTAGGCTCTCAGCTGCTATGTGGCGGGAGCACCTCCCAATGCACCAGCACAGTGGCTCAGCTTTGCAGCCGGTGCACGGAGCATTGAGAAGGCGGGTGCGCTTGGGAAGGGCAGGGTCGCATCTGCTTGCGCTGCTCAGGTCAGTCAGTAAATGGCGGGAGTGTTGTTGTTAGCGCATGCGGGGAAGTTGGCGAGTTGTGTCCCTCACCCCAAATACCCTGATTTGTCTGTCTAACCTAAAGCCGGAATCGGACTGCACAGAGTAATGACCGAGGGAGGAGAGTCTACACGTCTGTTTATCGTATACGTTGTTTTGGGGGCCCTGCAACAGGCACTGTTAGAGGGGCTGGAGTGCATCATGCCACACAGCCTTGGAAAGAGAGGCTCCCAGTCTGTTACCATGGAAGATGCAAGTTGTACGGGTGATCTGGACTACGATGCCGAGCAGACAGAACGCTGCTCCCCAACCTGTCTGACAGCGTGGGGTCGCCATCCGAGATCAGAGTGAATTTTCGACCGTGCTGTACTGTGCTGGCTGCCAGCCTCCATGCAGGTCGGAAGAATTAGAATCCCAGGGTGTCCGGTTCCAGAGGGGCAGCCGTGTTAGTCTGTATCAGCGAAAACAACGAGGAGTCCTTTGGGCATAAGCTTCCGGGGGCTAAAACCCACTTCGTTGGATGAACCAACCAAGACCACCGCTGTCCACTGAGGCCAGCGAAGGCAGCGCCGCTGCATGGCGTGTCTGACCCACACAGAGCCTTCCCTGACCTAGTGCTTTTAGAGAAAAATCTGATCGTTTTGGACAAACGTCCCATTTCAGTATTGTTTTCTCGCTATGGTCTTGATCCTGCACGCTTTACTCACCTAAGTACTCTCACTGAGCTCAGAGGGTGAGCAGGTTCCTGCTGCTCAGCTCCTGTTACGCTACATCCTTATTGATTCCTGATTGTAACGAGAGCCGGTGTCCCGTGAATCCTGGTGAGTTGGTCTAGGGACTAACATCCACATTATTTTTAAAATTTCGGTAATAACCTCCTAGAAACTGAAGCATTTTCATGATTTTTTTTTTTCTTTTTAAATCTGAATGTCAGCCATGAGAACAGAACCACCAGCTCCGGTTAATCATTTCTGCTCTTGGTCAGCTAAGGGGGGCGGCAGGTCCAGCCCCCATCAGGACAGGACTGTTGTTGTTTGTTATTTCTCCACATATTTCCGAGTGCACCATTGGCGTTTCGTGCCATCGGAGAACCATCCGGAGCTCTTCCCTCAAAAGGCTTGACTCGGAGCGGGAAAGCTAGGCTAGGCAGCACTGATAAGAAGTCAAGATGGTCAAAAACACTAACTCCTCAAGGAAAACAAAAAATCTGATGATAGGCCCCTTCTCGGCGGGAGAATGACTCTAATTCCAGCCTAGCCCTTCAGAGGGAAGTGAGATAAAACCTGGTTATCGAATGATTCTTGGACGCAAGACATTAACTTCAGCCTTTAAAAAAAGCACAGGAAGAACAGCAGGGTAATAAGCATGTGACTCAAATGGCCTTCAAGGTAGAAATTGATCAATTTAGTTTTAAAATTCTTGTTAAGTGGCTACAGGGGCCCCTAGTTCCGAGTGACTGTTATTAGACTGCATCAGAGGCAGGCTCAGAGAAGCGGAGCAGAGAAGCATAGGTCCATCAATGGCTATTAGCCAGGATGGGCAGGGATGGTGTCCCTAGCTTCTGTTTGCCAGAAGCTGGAATTGGGTGACAGGGGATGGATCACTTAATGATTCCCTGTTCTGTTCATTCCCTCTGGGGCACCTGCCATTGGCCACTGTCAGAGGACAGGATACTGGGCTAGATGGACCTTTGGTCTGACCCAGTATGGCCGTTCTTATATTAAGCAGTCATCTTGGCTTTAGGGCTGCACCCAGAGCAGGAACAACCTGCCAGAGACTGCATTCGCTAATCTTTAGTAGGGTCTGTTAACACATCAGTGAAGTGCCCCACTCCACTGGGAATCAGCAGCCATCGGGAATCCAGCCCAGCTGCTCCGCCCTCTCCTGAACAGAGTTTCGAGCAAAGGTCATAGAGAGACTTTGCCTGGTACAGAGATGAGAGGGACCATGACATGGAGAGATGTATGAGTCCTGGCCTGCCAGGGCCGGCTGTCTGAAGGCACAGTTGCCCAGTAGTCGGCACAGGGGCTTGTGAGTCAGGACTCCTGGGTTCTGTTCCTGGCTGTGATGCTGCTGGTGTGTGTGAGATCTTGGGCAAGTCAGACAGGATGGTGATGAGGGCAACAGCAGTACTGAGAGAGCAGATGCCTGCGCTTGGTTCCTGTCTGACCCGTAGCTAACGCTGGCAGAGGCAGGCGCGGCACTTGGGGAGCCTGGGATGGAAGGTGCTCTGTCTATGACCCACTCCCAGCGGCGCCGGGGCAATTTTTACAGTGCAGGCGCTGAAGTCGGAAACCATATGTTAGGGTTGTTAGTACTACTTCCCGCCACGGGGTGCAGCAGACTCCTAGTTCCAGCAGCTGTGCCCCCTGCTGCTGCTGCTGCCTTGTCTAGTCAGCATGCAGAGGAGGAGATGCTCCCGGGCAGGAGGGTGAGGGCTGCCCTCCATATCCCTGAGAGAGAGGAGGCAGCCGCTCTTTGCAAGCCCTCTCCCAGGGGCCATTACCTGTAATGGGATGCTGGCTGCGTTGCAGGCGGGTTGTATGAGCTCTGCCATTTCCCCCTGCAAATCCTCTGGGTGCGAAGGCATTTGGAATCCTGCTCCAATCACTCATTTCACCTCTTAAACAAACCAACCCCAAAGCCGCCCCCTCCATGGGTTATTGATGGGAAATGCAACCGAGATGGAGCTATTATAAGGGTGGGGGGGGGGTGCATAACTGGTTGGAAAACCGTTCACAGAGCGTAGTTATCAGTGGTTCACAGTCATGCTGGAAGGGCATATCGAGTGGGGTCCCGCAGGTATCGGTTCTGGGTCCGGTTCTGTTCAATATATTCATCAATGATTTAGGTAATACCATAGACAGTACATTTATAAAGTTGGCAGATGATACCAAGCTGGGAGGGGTTGCAAGTGCTTTGGAGGATAGGATTAAAATTCAAAATGATCTGGACAAACTGGAGAAATGGTCTGAAGTAAATAGGATGAAATTCAATAAAGACAAATGCAAAGTACTCCACTTGGGAAGGAACAATCAGTTGCACACATAGAAAATGGGAAATCACTGCCTAGGAAGGAGTACTGTGGAAAGGGATCTGGGGGTCAGAGTGGACCACAAGCTAAATATGAGTCAACAGTGTAACGCTGTTGAAAAAAAAACCAAACACCATTCTGGGATGTATTAGTAGAAGTGTTGTAAGCAAGACATGAGAAGTAATTCTTCCACTCTACTCCACGTTGATATGGCCTCAGCTGGAGTACTGTGTCCAGATCTGGGCACCACATTTCAGGAAAGATGTGGACAAATTGGAGAAAGTCCAGAGAAGAGCAACAAAAATAATTAAAGGTCTAGAACACATGACCTGTGAGGGAAGATTGAAAAAACTGGGTTTGTTTAGTCTGGAGAAGAGAAGACTGAGAGGGGACATAACAGTTTTCTAGTACATAAAAGGTTGTTACAAGGAGGAGGGAGAAAAATTGGTCTTCTTAACCTCTGAGGTTAGGACAAGAAGCAATGGGCTTAAATTGCAGCAAGGGTGGCTTAGGTTGGACATTAGGAAAAACTTCGTAATTGTCAGGGTGGTTAAGCACTGGAATAAATTTCCTAGGGAGGCTGTGGAATCTCCACCACTGGAGATTTTTAAGAGCAGGTTGGACAAACACCTGTCAGGGATGGTCTAGATAATACTTCGCCCTGCCACAAGTGCAGGGGCCTGGACTAGATGACCTCTCGAGGTCCCTTCCAGTCCTATGATTCTATGAAAATTGTTCCTAGACACCCTTCCCCTCAACCCAGCCTCCCCGCCGCGCAGGGTAAGTGTGCTGAGTGTGTCCCTGCTCTGGGCAGCCCTGAGCCTTAATGGCAGGGCCCAGCAGGGTCTATCTTGTTAGCGTTCCTGGTGTCTGCAGTCAAAGAGCCGCTCTCCGAGCAACAGCAACGTGCCCTTGTTGATACGTGCCCTTGCAGCCAGAAATCTGTCTTTTTCCTGTAACAATTTAATCAGTCCCCCAGCTGTCCTGCCCCTGTAAATCAGAGGCTGCACGCCAGGGGGTGCTCAGCTCCACAGGACTGTGTTACATCACTGAGGGCAGAGGGAGATGCTGAGACTTACCCAAACTTCTTCCAGGAGGTTGTGTAGCCTCGTTCATCATGGCTTTAGGAAATGCATGCGCTATAGGGGACTGAGTCTGTCTCCCTGCAGGTCCCCCGATAAGATGTTAAAGGGATGCTGTATTTGATCTTAGAGGAAAGGCCACAGTCATGTGAATAGGAAAACACGGCAATCAGGTAGCACGTGTGTATGAAGTGAATGGATCAGATGTCTCCCACCGCCAGGGCTGGGCGTGTCCCCCGGGTGGCAGGCCTGGGAAGCGGGTAGCTTTGTGAACTGGCCCCACTGCGGCCTGCTCCCTCTCGGAGCTCCTCCATCCGGAATTGTCTCTACCCATGCTGTGCAGCCTCTGTTCTGTTTCCCTCCTAGGCGTGGCTGACCGAGATCCATGAATACGCACAGCAAGATGTGGTCCTCATGCTCCTGGGAAATAAGGTGAGTTGGGCCCGACCACGAAGACAAGCTAGTTTCCAGGCAGTCACGCTGTCTCATTGCCAGTCAGGTCCAGGACGCCCCCCGCCTATGGGAGCTCTGCAGTAGTGGGCATTAGCCATCTGCAGATGTGGTTTCAAAGCCTAACATTGGAATGAAATGTTGGGGGCTCTCGGGAGCCCAGGGATGCCTCCATCTCAAGCTGGCAGGAAATCCGCTTTGTTCCTTATGCTCCGTGAAGCAGGCATCACTCAGAGCTGGGGAACCTCCCCAGGAGGCTTCTGGTGCTGCTGGGCCCTCAGCAAGGTCTCTTAGCAAATGTAATCAGGAGAATTAGGTTATGGGGGGATGCAGACTCGGCTAAATGTCCAGCAGTGCCCTGCCCTCACTGTGCTGCGGCATTTGCTGGTCCAAGGGCCTGACCCTTACCAGTGATTGGGCTCCCTTTCTGAGTATCCAAATTACCAGCTGCGTGAGTGATCCTGGGGTGGGGTGGCCAGTTACTGCCATGGAGGTGGGCGCGGTCCTGTGTCTGGGGAGGTCTGGGTCGGCAGAGCCCTGTTCCTCTGACTCAGCTGGTTTGCAAAATTGGGATGTGTGATACTGCTTGGGGGAAACTCCCGTTTCTTCACTTTGTTACATCGTTGCCTGATGTCAGCATGCCCAGATCCTACTGTACAGAGTTAGTGATGCTTAGGGCATCTATCACCTCTTTGCTCCAAAGATCTTGAGGCACTTTGCAGACACTGGGCCCAGTCTGCTAACAGATTTCGCTGGCTTTCACCGTGGGGGGAATGTGGGCTGCAAGCCCCTGTACGCCGCTGTAGTGCAGGCCCTTACTACAGTGACAGGGGGCGTTTCCGTCGCTGTATTAAATCCACCCCCTGGTCAATGGAAGAATTCTTCCATTGACCTAACTCTGTCTACAGTGAGGTGAGGTTGACCTAATTACATTGCTCAGGGCTGTGAAGAATTTTGCACCCTGTGTGATGTAGCTACTTGACCTAAGTTTAGAATCCTAGACCTCATAGAACCATAGTCTAACCCCCTGCGAAGATCCAGGATTTATTGTGTGTAAACCTTCCAAGACAGACGGTTCCAGCCTCCTTTTGAAAACCCCCGGTGAAGGAGCTTCCCCGTCCTCCAAAGGCATCTGCTCCATTGGCCGACTGTTCTTACAGTTAGGCAGTTTTTCCTGAGATTTAATCTAAATACTGTAGTTTGAACACGTTGCCTCTTGCCCTGCCCTCTGTGGCAAGAGAGAACAACTTTTCTCCATCTTTTTTATGGCAGCCTGTCAAGTATCTGAAGACCACGATAGATGTCCCCCCTTAATGTCCTCTTTTCTAGAGGTAGCCCAGGTTGGGTCTGTGAGTTATTACTTGGCCAGTGTTTGATTCTTGGGTGCCTATGAAATGAGAGGTGCTTTCCATGGGTAGGCTCCGGAGGAATAGGGGCATGTTCAGTATGGAACACGCAGGCCTGTTTGGAGACCTGCTTTACTGAGCTGCTTTACTGAGTTTCTTCCCTAGTCTACAAAGCGGGTCCTGAGTGGGAGGAATGAAGAGGTGTCCGTAGAGTCTGGCTATATGTCAGTCCCTGCCTGTGGGGATCAGTGATCATGCTTCTCTGAGGGTTGGTTCAGCACTTGCTTTCCCTCCTGAGCAGTGGAGATCTGGACGGACAGATCCTTGCCTTCTCTCTCTTTAGTGATAAACATTGGTACACCTAAACTGTGGTCAGCCGCCCGGCCAGGAGTCAAAGGGCCGAACCCAACTCGCTTGTGAACTAGCATGGATCCCAACCAGCTGCATCCTCAACCTGGGCAGCTCCCAGTAAGGCCAGGTGCCCTCTGGATCCAAGCAGCCTGATGCTTCTCTGGCTGCTCCCCTGGGTTTGAGAGCGGGAGCTGTGCTAGCCAGAGCCAGGCACACTTGTCACATTCTTCTCTGATACCAGACTCCAATTTTGTCGGCCTGAGACTGTTCCCTCCTTCGCGTCATAAGAGCTGATTTGCAAGAACATTACAGAAGCCCTCCCAGAAATACTGAATTGGAAGCAAAGCTTCGGGAATTAAAAGAATCGTTCTTGTCTTCATTCAGATCTCACTTACAAATCCCACCTTAGCCTTTCCGTTCCCGTTACCAGGGAGGGGGCTGCTGCCGGAAATGAGAGGCCAACTCCAACACAGTGCTGGTTGTTTCCACTAACCTAAGCGAATTACAAACACTTCTTGTTTATTGCATCGTGCCAGCAGCTGGATGATGGGTCTGATCGGGACCTGCCTGCGTCTGCCTGGGTGCACATGGACCAGTGGTCTATTGAAGGGCCTCTCTTGTTCATTCCGGGGTGTCTCTAGGAACTTCTTTGAAGTGAATGCCTTGGTGAGCCTGTCTGGAACTCGCTGAATTTAATTTCTACTTCAGCCTACTCTTCCACACCCTCAGGGTACGTTGCTCTCCAACCCTTACCCCCGAGCATGGCTCCTTCCCCTTTATCTACAGAGCAGTGACCCGGCGGTTGACCTGGATTGATTGTATCTTTGCTGGGTAGGGATCAAACATCAGATGTGTGCTTGTTTCCCTGTTGAATCGGTTTAGGGCAGCCCTGCCACTCCATCCATTCACTGCAGGAGACTCCTTGGACACGTGTGGCTTTAATCTCTCTCCGGGGCTGAAGCCAAGTGTGCGTTGATTCATTACTTAGTTCTCCAACTCGAAAATTCTAGTCTTTCTGCCCTGCTATGGAGCCATCATTCAAGGATCTCAGAGCATTCAACAGGCATAAGTTAATGCGACACCGGGAAGTGTTCGTCTCTCCGTGTTATAGACGGGAAATTGAGGCACAGAGTAGCTAAGAGGATTTGTTCAAGGCCAAGTTAATGACAGAGCCATGGATGGAACCCAGGAGTCCCAATTCTCTCTTTTGCTCTGAGCATTAGATCATATGCCCCCTTTCCTCGAGCAACAAGTCATGGCACAGAAATCGCAGCCTTAGCCCTCCTTGTGCTTTCCCGGCTCCAATAACTCAAGCTGGTCTCCCCAGCACGTGTATGGGAGAAAAGACACCACCTCCTTTGGCCCAGCTCTCTTGTCAGTGAAGTGAAATGTGATTTACTGGTGACGCTGGGGGGGCGGGGATGCTGAGTGACTGCACTATTCATGTCCGTGTCAGCCCGCGCTCCTTAGCTTTCCCGGACATTGCTCTGCTGATCCATTGCAAATTGCTCTTTGTTGTTATCGCTGCTAGGTGGATTCGACCCAGGACAGAGTGGTAAAAAGGGAAGACGGAGAGAAATTAGCCAAGGTACGTGTGTCCTCGCAGCCCAAGACTTCGCCCAGATAAATTAGCTGCTGCTTGCACTTGCTTGGGAAAGTTGCATTTACAGTTAAGCTGTGAGGCTACAGCCGCTGAACAATGAGTCTCGGGGCTGAAGGCTGGTGCAGGGGCCAGTCTGTAGTGGGAAGGAGCCTGCGCAGTGCTGCCTTGCATGGCCTGGCTTTTTCATTTCTTGTGTTTCTTTCCCCTCTCTCTCCTCTCCCTTCTCCCGCTCTCTGCCTCTCCTTGTGCTTTCCCAGCCCCTTCTCACCCCTCATGCTGCCCTCGCTTCGCCGCCTCGCTGCTGTTTTCAGTGCTTGGCAGAATAACCCTCCCCCTCCTGGTATTTTTCCTAGCAAACCCTCCTGTCCTCCCAGGGTTTCCCCTAAAGGCCACATTCCCCTCAAGACCACTCTCTGGCAGAGTCCGGTTCCAAGGCCTCTGTCACTTTGCACATCCGGAGTCAGACGGGTTTGTTAGGGACTGTGTCTGGAGCTGGGCTCTCTTGTACCAAGCAGACAGCATGAACCCGTGGCCTGTCCTGGGCCACTGATGGGTCTCGTACTGAGACGGGTCTTGTCTTGCAGGAGTACGGAGTGCCCTTCATGGAGACCAGCGCGAAAAGCGGCTTGAATGTCGACTTGGCCTTTACGGCCATCGCAAAGTAAGTTACCTGTCCTCCTGCTGCCTCTCCTGTTGGAATGCAATCTGCACCGCTCCCAGTTCTCCGCTCCCTTCCCGCACTGACACAAAACGGGTGTTCAACACTGAAACAGAAACCACAGCCCGCCATTGCCATGGCATTATCCTCTATCTTTGCATGCCACGGTACGGCGTGGGTCAGCTAGCTTCACCCCCAGCCCTCCTCTGCCACCAAAAAATAATCACAGCCCCCATCTTTAAACCAGCCTCTGGGATTTGTTTCTCTTTTGTATACGCAGAGGAAAGTTCTGAGAAATGGCCATAAAAACCATTGAAGTTGACTCTGAATTCCATTAATTTTTGGTACCAATCGTATCTAAGGAGCAAGATGAGTTGATTCAGAGGCTTTTTCTTGCATTGTCTGCATCTAAGACTGATTTAGGAAAGCACTTAAACGTGTTTAACTTGACGTCTGAAACGTAACTTCAGTGGGACTTTAACTATGTGCTTAAGTGCTTTCCCGAGTAGAGACGCTTTCCTGAACCACAGCCTAAGTACCTAGCCCAGCCCAGCCCAGCCCAGCCCAGCTTGAGAATGAGCCACGGCCCATGGCACTGCGATGAAGACGGCATTGATAACTTTCCCTGCCTGTGATTTGCTCCCGGGGGTTCCTTTTACAGGCAAAGCGATAACCTCATGTCTGTCTCTCCTGCAGGGAGCTGAAACACAGGTCCATGAAGCTGCCCAATGAGCCCAAATTCAAGCTTCATGACTACGTGAAGAAGGAAGTCAGAGGCTCAGGATGCTGCAGATCCTAAAGCGCAGGCTCCAGCAGCCAGGGCAGCTGTATAGAGACTCATGCCACATGTTCGTGTGCCACACTCCCTCCTCGTGGACAGTATGTGCATGTGTGTTCATTGTCTGTGTATTCTCGTAACGGTGAGCTGAGATGTGGAGTGAAAGGAGCAGAAGAAAAGGCTCTTTCCTGGCAGCCCCGACGCTGGCTCTGGTGTAGCCACTTCATTCCAGGCACCGCGGCCCAACACCCCATTGTAGTAGTATTCCTTAAGTACATGCTGTGATCGCTTCAGGTGGGGTGTAAAACTTCAAGTTCCTCCCAGGGGGACAAAACCGTCTGTCCCACGTCAGTCACTGGGGACCTGTCCATTCCTGCGAGCTAACGGTTGCTAATCCTGACATGGGTTTGACGCAGACTTTCTCTAACGTGTCCAAAGAGGAGTTTGATATTGGTCCACACGCACACCTAGGCATCAAGAACTCCTGTTATCATGGTGACTCTTGATACTTACTCCCTCTGTGGCCTTGGGCAAGTCATTTGACCGCCTTGTGCCTCGGTTTCCCCACCTATAAAATGGGGATGATAATACTTACCCAGCAGCAGAGGGCATTGTGAGGATTAATGTTCAAAAAGCTCTATAGAAGTGCTAGGTATTATTATATGACTGAGGGAAACTTTCCCCCACTCATAACTGTTTCTGGGCTACCCCGCTCCATTCCATTTTTCTTTTCCCACTTGGGATTCAATTATGAAAACATTTTGGCCCAGGGTACATTTTGTGTGTATTACAGATCTATATACATGCCCAAGAAAGATCTCTGTTTTCAAGGCAAACATTTTTGTAGTCTCTCCCTTGTTACATACGTCAGTTTTACCATGTTGTGTAATATATATTCCTTGCTAGAGCCTTCTCCTGCTCTGCCCTGCAAAAGACAAAGAGCTTAGCTGTCTTGTTTTGAGTAAGCTCCTGCAGACGTACCTGTTGTACAGAGAAACCCTGATTGTTTACATGTTTGATAAAGGCTTTTGCTCTCCATTATTGCTGTTTCTAGTATTCTGAGTAAGTAAAAACCCCCAATGTATTGCAGCTTATTCTAACTATCTTAACGTGGCTGATAGCGTTTTCAGACTGCAATGCTGCTTTGATTTCTTTAAAACTCTTTTGGGATAGATCTTGCTTTCAGCTAAAGAAAACCAAGGAGAATGCTATAGGTTTTAACTGTACAGGTTTGTTAAAAGCCCTTTGCCAGCACTGTTCATTGGAATCCCCCGCCCCTTTGTCTTTTAGCAGTGTTATTTTTGTAATGTACTTCTAAATGCAATGTTTGGGAGAGTTCAGAGACATTGTTGCCAAAAGGGGATTTTTAACTGCAGATAGTTGCAAATTTCATATTTATGACTATCAGGGTTAATTGCACTGAATTTCCCAACACCACTTTAATTGTGAAATAAATAGTTATTTTAATCAGCAAATCAAACCCCCACCACCTGCAAGCCGGTTGCGGATTACTTAGCTCATTAAAATCAACCCCCTTGTTCTGTTCAGCTGAACCAAGTTAAGTTGGGATGCTGCATTCTTTCCACACCTAAACCTTGCTCCTGCCAAGGGGAGCTTGGAGTTTGAAAGGAACGCAGGATCCAGGCACAGCCACTGAAGCAATGGTCTCAGGCCGCAGAGAAAGTCACTTTTCCACAATGAACTACTTTAATGGTGAGTGTTGTACAAAGAATTGCAGATACTCTGTTAAGGTCAGTTTGATGCATTTTTAGTAGCAGCGTAAGGGCAAGGAAGAGTCCTAAAAAGAAAAGCTGCAACCCAGGCCTCGTCAAAACATGGCAATTATTTTCCCCTGGAAATTTTGCAATTTTTCCTTAAATTTCTCATTAATTTTTTTCGGATTTTTGCTTAAAACCCGTAAACAGATTTTTTTTTTTATTTTCATAAACCAAAACCCATTTTTTCCTTCAAAACAAGCAAAAAAAAATTTACCAAAAAAAAGTTGGATTTGTTTTTTTGTCAAAAAATGTTTTGGTGAAAATCTTTGGACAGCTGTCCAGCACTGCAGCAGGTAACATGATGTGAACCTTGGCCTGAAGAGGGAGATGCTGATAAATCCCAGCTCTCCGCTATAAATAACTGACCCCACCAGGCGTGTTATTGGACAGGACTCAGTGTGCTGTTCTGCAAGTGTTTGCAGGTAACGAAATGCATCACGCGGACCGCACTTCCGGCCAGTTGTCTCCATGCAGCTGGTGTGCCCTGTAGCAGGGCCCAGTGAAGTGCAACGACTGCACTGGATTCAGCAAACTTGTCTGATCCTCTCCTGGTCAGAGCTGTGTCTGAGAGATCATAGAAGCCACATGCAGGGAACAGAGTGGTTTTTTTGAAAAGATGCAGGTGGAAAATATTAATGGAGAAAAGTGGCATTCCTCTTTATTGACTCTGCTGCTACTGACTGTGCACCAATATTCTGAGTCACTACAGTGTATTTGCAGAACTCCTAGGCAGAGGCAGGTTTCAGAGTAGCAGCCGTGTTAGTCTGTATTTGCAAAAAGAAAAGGAGGACTTGGGGCACCTTAGAGACTAACACATTTATTTGAGCATAAACTTTCGTGAGCTACAGCTCACTTCATCAGATGCTTCCAGTGAAGTGAGCTGTAGCTCACGAAAGCTTATGCTCAAATAAATGTGTTAGTCTCTAAGGTGCCCCAAGTCGCCCTTTTCTTTTTAGGCAGAGGTAGTTGTCTAGGGCTAGGAGAGGACCTAGCAGAAATATACATGGGGACATTAGAGCATCACTACTGTTCATTTGGGCAATGAGTCTGGATCTAGCCTCTGGAGCACGCACTTCTCCTTTTGATCTGCAAAGCAAAGTCCTTCAAGGAGCTTTCTGCTCCTCTCCTTGCGTCTGGTGCCACTGTGTGGCACCTAAAGGAAGTACTTCCCCCTGCCTGCCGCTGAACTGGAAATTGTCAGAACCCAGCACTAGTGAACTTAGGCCATTCCTTCAGTACCTAATGTAGTGAAATCACCCATACACTGAAAATTGTTAGATTCTGCTTTAAAAAAAAAAACTAGTTTTCAGTGGTCTAACAGCACCTGAACTTTCTCAGTGTGGAGAAGCATATGGTGAGCCCCCTCTGCACGACACCAGCCTCATTCGCTGTATGGAGATGCCAAACAGTGACGGCTAATTGCAAAATCCTTCTGGAAAACTCACCAGTATACTTAATCCTAAAGTTCTGGTAGATTGCTGCCTCTCTCCTAGCAGGGCATAATCCTTTGAACTTTGCTGTCTTTAATAAACCTGAAAAGAACCCCCACCTCCATTCTTTAAAATCTGCCACTAGGAACAGAACTATTTAAAATCAGATATTTGAGTAAAAAATGTCAGTCACTGCAGTGTGCTTTCCTGCCTTCCTCCCCAATTAAATCCCCCTGGTGTGAAGCAAACACTGATTGTTTTAATAGCAGAAATTAACAGCCAGTATCAAATAACTGATTTTTTCTGGTTAAAAGCCTAGACTTTAAAAATAAGACTAAATATCCCACTGCACTTGATTAAAGCCCTTTCTGCTGCTTGACTTCTGCAGTCTATTTCTCAAAACTAACCTTGACTCTACTGCAGCACCTCCTGGGACTCGTATAAGTTCTTGGCATCTATTTTTACATGGGCTTTTACTGCCACCAAGCAAGGAAGAATTATTCAGTACATTCAATCATAAACAAGCCTAAGAACTCAGTGTTGTGTGCACTAAAAACTTGCTGTCAGTTTTACAGTTTTTAATGTTCTGTTCCTCTTAATAAATTTTTTTTAAATGAGCCTCTGAGTCTTGACAATGGTATCTTGGTTTCAAAATAGAGCTAAGTAGAAACAAAAATAAAACCCAACACCATCAGCTGTTTAGTTACCCAACCCACAAAAACCCCTTCCACTGCTGTAGGAAGCACCTGTACTGCAATCTCTGATCTCTCAATCGCTTCCATCACAGAGAACTAACATAGGAACGGCCACACTGGGTCAGACCAACGGTCCAGCCAATCCAGTATCCTGTCTACCGACCATGGCCAATACCAGGTGCCCCAGAGGGGAGGGAAGTGAACCTAAAAGGTAATGATCAAGTTCTCTTTTAAATCCTCTTATAGTCTTAGCCTTCACAACCTCCTCAGGCAAGGAGTTCCACAGGTTCACTCTGCACAGTGTGAAGAGCTTCCTTTTATTTGTTTTAAACCTGCTGCCCATTAATTTCATTTGGTGGCCCCTAGTTCTTATTATAGGAACAAGCAAATAACTTTTCTTTGTTCACTTTCTCCACACCACTCATGATTTTTATAGACCTACCGTATCCCCCCTTAGTCTCCTCTTTTCCAAGCTGAAAAATCCTAGCCTCTTTAATTTCTCCTCATATGGGACCCGTTCAAATCCCTCATCATTTTAGTTGCCCTTTTCTGAACCTTTTCTAAATTTAAACTGACTTCACTGCTGGACTGAATTGCACCAGGGGAGAAAGATCACATACCTACCCAGGCAGGAACAGATTTGCCAAGTAAACTACATTTCAGATCTCCCAACTGCTCCCCGAATTTGCTCTAGGCAGAGTCCAATGTTCACTCCTGTACTTTTCTACTCAGAACACCTACATTGTCTACTGCTCTAGGCTAGGCCAATTAACTTCAGCTTTATGGTAGGTATCCAAAAAAAACCAGGAGTTTTCTGCATAATTCCAAGGCAAGTCAAATCAAAGGTTTAACCTTTCCATACTTCTCTTTGGAGATACACCTCAACAAATTAACTGTAGAGAATTTACTATTAAATCCTGCTAGTAACAGACTGATACAGTTCATCTTAACCTGTGATGTGAGTAGACTATTCTGTAACAATCAATCTGCTCTCTCCCTCTAGAGCCTACATTGTCATACCTTCCCCCAAGGAAGGCTGTGAAAAGCACCGCAGCTTACACCACTACTCCCAAACTGCTTCAAAGAATAGAGCTTTTATATTGGAGGTCCTGACCTAGCCAATGGATAGCATGTTCAGGATACCATCAAACACACACTAATGACTTAGCATTAGATACTGTCAAATGTTTATGAAAATTTGAGTTCCATACTCAGTATTGAAAATTAAGTAAATCCAGCTCAGAGGCCATTGTTCTCCTTGACTAAGACAAGTTGTTTGGTATTGCCACAAGTTTGCCATTATTCAATATAATTTGACTTTCTTTGTAGCTTAGTTTTTTCCAAATATCAAGACAGCTTTCTTCCATCACTGGGCTAAAAAAAGTGACGGACTTCTCTATCCATTACTGAAGGCCAGAGTAGTAAACCAAAGAATTCCTCATTGCATCAATTATGGTAGAATTAGATTAAACATCTGGCTAGAATGTGTTATCAAGCTTATTAAAATGGGGTTTCTCATTTGGACTATATCTACCAAAGTCCAAGACCATCTTTGAAAACAGAAGATTTGTTAGCTTTAGCTGTTACTTTAAATGGGGATAAATCTTCCCACCTCACCAGAATAAGGTTAAGGGTTACTGAACCTTGGGCCAAAGCTACATGCCATAGAGCAGCATGGAATTAAGGATCATCTTTTCCAGATAAAATGATGATTCTTTCCTCCACACCACAACATTTTAACAGCATATTCTTCTCCTGCTCCCCCACCATAGGCTCTTCCACTAAGCAATGGAACCACCATTGGTGGTCATATCAAAGGGGAAACTTGAAGTTCCTGTTTTAACCTTTTATTTAATATGTTCTATATATTATTTGTAAAGATAAAGCCAAAGAAATGCCCCCTGCCCTTCAAACAGTACTGAGTTTTATGGCAGTTTAGACCAGCACTCCAGAAAGTTTCATCTGCACAAACAACCTTCACCCAGGAGTGAACATTTCTTTGGCATGTTGTGTGAATAGGCAAGTCTCAAATTAAAAGAACAGCAAGTTGTTTCACTCTGTTTAATAAGACTTACATGTCATTTACATTCATACAATATACTTTTCATGTTTCATTCAAAATGCGTAACAGGTCACAAGTGCTTTAAAGTAAATCCAAATTACAGCCTCTGCATTTGAATTAGAGATTTACAGTCCTTTTGATGCCAACAATGGAAGTGAGCTGCTCTTCTGGTCCATTTCATTCCTACAAAGAGACAGCAGCATTACACTCCAACCAGTAAATACACAGTAGTAAAACAGGTAGCAAACTGACTCCCCCCCCCATAGATTGCAAACTTCTCTATTCCAGTCCTTGTCAGAGGATTTTCACCTTTACCTGAACAAGATTTAAAACTGTCTGAGCCTCAGCCAAGAAAACCATAATCAAATACTGCAGGTACAGTTTTCAGACGAGGTGTCAGAAATAAAGTCACTCATCATTGGCTCAAGTTTAGAGTTTGCTGGCCCAGTTGAAACATGCAGACTTCATGGCCTCATTTTAACAAGAATCACTGGTCTAGACTCACCTCTACTTGCGCTGACCAGACCATCCAGCAACCTAAAAAAAACCACACCAGTTAATACATCTCAAACAAGGAATGATAGCTACAAGTACAAAAGTGCAGCCTCGGGCATGAAGTGTAATCAAGTACTGGTTGGGCAATACTCATACGGGGTGTCAGAAATTGAAAGCTCATCACAGGCTACCCTTGGCAGGACACACATTGCAACGGTTAATGCAGCAATGGCCACAACAGCTGGTCCGACCTTTACCTTGGGCAAGCGTGGGTCAGTAGCAGACCCCAAGGTTAAGTATATACACTAGAAAAAACAGGTGCATTAAAGCCATGACAGGGAACAAGTTTTAAACAGCGCAGGCGCAGGACAGCTGTAACACGTTAGCCCGCCGTGCGGCTTACGTCCACACTTGGCAGGGGGCGGGGGGGATGCGATTCCCAGTTCGCATCCGGGGAAGTGAGCTGTCGCTCGCGAAAGCTTATGCTCAGATGAACTGGTTAGTCTGTAAGGTGCCACAAGTCCTCCTTGTCTTTTCCCGCTTTACACAGCTACGCCTGCAGGGACATCGCGCACCGCGCTAAGTCCACACGAGCGGGGGGGATCAACCCCTGCCCGCCGCTCCAAGTGTAGACGCGCCCAGCCGGCACGTGCGACACCCCCACCCTGCCTTGCTCACACTAGGCATCAGCCTCCGCGGCCCCAGGCGTCTAACACGTGCCGGGCGGGGGGGGGGGGTCTGGGCCGCATGGCCCCGCCCAGCGAACACGGGTTCCAGCCGCCACCGGCCCGTCCGCACTAGAGCTGGAGAGCGTGTGAGCCGCCCCGTGTGAGCGGCCCCGTGTCTAGCCCCCGCCCCGCAGGCAGCCCCCACACCGGGGCCGGGCCCGGACGCCTGGGTTCCGGCCCCCCCCTCAGCGCGGAGCGTCCCGCGGGCTGGCCGGAGGGCCCGGGCCGGCTCCCCCGGCAAGAGGCCTCCGCAGCGCCCCGGCGCGCCCGCGAGCCGCCCTCACCTCAGCCACCTCCGCGCAGAGAGAGAGTCTCCGCCCCCTACCGCGAGCTTTATGGCCACCCCCGCCTCCCGCACAGCCAGTCACAAACACTCGTTTCGGAAAAGCCCCGCCTCCCCCGGCTCTAATTGGTAGCTGCCCCCTTCACGCACCAGTCCGGCCAGAGACTCGTTTTTAGCCGTGCGATTGGGCAGAAGCTTTGAGGGACGTACACAAGTGCCCAATAGTGACATGGATTGCAGCATAGAGTGAGCAGATGAGCACCAATCAGGGCAAGGCGGCCTAGGGCTGCTGGGGTTTGTAGTCCATGAGCCACGGGGTTCTCTGGCGGGTGGGCGGGGGGCTGCCGATGAGGGACTACAACTCCCAGGGAGCCCTGGGACCTGCGCTTCCGGCCTGGCTCGGCAGGCACGGCAAGCGCCGGGGCAGCAGCTGGAGGAGGCGGAGGGGCAGCAGATCACTATGGGCCGGTACCGTCCAGCCGCGGTCGGGCCGCTGCCGCCGCCGCCAGGTGAGTGCGGCGCCGGGGATCTGGCCGGCCGGGGCCCCCGGGGACGGATGGGGGTCCCGGCCCTGAGGCTGGGGAGCCCTTGGGTGAGGGCCGGGGAATGGAGGGGGAGGGGCTGTGGGGGGCCGGATCACGAGGGGGAGCTGTAGGGTGGGGGGAGGGGCTGTGGGGGGCTGGATCACGAGGGGGAGCTGGAGGGTGGGGGGGGGGGCTGTGGGGGGCCGGATCACGAGGGGGAGCTGTAGGGTGGGGGGAGGGGCTGTGGGGGGCTGGATCACGAGGGGGAGCTGTAGGGTGGGGGGTTGGATCACGGGGAGCTGTAGGGTGGGGGGAGGGGCTGTGGGGGGCTGGATCACGAGGGGGAGCTGGAGGGTGGGGGGAGGGGCTGTGGGGGGCTGGATCACGAAGGGGAGCTGGAGGGTGGGGGGAGGGACTGTGGGGGGCTGGATCACGAAGGGGAGCTGGAGGGTGGGGGGAGGGACTGTGGGGGGCTGGATCACGAAGGGGAGCTGGAGGGTGGGGGGGAGGGACTGTGGGGGGCTGGATCACGAGGGGGAGCTGGAGGGTGGGGGGAGGGACTGTGGGGGGCTGGATCACGAAGGGGAGCTGGAGGGTGGGGGGAGGGGCTGTGGGGGGCTGGATCACGAGGGGGAGCTGGAAGGTGGGGGTTGGATCACGGGGAGGTGGAGGGTGGGGGGAGGGGCTGTGGGGGGCTGGATCACGAGGGGGCGCTGTAGGGTGGGGGGGCTGGATCACAAGGGGGCGTTATGGGGGCGGTGGGGGGAGGGGCGTGGGGAATGCATCTAGGGGTGAAGGATCTGTGTCTGGGGAGGGGGGGCTTTGTGGGGGAGGCTGTGGGGGGAGACCCGGGGAGGGGGTGTGGGGCAGGCTCCAGGTGAGGAGAATGGGGATGGGACCTGTTGGGGGAGGCTGTGGCCGGTTGTGTGACAGGGGCACTGGCGTGATCTGTTCCCAGCGCTGCAACAGGGGCGCAGTTTGATCTCACATGTACGGGGGGCGACCGGGCTTGCTGGTCGATGCAGGGTCTGCTGCAGGAGCTCCTGGTAGATACTCCGCACCTCAAGGGTTAAGAGGCTGTTGGCCTCTATGCATGGGGGTTACACTGTGAGTTGTTACACTCCTATTGGTTACCCTTGCAGGGGAATGACAAGCCTGACACATTATTGCAACAGATGTTCTATGCTGCACCTGTGTTTAGTTAACTGGCTGACAGCTGTGTGGAGGTGCTGAGCGCTGCAGTTGGCCACTGGATAAAGCTATGCACACGGCTCTCTGGGATGACTCTCTTGGTGGCTGTTTCCTTGTCTTTTTTTAAAAGTTAAATCATTTGTTAAATCCCAATAGGGGATGTGTGACTGTCCAGTGCACAATAAAGCCAGGTCTCCTGTCTCCTTATGGGACGTAGGCCTCAGTCAGTCTTGACTGCCTCTCGCTCTCCCTATCTCTTATCTCAATATCTTCTCTCTGCTAGGTGCTATTTTATGTACTTCTTTATCATACAGTACATTTCAAATCTATATTGGCTAGTTGTGTTGCATGTCCTGCCCCTGGGGTATGTGCTGTTGATTGTCCTCCATTTCTCTTGATCAGCTTAATAATCACATTTCCTTCAGGTTTGTGCCCTTAGCTTTCCCATTACTTGTCTCTCAATATGCATTTAGTAGTAAGATTCTGCAATTGCCTCAAGGATATTTTGCTTATAGATCTTCCTCTTTGGGGCAGAGTAGAAAATTGCTCTTTGAATCTTTCATCTTAGATGGCCTCTTCAGTTCCGCTTGATTTTCGTGCCAACATCTAGCTGCTGTCCATGTACCAGAGCCATTTTTTCCTACTTGATCAGATTTCAACCCACCGATCTTTTTTGTTCTGTGGAGCTATGAAGCGTGGGCTCTCTTTCAGTTCAGCTTGCCTTCGTGCTGGGATCCCATTGTAAGCCACTAAGCGGGAACCTGTCTGCTGTATGCGGATAGACATGAAAGGAAAGATCAGTGTAGACCTCAACAGCTGTTGATGCACATGTAACAAGTAAGGAGCAGATTACTGTGTTCTCCCTGTGAAGATTAACTACACTGCAAAGAACTCCTGTGTGGCATTAATGTATTTTCTGAACTTTGAAAATGGTACCAAATCCTTCCTTTCTGCTCTGGTAAGTTCAGTGTTTCTCCTTAAAGTCCCTGTGCAGTTTTAATTCACCTCTCTCCTAACCTGATTAGCATTAGTAGTAAGTACCTTTGCATTTCAGCATAGAATGGTTGCTGGGTGAGCGATCTCTTTGTAGAGCTGGAGGATCATTTGGTTACATTTGCTATGCGCTCTGGGATGGAAGGGCTCTATAAGTGGGTGAGGGCCAGACAGTGCCGTGGTTACCCTTGCCATGCAGAATGGCGGAAAGCAGGTCAGCCATCTCCATAACAGCATCCCTACCTGCTTCTCTGGATGGCCGTCTGTCTGAGGGAAGTGGGTAGGTCAGGGAGAATGTGCATTGCCCTTCTTCCCCTCCCCACTGGCTCTGGAGAGTTTCCCACTGAAACTCCTAAGGGCAAGCACTAGCTGAGGACTGAGTTGTGTTGCCAGGTAATGGTGAGGGGGACACACAAGGACTCCATGCCCAAAGACCTGTGTCCCTGCAGGATCCTTGCTTTGTTCTGCAATTTCTCCCCAGCAGAAGAATGCAGAGCGATTTTCTTGGCGTTTCCTGGCCCCATATGGGTATTACTGCCCAGAGGCACAGATGTGCCAAAATCTCTCACATGCATCAGGTGAGATGAAGGAACGGAAATATGTGTTAACTACTTGCCTCTCTTTGCATGCATGGCCACGTAGGCTAGGAATTGATTTGTATCCATATGTATGACAGTGAATATTTATATACATTTACATACATAAATGCATAGGGTTGTTCAGTTGGCATGGGATTTTAAATAATTCTTGTATATAGATATCTACCTGCCATGGGTGTGAAGGGGTTAACAGTGCAATTTTCTGAATAAGGATAAAACATGCATGTACAAATAAAATTTATCCAGGGCCTGATTGATATCCATTGAAGTCAATGGAGAACCTCCCATTTACTACGTGGGCATTGGTTCAGACACGAATCTGTCTGCAGTAGGCATGCTGAAGTATGTATGTGGTAACAGGAGTGAGTATCTGGTAAATCAGCTGTAAAACCTGTAAATCTGCAGTAAAACCTATGATAGGCCGCACTCCTCACAGAGGAAAACCATTCTGGACCTAGCAGCTGTTGTAATGTCTGAAATAGAGAGTGAGCCATTGGCCCCCATTGAAGGGTTGATGTTGACTTCTGCTGGCACTGCGGGATCTTGACACCTCTGAAAATGTTGACACTTGGTTAGGTGCTGGAATGTCGATTTCGGGCCTAACTTTCTACACCCAAGTTTGAAGATTCTGAACCTAAGCTCTCTGGGAAAAGCTGAATGTAGCTAATCAAACAGTTGTGACTTATGGCTTTAAGGGTTACCCAGGAATATAGAAGGCTGGGTTGTGGATGCTTTGTTGACATGCTGACTATGTTCCTAACGCTGCTTATAGCAGAGAGAGCTGAAAAATGATGCTGGTTTCAGGCAGGGCCTTGTGGGATTCTGCAGGGAATCGAGGAAGTGTGGGTTGCAAGACATTGCTTCCTGCACCAGGTCTACCTGACATAATTTCTGCACTAGTCAGCACTTGTCACTTACAAGTTTCAGTTTAAGTCTTATGCCCCAAAACCTCTTTTGCATACATGTTGCTCTCCCATTTGTCCAGCCTTGTCAGTTTCCCAGTCAGAAGAAGATGAACTGTTCAGGAATGTAGGGGCAGCTGAATCTAGCCAGCACATGAAGGGCTCACTGATGTAGATGTCAGCAACTGGGACAAGCTTGAACATTTAAAAATAAATTCAGCCCCAAGTTCCTACATTGTCAAATTAATTGCTATTAAAATCCACCCTTAGCAAATCGCAACAGAGGGTTCCTTCATCCACTGGCAAGAGCTGGGAGTTTTGTTCCCATTAGTTAGTGTTTGTGCAGCTCTTGGAACATGCCAAGGTTGCTATTATGCGAGCTGCCAAGAGCAGAAGCCTGGATACACTTTCTTTAAATAGGAGATTGCAGTCGCATACAGTAACTTGCTAAAGAATCTCTTTCTGTTACAGGTTCCTCTGTGTGGCTCCCTGGGACTTCATCTGCCCAGTCTCTCCCCAGCAGGAACTCTGCCGGGTTTTGGAGCAGGCCGTGGCGCTCTGTGACAGTCAAAGGATATGGGGGGAGGAGGAACATCTCGCACCTTTGGAGTTCTGAGAAAGGGAGGCAAAAGGTTCCTTGCAGCCAAGGCTTACTGGGCACAGTCTACAGGGCTCCACATTGCTGGAGTCCGAGTCCAGACACTCCCCAGAAAAGGAGTTTGCTCCATTGTAGCCCAGCCCTATTCTGCTCAGTAACAATCCCTGCAGTGAAGGCAAAAATCTGGGCAGAGACGGAGGATTAACCCTTTCCGTACCAATCCATTCCATTACATTTGTTTAACCTATCTGTAGCTGTACCGTGCTCATCACTGGAGAAGCACTGAGGTGAGTGCATTGTGCAGTCAGCTCTTTGGAACACATTCAGCAGTTACCACTTAAAGAAATCCACAGTTATCATTATTCATTGTATTACCGTAGTGGCTAGAGGCCCCAACTGAAAATGGGGCTCCATTTTGCTAAGGGCTGCACATGTACATAGTAAGAACCAGGCCCTGCCCCAGAGAGTTTAGAACCTAAATGGACAAGATGGGACAAAGGGCTTGGTATTTGACAGTGAGGAACTGAGGCCCAGAAAGATGAAGTGACTTGCCCAAGGACACATGGGAAGTCGGTGGCAGAGGAAATTGATCCCAGCTCTCCAATCCCAGTGCCTTCACTCCCATGCGGTGTGGGTGGCGCTTACTGCACTATTTCCCAGAGTCAGACTGAGAAATGCCACAGTAAACTCAAACATGACAATCTGGAAAGTGCTGGATTCGTTTTTTGGAGTGCTCTGCACTGTGGCTGATCTTGCTCCACTGCAAATAAAATGCCTCAGCAAGGTGTGGCTGGGAAAAGGTAAAGATCAGTTTCTCTCTGGTGAAATGTTCCTAAGTGGTGTTGGGCAACCAAGGCCAAACTGGTGCACAAAGGGGTAGGTGTAAGCGTCCAGTGAGTGAAAATAGCTCCAGCAAGGAAGCCGAAGAGATGTGGTGGTGTTAGGTAAGAGTAGTACCTGTATTAACGCCTGGACAGCCATCAAAGCTGCATTCGTGCTGCCAGGGTGAGAAACTCAGAGGCAAGAGGTCTGGGAGGTTGTTCAGTTCAGTTTGTTGTTCTTGATTGTGCAACTCCCAATAAGGCTAGGACCTGCTCTGCAGGAAGCTGCGTCATGTGACAAGCTGGAGGGGAATTACAGAGGAAGGGATTGTGAAGTGAATATGTTTACTTGGGACTGATTCTGAGTGGTGCTGAGGATCCTGCAACTTCCAGTTGACTTTAGTGTGTGCTGTGGGTGCCCAGCACCCTCAGGAACAAGCCCCTTTTTATTATGTTTGATCTTAACGGTCCCTTCTGGCTTTAAAATCTATAAATCTTCCGCTGAGGTAATGTTAGTCTTTCAGACTGCTTATGGCCCCGGTCAAACAACACACCTCCTCCATCCGTGTTATCTGAAGGACGCAGGGGAGAAGATCCTTCCCTGTCTTATTTCTGCACCCTTCGATTAGGAAAACAAGCAACATTTAAAAATCCTGATTGCTTTTCATCCTTTTATGCTGCTTCCCACACACTCCGGCGTCACTTTGTTCTCTTTGGGCAACAGATCCGGGCGTGCTCGGTTTCCCGAACTGGCACAGTCCCATCACGGCGGCGTTGGGGGTCTCAGTGGTGCATTCGAAGATTTGAGGGAGGAATTTTCAAATGGGCCCTGCACTGGTCTAGCTCAGCTCCCACTGAAGTCAAGGGTAAAATTCCCATTGATTGAAATGGGAGCAGAGTTAGGCCAGTGCAGGGCACATCTGAAAATCCCACCACCAGTTTAAAAAGCAAAGCCAAAAAACACGTGTTAGTCCAAATGTCACTGACAGAGTTTTGGTTCATTTTGGATGGTGCAAACTGTCCTCTTCCCCTTAACGCAGCCTCTCTTGAGCTTCAGCTGAGTCAACAGTGACTCTTAGGAGCTAGGAGAAAACATAAATAGGGGTTTGATTTGAAAGCAATGGAGAAGAGCCATGTGTGTTTCCCCTTGGAGATCACTGGCTGCAGCAGGGGCAAACCTAAAATCCTACAACCAGATTCTTATATCATTGGAGCAGGTTTCACAGGCCTGTAACTCCAGTGAGCCGCCTCCTGATCTATGCCAGTGTTAGCTCTTCAGACAGGCTCTCCGCTCAGTAACAGGGCTCTTTGTGATCACAACAATTCCAGTCACCCCAGCGTTCCCTGGGCAGGTCTGCAAACCATGAGCTGCCGTTTATTAAACTGCTGAACACTATGAATAGTTTGAGAATTTCTGTCCTTCTTTGGCCCAGCTCTAAAATCCCTGTGGAGCGAGCACTGTATGTACTAACCTCTCCTTGGAGGTTTGTCAGGCCAGAGTAAATCCGTGTGTGGGGAGGGTTTTCCTTGCTAGTCTAAATCTCTTTGGACTCCGAGAACAACCCAGACGAAGCCGAAATGGAGAGTTGGGATTGGCTGAGCTGTGGGATTTTCCATCTGAATTTACATATCACCCACTTCTCTGCATGCCTTTCTGTTTACATCACTTAAGAGCCAGCGATACACACAGACACGCACACAGATAGTGGAAGAGACATTTTGAAAGAGTAAAAGTCTGCTGGAGCTGGAGCGCTTTGTCCTGGGAGCCACTTGGTGAGCTTTGCTTCTTGCTTCCAGCTCGAATAGCCCGAGTGAATTTCGCACAAGGTAAAGCCCTGTGTAAGGAGTGTCCTGTGCATGTCAGCAGAGTTTCTGTTTGAAGCATAGTCGGAAGGTGGCTGTTGTTTTTTAGTAATCAATGACAAGTGAGGGAAGTATTATGCGTGTTCATAGCTGTATGCAAACCTAAGTAAGGAAGCTGAATGGAGCTAAAATTCAAGTCCTTTGTGGAAGTGGCTGTTACCCTTCGCCTGCACCTAATTGCAATACCTTACGATATCTTAATGTGCTTGTATATAAGGTCAGCTTGATGCATCATTAACCCTTTCCTGTGCAGTGATCAGGGGACTTCACATTTCCAAACCTGTCACAAATGCTAACTAAGGAGGTCTCATATGTCAGCTACTCTTAAAACTGCCACTCCATTGTAAAGTGCTCTGTGTTATTTAAAGGAAACGTTTGAGTGTTTTATTAGTATGGGAGTTGGTACATTTTCGATCTAAAAGCTGCTACTGAATTTCTGCGCTTACATTTGGAAATCACCATTGTCACAAATTTATCTGAAGGAATCAAGGGTCTGTTTTCAAGTGTCAAAGTGCACAGGCTTCCTAGGTCCATTCATGGCTATCTTTTGCAATCCCTGCTCTCCGTAGTCTCTATTTCCTTTGCTCTGACGCTAGTTGAAAGTTTCTCTAGCAGTAGTGTTGGTTGGCTTTCATTGTATCTGATTGTTTCTGTTTTAAGCAGCAAAGTTCAGGGAGATGTTGTAATATGAGCAGACAACTGAAACGCACTGAAATTTTTCTCTTCTCATTGCTTTTGTGACACTTCTAGTAAGGGGGGCAATGGTTGGCATATTTCAGATGAGTCTTTAAAGCAAACCAGTTGCACCCAGAACATGGGTAAAGCAAGTCATCCAATTTCAAAGCAGTGTGAAAAAAAATGGAGGCTACATATGTTTGGGTAGAGATTATGGCTTGTGTTTCTCGGAATGCCTTTCTGCCAGAAGAATCCCCGTAGAGTTCTTTAAATGGAATCGCTGGACCCTGCCAGAGGAATGCGGCCACCATTAGCATGGAACATAGTGGCTGTTTAACGGCGGACAACAGCAGTACACAACAGTTTAGGACAGGAGGTAAAGAAGAAATAGTCATACAATTGGGGTGAGTTTTAGGAAGGCAGAATGTAATGTGCTGCTTTTAGTGTCGAGGGTGAGGCAGGTTTTCTTCCACTTGGCAACAGTTCCCTTGATATTGACAGGGATTTCTTTGATCACTTATTAAACTTTACCACTGGGTATTTGGTGGTGTTTAAATCTCTTCACAATTCAAGTGAAAGATGGCTTTTAAATCCACTGCAACCAATGTGAGTCAAACACCAACGGTTTGATTGATTGAGGACAGATTAGCTTCTGTTCAGCTGCTGCTTTTTCACAGGCAGATTCCTCGGCCACAGAATATCTGAGGAGCCTGTGTATGAATTGTGGGAGCTGGGGAGGTGAGAAGTATAGGGGCTGAGATCAGGGTCTGTGTTTGTACAGTAAGTTCCGTGGTCTGTTATCACTACTTCTGGGTTGGTCAGCAAATTCTGACATCCTGCCCGGAGTAGGCAGCTGTGCTTTGTTTCAGATGTGTATTTCTTGTGCACACATACAATACCGCCAGGACTGAGGTTGGTGTGGATTCCTGGGGGAAGCTTCCCCCCCCCCCCCCCCAAGTTGCCTAAAATTAAGTCGGGGAAAGCATTGGGAAGCATAGTTTTTGTTTTCAGTGCTGCAAGATTGATTGTGACCTTTGACCTCTGATCTAAGCTGTGATGTGATCTAAGGAAAAACTAGATGCTTTATCCCCCTGAAAATTAGTTTTGATCCAGTTGTAAGAAAGTGTACAAGTTATTGATTCCGTTTTTAAAACAAAATATTGCTAATAGTTTGTCCATAACTAAAGCTGACTATTTTCTAGAAGGGGAAAACCACTTCAGAGGGGCTCAGAGAAGAAGCATGATGTCTGAGCCCAGCAAAAGAACACACACAGACTAGACAGGCTGATTCTGTTCCTGAAGAACAGAGACCAGTGCTACAAAACCTGCCGTCCTGCATGGTAGTAACTGGGGCCCCTTTTATTGTACCTCTGTTAACAATATTTTGCATTTCTCCAGCGCAGTCTGTTGGCGGATCTCAACGCACTTTCTAGACCTCTCTAAAAGACTTGCAGTAGCTCGACCAGAAGTTACAGGCTGCTGCAGGAATCACTTGGTGAATTCTCTGGCCTGTGTTGGACAGGTCAGACTAGATCATCATAATGGTCTCTTCTGGATTTAACAATCTATTAATTCAGCTTCACAGCCCCTGTGAGGTGGGTATTGTTATCCCCATTTATACATGGAGACACTGAGACCCAGAAAGGTGAGGTGACTTTCCCAAGGTCGCCTAATGAGACTGCGGCAGAGCCAGGACTAGAACCCATGAATCTGGTCTCCTTTGTGCCTTAGCCACAAGGCTGTCCTTGCCTGGTTTTGCACCAGTCAAGGATTGAATAAACCATATAGCCTGAACGCGGTCGTAGAGAGACTGAGTCCCCTCCAGGACAGAAGTTGTGACCCACTGACAGTGGAAGGAGGCTCACACTGCTGATGGCTGCGCTGTCTCTGTGTTCTGTGCATAGACTTGCAATTTCTAGGGCTGTCTCTGTCGCATACACACAGTTAATGGCTGAGAGAGAGAGAGAAGGCTCTGCTGAGACCTGACATGTGACATGGGTGTCCGGAATTCTTTATCAAGTAGAGAAGGTGTGATATCTCCAGAGACGTTCAAAATCCACAAAGCTGGCCTCCTGCTTGGTAACCAGCCTTTTTAGAGGGATGCCCTCCCTTGAATCCAAGAGCCAGTTCTCAACAGAAGGTGGCTTTTCAGCTTTCCATCAGACAACGTTTTTTGGCCTAGAAGTAAAACATAGACAGCCCATTCTTATTGCAGCTTGGCAAAGTGGAGAAAGCTCAATCCAACATGGCAGATTCTGTGTGGATTAACTGACCACCCAAAAACTGACTCAGGGAAGAGTTCTGGGTACGAAGAAATGTGACAGAACCTGGGAGATGTAGTTACCGATTCCCCATCGTCTCGTCCCCCACTCCAAACACGTCCTTCCCTTTCCATCTGCATTTGGCCCAGCGTGCTCAACGGTTGGACCAGCTCACCATTTACTTCACTTTGTTGCCCTCTCCCTGCCCTGTAATATTCTTTCCTAGGTGCTGTGCAAATAAGCTAAAGAATGTGTAACCCTCTAGTACAGATTTGCAGAAGTTTGTGATTTTTTGTTATTAAAATACCTGCTATGAACTAAAGAAATTCTATGCCTCAGGGGCTCACACGAGATACAGTAAGAGGGGATACACACACACACCCCCACCCTCACACCCCACCCTCCGTCCATCCTCGCCACCGTTAGGCTGGCTCCATGCACTGGCTGTGTTCTCTAGCAAACAGCCCTCCTTGGTATGATTTCAGTAGCATAGCGTAGCATTAGAGACCACTCCAGTGAAGCTGGCAGGGGGAGGAAGAAAGCTACACATATGAGGCTTCTTAACTGGACGGTACGGACCATTCGGCACATAAAATTGGGAGGTGGCTGCACATTCGTTGGCAAATACCAGACATTTTGCAATATGAGGTTTCCCACCTTTCAGGTCCTTCTTCTTAGGTGCAAGTCTGTATCTAAGGAAATGCATTGGAGGGTTTCTGCCCCGCCCCAGTGAAAGTGTCCACATCACAAAACCCATCATGCCCCTCGGCCCCCTGTGGCCCAAACACGGAACACAGGTTGGGACGTAGACCCAGAAAGAGAAACAGAACTGTATTCAAGCAGGAGGATGGAAATACTGGGGGATTCCTTGTCTTGGGGAAATGGCTCTTCCTAGACCTGGCCTTCCTGCGCCCATTCCTGTTGTAAATAACCCTCCCCAGTGAAAGGGAGGGGACGCCCGGTTTCTGGGGAGCTCAGGGACCAAAAAGAGGGACATCCCTGGAAACAAGCAGGTTCACTTTTCCCACTGCCTTGTAGGCAAGTGCATGAGAGAGGCCAAAGGCTAGACTGGCCATAGGGAACACGCTCCCCTCTTACGCAGAAGTGCTCTTCCTGAGCAGGAAGCAAAGGAGGACTTGTGGCACCTTAGAGACTAACCAATTTATTTGAGCATAAGCTTTCGTGGGCTACAGCCCACTTCATCAGATGCATTCAGTGGAAAATACAGTGGGGAGATTTATATACATAGAGAACATGGTTGAGGCATCTGGGCTTGGGAAGGGCAGTGGGGGAAATTCTCATTGCTGCTGACCCTGCGGAGAGAGGGTTGCTGTCCCTGTGAGCTGTCAGCCAGCCCCAGATTTTGTGGCTGGGTCACTTACGCAGGAATTCTGGGACCTAAAAGTTCAGTGTGAGGACTTGAATCCAGCCCACCTCCCTCGCTGCAGCTGCTTACGGTCAGTCATGTGATTTAGTGAAAGGCTGCGAGTGCTTCCTCTTTTTGATTTTCTCTTGGCAAAAACAGGGAAGCTGCTTTTAGAAATAAGCTGCATGGCAGAGGAGCTCCACAGACATCTGGATCTAGTCAGGCTGGCTAGCTGTCCTCCCAGGCCTGTCCCTTTCCTAAGGTATGACCCCAAGGCCTTTGCCACTAGCTATGGCCCCTGGCCATGTGAACTGTTGATGCTTGCTTGGCTTTCTGGTGCAAAATGGAGATGTCCCTTTCCCTGCAGCAGTTGGTTGGATACCCCCTGCCCCTGTGGGAGATGACCCTATAAAGTCCTGGGTGGGAAAACTCAGCGAGGGTCTCCAAAAATCAGGACTCTAGGGCCTTCTCTGTGGAGATCTGCAGGGGGCTGCTTGGGTGGACACCTGAGGCCACTTGCTTTTCTGAGCAGCTGAGAAGGACATCGCAGTCCCAAGGATGTTGTTATTTCTTGTACATCTTGTATCCTAAAGGCTTCCTTCGGGATCACGGTGTGCACGTATTGTGTATAACACAGAGTACGTCCTGGCATGAATGCGACATTGGGGCAGCCGGCCCCCTCACCTCAGGATGCGATTTTTGTCCTCCTCAACAGTGCTTGGAGCGGGGAAGCTGAAGGAAAATGCAGCGTGCTGTAGGGAAGTGCTGCAGATTCATCCAGGGGTGCTCTGCCTTCTGGGCTAGAGTTGATTCACTGCCCCCGCATGGCGTGAGGAGGATGTGGCTTTCGGATGTAAAATCAAAGTCCTGCCCACTTGTGGCCATCTAAGATCCCATGATCATTTTTGCAAGAGTCGAAAGGTGCTAACCCTAGTGGCCTAAGCAAATTCCAGCTTGAGTCTTTGACATTTGGCCTCCCTGGAATTCCCCTGGTGTCGTGGGCTGGGATATTCTTCATTGTCAGTTGGGCAACTGTTCTATAAGGTGGCTGCTTTTTAGAGGTGGCTGCATTTCAGGACTCAGTGAAGTGATTCCTAGGTAGGGGGTTAACGTAGTCTGGGATGAAAGATGATATAAATAGAAATCTGAGTTGTGACTGCTGCTGTTCTGTAAGCAGCCGATATTCCACTCGGCATCCTGCCCATTGCTTGCATTCTGCTGGTTTGCCGTTCAGGGAAGACCTGAAGCCAACTCCGTCTGCCTAGCTCAGGGGGGCTGCTCAGCCAAGGAGACGTTTAGAAAGAAGAGTGGAAAATCCCCGTCTTCTGGCCAATGTTCCTTTATTTAGGGTTGGATCTAAAGGCCACTGAAGCCAATGGCATCTTTCCGTCTATTTGAATGGGCTTTGGATCAGCCCCCAAGAGGGTGTGTACTTTCCCCATCTTTGATGTACCTGCTCAGGTCCCTTGAGAATTCAACAGTTACACACTCCCATCTGGAGAGGACAGGGAACCAGGGCCCCACGGGTCATGCAATTACATGACTGCACAAATTGCCTCTAATTGTCCTTCCTTTGACTAGTCCATCCCTGTGCCCCAAACCAGAGCTTCCCTTTCCTTTGTGAAGTCTCCATCCCGTATGGTTGCTAAGAAACCCTTCCAAGGGAGAGAGAGTGAAATGGAGTCTGCCTGAGTCTGCACGCGCCTGAAACATTCCCCAAGGAGGCAATTTGCTTCTCTTAATCTCAGGAGGTGTTTGTTCACTCTGAGCCTAACAAGAACACCTTAAATGTCAGCTCTTCTAGCTCCGCTCGCTGTGGGAGGAACGTCAAGCGGGAGCGCTGCTCCCCTGCTGCTGGATGAAATGGTGGGCACTGGAATGGAGGGAGAGGGCAGGGAGCAGGTAGATGCTGCCAAGGTTTGCTAGGGTGGGGAATCACGAGTTCAACCTCTTTCCCTCAAATTTAAGTCCCCTCTGTTCCTGCCCTAAAGGGTGGGGGAAAGGAGAAACCTCCCCTCCCCAACAGCAAGCATCTCAACTGCTTCCTGCTTGCCAAAATACCACACCAACTCCCGCACTTCCTGGGTGCCCAAGCCCCTACCCAGCTCCCCCTTAACCACTCCTGCAGAGCAATTGCCTACTGAATCCTTGCCCTCTGTGCTGGGGCTCGTGCAATGCGCTGGGACTCGGGGGGGCAGCACAAACGCAGCTGAGCTGAACCTAAATCACATGGGGTGCTTGGCTGTCTGCGTGAGCGCTGGCACCCTGGCTGCCAGTGGGGCTGGGAACGGTTGGAAATGGGCGCAGCGGTATCCTGGCCTGGGCAATGGGGAGGAGACATGCATTTGCATTAGGAGTTATTAATACAGTAGCACCAGAGGCCCCATCATGCTAGGCACTGTACAGCTACATAGGAAGAGATTGTGAACTCTGGGAGAAGGACTCTGAGCAGACTGGCCAGAGAGAGTCAGTGGTTTGCCCGAGGGCACGCAGAGAGTCGGTAGCAGAGCTGGGAATTGAACCCTGGTCTGCTAAGGCCCAGCCCAGTGCCTTAACCCCAAGCCCATATTATTTATTCCCATTCTTTGGCCTCTACAGCGATACTCATGACCAATTGCCAGGCTCTTGGTGGTGTCCAGCACCGCTTGAGACTCTGCTCATCTCTGGATTGAAGCAGCGCCATGCTGTTCGTGAGACCACTCCAGTAACTCTTAACATCTCCTACGGGAGGTGGCGTTTGAAAGTGGCCAGTGCACTGCTTCCAAAGAAATGGAAAATATTATCCCACAATGACTTTTTAAAACAGTCTCCGGTTTCTTGCTTTCTGAAACCACAGCCTGTTCCAAAAGTTTAGTTCTAGGGAACAGTTCTTTTCCCAGGACTGATCTATTGTACTGTGAATACTGGACAGTTGTGCAACATGGAACCGAAAACCTGTACAGTGTGTCCTGTCAGGCAGGGCTGAGTGGTGTCCTTTGGGCTCACGAGCAGAAAGTTTAATATAAACATGGCCCGGCACGATTGTCATGCTTATAAGGGCTGATCTACACTTCACAGTTAGTATGCGACAGCTGCCTAGGTGAGGGGTGTGAAGAAACCAGCCCCCTGACTGACTCAGTTATGCCAACTTAACCCCAAGCGTAGATGCAGCTGTCTTACCAAAGAGTCATTCGGAGTGAGGGTGTTCCTGCACCGATGGGAAACCCTTTCCGCTGGCGCAGATAGCCTCTGCACTGCTATGGGGACATAGCTTTTCCGGCGTAGTCTCGGTCGCGTAGAGAAATCTGTAAGTGCGAATTTAGGCTAGGTTGTTGGGCATGTGGTGGTAGCCCGCGAGGCAGTGCTCCATTGAGCCAGTGCTGTACAAACCCCCACAAAGACAGCTCCTGCCCCAAAGAGCTTAAATTGACATAGTGCAGAGGCCGCATTTAGAGCCCTGGAAACCGAAGTCCTGAATGGAGGGAGCTGCCAGGGCAGGGGTCTGTCTAGTCCAGTCTCATCTTCAGTGGTTAGTGCCAGCTGCTTGGGAGAAGTGGACCAGAAACACTGTGCTGGCCAAATATGCAATCGCTGGCCAGAGCAGATGTTTCTCCCGATCTGACCTCTGTTAGTGTTGGCTCGTGCCCTGAAATAGGAGGGTTTGGCTCCCTGTTTAGTTTAATTATTTTCGTCCTCTCTAGTTGACCTGGAGATGTTCTTCCCTGTACAGATGTCTAATCCTGCATTGAATCCTCTTAATTAAGCTCTTGGACTCTGTTATCCAGTGGCAGTGAGTACCAAAGGATAACTATGCCTTGTACAAGCCTCTTGCCTTTCAAATTCAGCTGTCCCCTCTTTATCCACCAGACAGATATAGGAATGCAAGCTTCTCTGCACTGTCCATCCCCAAAGCGCCTCAGCCTTGACGAAGAAGGGGAAACTCAAGAGGGGAGCTCTGTCTCCTGGGCCCTGTGAATCCTTGTCTGCTGTGATGTAAAACTGGACTGAGTGACCCCGATGGGTGTTCCATGGTATCGCGCTGTAGTGGGCCCACACACTGAAGTTTCCATCATTGGAGCAATTAATGTACAATACTGCAGGGTTTTCTCTGTGGTCTGGGAAGTCTCCGAATAGCCATCAGATGGGTAACTAAAGTTCTCCACAAACCCTGGTCTGAATCTGAACTGGTGAGCTAGAGATGGCAGGCTCTGCATCTCATTCCCAATGGCCTGAGGCACCCAGTTCATGTCATGCACTTAACATGAGTCTTTCCACACCAGTTAGTTGTTTTGAACAGAATTTGGGATGGGGGCCTTGTTGCGACTTGGTGTGCATGTTTGTACTGCAAGATTGTGGGTGTGGAGAGCCTGGCACCCTTTCACCTGGAAGATGTCGCCTCCCCTAGGCCGAGAGAGGAAATGCTGCATTACTTTAGGTGAGGAGATTCAATATCACTGTGATCGTTCTGAACAGCAGGCTCAGAAATAACAGCTAGGGAGGACTCCCTCTTAATTTGCTCCACCCTCTCCCCATCTCTGTCACCAAAAGTTTCATGCATTTCTTTACATGGGGCCCAGAACCCGCCAAATAAACAGCTCAGTGTCTGGTGGCTGTTGGCTGGGCTTTGCTGTTTAAACAAAAACCCACATGAGCTGCCTTACTGTTATAAGCCAAGGCCTGATGTGTGCAGGGTGAGAACCACGCCCACATGGAGTCCACTGAAGTCAGTAGGCATGCATCTGAGCATCAGGACCTGCTCACAAAAGTCTCGTCCCAGGATCAGGACCCAGGACTCCTGGCTGACGCTACAGTAACAAACCAGGACTCCAGCCCTACATTAAAAAGCCTGGTGATTGTGTACTATCGAGCCAAAACCATGCGGGCACTGCTGTGAGTTGTAAGCTCCCAAAGGGTTTGTTTGTGTCAAACCTGTCAGAAATAATGATATTAAAAAGATGGACAAATACCTTCATAACATTCTCTTTTTACCATGAAATTTGCTAAAACAATGAATTGGTTCCATCCCAGCAAATGTGTTCAAACAGGATCGGGCTTCAGCCAGCACTAAAGAAAGCAAACTCAGAATTTTCAGTGATTGTTTGTGGGCAATTGTGCGGCTTTGCAAATCTGAACCTAGTGAAATAGTTTAACCAGCTGAATAAGGGAACAGGGGTCTGGCAGCTTCCTGTCCTAAAGGAGCTGGAACTGCGAGCGAGATCCAGGAATCACAAACTTTTAATTGAATAAAGGTTTCTCTCCTGGTGTCGTCTGCCATGCAGCTCGGATCACGCTGAAGATAACTTTTGCAAAAATGTAATAGCTTAACAGAAAACCACGTGTCCTATTTCTGCCGGTGCAGGACCAGCCCATGCTACATGGTCTGAAAGCCCAGCACCATTGCCCTGAATCATAGAATATCAGGATTGGAAGGGACCTCAGGAGGTCATCTAGTCCAACCCCCTGCTCAAAGCAGGACCAATCCCCAATTTTTGCCCCAAATCCCTAAATGGCCCCCTCAAGGATTGAACTCACAACCCTGGGTTTAGCAGGCCAATGCTCAAACCACTGAGCTATCCCATCAGCATGGACACATGTACAAAAAATAGCAAAACTGCCATTGACTAGTCCACAAGGCCAGGAGCAGGCCTGTATCGACCACACTCTTGACTATGGGCCAGCCTTAAGGACGGGTGGTGAAGAAGAATTTCAGTCCACTGCTTCCTGAGCTGGGAGTTCTGGGGAGGCAGCCTACTTTGACTCTAGGTACAGAGGTTACTTCGAAAATCTCAGCAGCAGTAATCTTCCACCCCAGCTGATTCAGAGTGATGTGGCCAGATTGCCAAGGGAAATGTGGCAAGCCCTTGTTTGGATGTTGGGTGGCCTTGAAGGGAGGAAATGGGAGAATTGACCCTTCACCTATAAAAGCTCTTGGCTGTGATTTGAATATGGAGTTTTTGCCACGTGCTGGAAAGGTGGCTTGGGAGGCTGTGACAGGACCCCCGGGGTACAGCTTGGGACTGTGGGACTGCTGTGCCCCCTTAACTCTCCAGCCTGGGCTGTCTCTCACAATGCTTTGCCAGTGCCAAGCAGTAAACCCCTCCAGGCATTGTGATCACTCAGTCACCAGCATGCAGAGACACACCCAGCTAAGGTGTGTGAATGCTCTTGTGAACTGTACACAGGGAAACACCAGCAAGCCTCCCAAGTCCTTCTTTGGAGCAGGGCAAGTTTATTAACTAGCTCACGACTTCATCAAAAGAAAGTGGACATGCACCAGCCTTTGTAACCTGAGCAGATTCCCCACGCACTTCAGACAAACTCCCTGGTTAAGAGAAAACATTACAATAAGTGTACTAGCTACAGAAAGATAGATTTTCAGTTATTATAAGTGGCAGGCATAAAAGGTCAGAGATAGTTACCAAAGACAATAAAAGGTAAAAAGAACAGGAGTACTTGTGGCACCTTAGAGACTAACACATTTATTAGAGCATAAGCTTTCGTGGGCTACAGCCCACTTCATCGGATGCATAGAATGGAACATATAGTAAGAAGATATATACATACATACAGATAAGTTGGAAGTCGCCATACAAACTGTGAGCGGCTAATTAGTTAAGATGAGCTATTATCAGCAGGAGAAAAAAACTTTTGTCGTGATAATCAAGATGGCCCATTTAGACAGTTGACAAGAAGGTGTGAGGATACTTAACTTAGGGGAAATAGATTCAATATGTGTAATGACCCAGCCACTCCCAGTCTCTATTCAAACCCAAGTTAATGGCATCTAGTTTGCATATTAATTCAAGCTCAGCAGTTTCTCATTGGAGTCTGTTTTTGAAGCTTTTCTGCTGCAAAATTGCCGCCCTTAAATCAGTCTAAATCCTAAACCTTATTTGACTAACCAGTATTTGGATCAAGTAGTTTTTCTCATCCCACTGGATGTTGCAGGTAGGTTACAGTCCTTAATACACAGGCTTCCCATTTACGCCTGGGACCAGTCTCCTCAGTTCAAAGTCTTTGCCTTCCCGGTGTTTTTGTTGCTTTCACTGTAGGTGAGGGAGGAGAAAGGTAATCACATGGTGCCACTGTCCCTTATTTTATACACTCAGTCCATGTATCTGGAAAATACTAGCCCAGACATGTCCTGGTGGGCCATGCTGAGTCACTGAGTTGAACAATCCCCCCTGGTGAGGTGCTTGCATAACTGCCCTTGAATTGTAAATCCCTTGTTTACTGTTCCCGGGCTGGTCAGTGACTGGTGATGATCATTCTGCGCCTGCCCCAGGGTTGGTCACCTCCTTTGTCATGGTCACTGGAGAACTAGCAGCGGGCAACTCCCAAACTCACAACATATTTCACTCACAACCATACTGCAAAATCTCATGACTTCATGCTCACGACCGATATACATATTTTTGACAGAACCATGGGTTTCAGCAGATCATGACCTTTCCTCTGATATCTTACATGGCATGCTTTGCATGAAATAGCACAACCATGTATGAATGATGAATGTGGGGGTTACAGGGCACTACTTTAAGGTCCAGTGTGTCACAGAGGTCTAAGCTTCGACGTTAGAGTGAACCAATCTAGGGACCAATCCGAGCAGGGTCAGCTCAGCCCAGTGTGTACGCTTCACTGTGCGAGTCTCCTTCCGATGTAGCTTTAAAGCCAGAGGTCCTGCTTGTTCTCTAGGGATGCAGAAGCCCCCCCTACTGCTTTTGTAAGATCAGGTTTGCCCTGGTACCTGTGGCAAAATTTCCCCTTCTGCTGTTGTGCATCCTCCTATATACTTGCTGCCACTCTCCACCCTAGAGGTGGCTGCATTTCGGGGGCGCTGTTTGTACAGAGTCTTGGAAAGCATTTTGGGAAATGGAAAATAAAATTCTCTCTCATGCTCAAGCCATTTATCCAAGTAGCTCTGAATCAGGGGTTCTCAAACTGGGGGTCGTGACCCCTGAGGGGATAGTGAGGTTATGACCTGGGGTGTCATGAGCTGTCAGCCTCCACCCCAAACCCCGCTTCACTCCAGCATTTATAATAGTGTTAAATATAAAAAAGAGAGTTTTTAATTCATTAGGCGCGGGGGGGTCGCATTTACAGGCTTGCTGTGTGAAAGGGGTCACCAGTACAGAAGTTTAAGAACCACTGGTCTAGATCTCTCTCAGCCTTGTTCAGACTCCTCGGAGTGCCATTCTCTTGTGGATAACCAGGTAATTATTTGGGATCCATTTCAGGTTACACCATCCCATCATGATAGCTACATGTGTAGGGTAGAGGCTGGGGGAGAGAAGGGGAAAGCGGCAAAGGATCTGCATTAGGGGAGAGTAGCAAGTGGGTGTCGGTTGGGAAGGAGGGAGAGAGCCGGGAGAGAAAGAGGGCTAATGGAACTGTGGAAGAAGAGAGGACCAGGAAGGGAAGAGAACAATAACTAATCCCTGCAGAGAGAGCACCTCTTCTCAGTCACGAGCGAGCTGTGCTGCATCGTGTATCTTACACTTTAAAGAGACTCCTGTGTATTGTTGCTGGTGGGACCCTGTCTCACCAGGGCAGAGTTCCGAGTTCAGAGCTGTCTGTCTGCCCCTAAAGCACGGAAGCTACGTTTTTAGAAACGGCCAATGCTTTTGGGCCTCTCAGTTTTTGGGTGACCAACTTGACACCTTTGAAGAGACCTGGTTTCGAGAAAGGGCTGAGCCTCCACCCTCTGAAAAAAGCTCGGACTCCTTTAAGGCATCTTCAGTTAGAGACCCATGTTCAGCAGTCGCTCTTGAAAGCCTGAATGTAGTGTAGCCATGCGTGGACAGTATAATGTCAGAAGGAGATTCATGGGTTAGGAGGGACGTTCTTCTGATCTCCTCTGCCCCTGCAAAAATAACCAACCCTCCAACTTTTTGTTCTTCCTCCAGAGCAAACTTCCCATGACTAATAAATGCTGGCCTAGATTATGAGCTCAAACAAGAGCGCTCGCTACAATCGCTTCTGCAGTGGCGCAGCAAACATCACTACGTCTGAGAACACTAACGGAGTAAGGAGCAGAGCAGGGGCGAGAGATTGGTGGAGGGGGGGAGGAGGAGAAGTATTCCTGGCCTCTTACGCCCTCCTCTTTGTTTGGCCAAAATAAAGATGATGAATGAAAATTTGGCCCTTGGGGCTGCGATCTCCACAAATAAAATCTTAGCAATCTTCTTGTGTATTTTACCAACCTTGGCTGAGTAGCAATCCCCAGTCTGTGCCAGATCAACATAAGAACATAAGAATGGCCAGACTGGGTCAGACCAAAGGTCCATCCAGCCCAGTATCCTGTCTTCCAACAGTGGCCAATGCCAGGTGCCCCAGAGGGAGTGAACCTAACAGGTAATGATCAAGTGATCTCTCTCCTGCCATCCATCTCCACCCTCTGACAAACAGAGGCTAGGGACACCATTCCTTACCCATCCTGGCTAATAGCCATTAATGGACTTAACCTCCATGAATTTATCCAGTTCTCTTTTAAACCCTGTTATAGTCCTAGCCTTCACAGCCTCCTCAGGCAAGGAGTTCCACAGGTCGACACATGGTGACATTAATTCTGCCTTCCTTTCAGACGAGAATGGAAACGACTTTTGGGCCTGCCTATTCCGCTGTGACCACCATCACGAAAGGTGAGCATCTCGCTGCCCCGGAGCACTGCAGCCTTGCCGGAAGGGCAACTTACCACTTTGATTGAATTCTTCCTTCGCTGCACAGATTGAAGTGAACCAAAGCTAGTCACTGCGCGTTCGCTGAGGGACAAGCAACAAGTCACATGCGGTCCCAGCCCAGCTTATTCTAGGGCTCTGATCACCAGGCAGGACAGAGATAAGTGTCCGTGGAAATGCTTTCCAATCAGTCATACTTCACGGTGCTGCGGGGGGGGCCCCTGCTCTGCCCAGGACTGCACAGCAGTGTCCGTTCTCTCCCCTGTTCCAGTTACGGTCCCCTCCTTGTGAACCTCCCAAGCGCTTGCTGTTAGGGCAGATACTTTCCATCTTGCTCTCTGCCCAAATGTGAATTATTTTGGACAGGTTGAGCAAAATCCCCTCAAGTTGTTTTGAGTTCAGCAAGGGGGGACTTCACTTTTCCCATTTAAGAACAAATAAATCCTTGCCCTTTCTTCTTCATTTAAAAAAAAAAAAAAGTGCACAGGATCCAAGAAAGGGAGTCCACAACCACCCGAACCAAAAGTCCCCTTTAAGAAGACCCTCAAACCTACCCCAGCTGACAGAATTCTCTTACTGCTCTGGGAAGCAGGCAGGCTTTCTCCCTTTTCCTCGGGCATCAAGTCGGGGAAGGAGCAGCTTGCTGGAGGGCATAAGGCCCTTATCTCAGAGCCTTGAGACAGAGCAACCAAACTTACCATCAGCGAACAGAAGTCTAGGCCAGGCTGGTGTCCAGGGGCCTGCAACCCACAGCATCCAACATGACTTCTGGTCCCCTGAGTGCTCAGCTTCCCTTTTCCTGTTTAAATAGCCCAGCATCACTGCGGGGCAGGGTGCTCCTCGATTGCTCCCTCGCCGTCTTGGCTGTAAGCGCCAGACTATCCCTTAAAGGGGTAGTACGCCCCACCTCACAGGGCTCCAGCCAAACAGGGTCGGAGCAGGGCATGAACATAGACCTCACAGAGGACCAGTGGCTTTGCTTGCCTTGACAACATTGCTTTTGCTTTAGCAAAGCTAAGACTCTCCTACCACAGGCACAAGTGACATAGTAAAAGGAGCGCTCCCGTTATACTGCATGCTCACAAAGGGGCGAGTAAAGGTTACACTTGCCGCTGTACCTGTCACATTTCCAGACGTTTGAGTAGTTACATTTACAACCTTAGTGTAAATTCGTAACAAGCTGATCTTTATATGAACGTCTCCTCTCTGGGTATAGCCGCCTTCCCTGGCGCCCAAGGAATATCCAGACCTCCCCTGATATAAACAATTTACAAGAGGATAAATGTTAAGACTTTTCAGACTATTTTAAGCTGATAGCTCGAGCGGAATGTCTGTTTCTCTTTCTTGCTGGGCCAGCTCCCCTCAAGGAAGCACTGGTGATAAGGTCTTGATTGCGCTGCCCTTCCTGGAGAGAGGGGAAATCCCTATTCCTTTTCTTTCGCGTCTCCTAAGTTTGCAGCCGCGTTCGCAAGAGCCCTTGCTCGTTAAAGGTGCCGCGAAAAACCTGAAATGTTTCTTTTGCTTTAAAGCTGACGGGACCAATACCTTTAAGCAGCACCGTAGGACTCCATCCTCATCCAGCACGCTCACCTACTCCCCGCGAGACGAGGATGATGGCATGGTACGTATTTCACGGGAGTGACCTTTCTGATCCCACTCGCAGGGGAGCGCATTGTCTGATTATCCCTTTTGAGAGCACTCTGCCAGGCAAGTCTCGATCAGGGCATGTGCAGTTCCTGGACAGGACAGTAGCACAGCTAGACCTGTCTGGTCTTTGCCTGGTTTACTGGAGACACAGAGTGGTGCGACAGGGACCTGTGGGAGGGCAGGTAAGTATCGCTGTCCCTGTTTGGCAGACAGAGAGGTGGCGGTGCTCGCTGATGGTCGATATCAGAGTCAGGATTAGACCTCCGCGTTCGTGGCTGCCCCTGTCTGGTGCTCAGACCGCGAGGCCATGTGTCTGTCAGGCTCTAGCAGTTTGTAGCTGGGGTTAGATGTATGCGTGGGACTCTTCAGACTGCAGCCTTAGCTTTGGAGGTGATGGGCCTCATTTTCAAAAGCAGGTGCCAGAGTTGTGCCCGCTGAATGTCCATGCAGACCAGCTGCAAAGCCCACAGGTCTACTTGTGCCCATGCAGCAGCTCCCCGTGCAGGAACATTCTGCCCCAAGTGTCACTTGTTACCCAGGGTGGAGAAGGGCTTGAAACAAAACTGTTTTTCGAAGGGTTTGGGGTCACAGTTGCGGCCTGCCGGTCTGAACCAGGCCCCTTTTCAGTGGCGCCAGCCGCACCAGTTAGATAAGTAGCTACTTCCACAGAATCTTTTCCTGTTTGCACCTCTAGAGGGGGCCCCTCACCAGAGAATGAAAATCTGGAACCCAGAATCCGAGCTAGACAGGCCGTGATTGTGCCGAAGGGCTGTGCTTCATATTCACCCCATCCACTGGAGCCAGTGGGTTTTACCCCAGCCACGGATGACCCAGTGTGAAGTCCTTAAAGCAAAACGTTGCCGAGTCTCCAGATAGCCTCGCAAAAGGAGACCTTCTTGTTTGTATCTGGCTAACTGATTCATCACACACACATCTCTGAGTAACTTCCCTCCTCCAGGATCAGGTGTTAGCACAGGGTTTGAGAGCAGTGTGGTTACGGGGCAGTTACATCTAACTTAGACTGAGGGCTTTTTGAAACAGTCTGAGTAGACTTTGTCAGACTTCGATAATGCTTAGTCCTGCCATGAGTGCAGAGGACTGGGCTAGATGACCTCTTGAGGTCCCTGCCAGTCCTGCGATTTTATGATTCTTAATTTCAATGCACATAGTTATGGGAGGGATGTAGGGCTTGATCGGTTTCTGGTGCTGTTCCGCCAAAGTGCAAAGCACATGCTTAACTTTGAGCATGAGAGTAATCCCGTACAGTTAAGCATGTGCTTCAATGTTGTGCTGGATCGGGGCCAGACTGCTCAGCAATTTGCAAGATCGGGCCCCTAAACCTTCCCCTAAATTGTTGTGTCAAGGGCTGTGGTGCTTTTGTGAAAACCTCCACACCCTCTTGTCATTCAGTTAAAAAAAACACATAAGAGAATTGTTATTAATATGAGGCCAGATCCTCATCTGGGTTCCATCTGTATAGCTCCGCTGGCTCCCTGGATCTGGTCCATTACGCCTGCTACACTGCCCTGCTCTTGAATCCTATGTTCCGAGCATTGATTTGACGCATTCCTCTAACATCTAGTGCTTTAAAACCCTAACAATATAGACAGAGGAAAAAGATTCCAGCTGGGATTTTCAGAGGAGACTAAGTTAGAGACCTAGGTCCCCTTGCATGTAGGGCTCCAAACGCCAATCGAAAACAAAATAGATCTCTTGTAAGAGCTGTCCCCACCAAAATGTGCAACGCGTCTTCCCTACAGTGCTACACATCAGTCAGCAAAAATAGCAATAATCATAACGAACACGGGAAGCCACCCAGTTGGTGAAGAGCTCTGGACAAGGAGAACTGCGAAGCCATGACTGCCTGAAATCCCAGACTGACTCTCGCTAACCCTTGGGAAAAGCTTCCGTTCCCTTCCCCAGAAGGTGCCAGAGTCTCGTCACCCATCGCAGAGGCAGCTGCAGGCAAACCTGAGCTCTCTTGGGAATAGGATAGTTTTCTTTTAATTGCTGGTAACGAAACCAAAAGTAGCCAAGTGCTGTCTTCATGCGGGGCGAGTGCTGCTGGTTGCCCTACTGGGTGGTGACCAAAGGCTGTTCGGAAACCTACACAGCATGGACCTATCCTTGTTGGGCCCTGCGGGAACGTGACGAGGGTACAAGCTATGGGCCCGGTTTTCATTTACACGATGGCTGCTCTAGCAGTGTGCGAAATGTGCCGTCTTCCCAGCACAGTGTGAAGTGGCCTTAGTGTAAATGCTAATGGCTAACGCTGAGTATCAGGAAACGCTTGACAATGGTGGGCCTGTTTCTGCCCTTGGATATGGATTCTCAGCTCCCACTCTGTTCGGTCGGGGTTGTGCCTGGGGGCGGAATAATGCCTGTGAAATGCGCTAGGTTGTTAATTCTCCACCAAGGGAAGTTATGGAAGCCCCATCGCTTGCGTTATCTGAAGATGGAATGGACAGAATTTTGAAGGATCTGGTGTGAAACAACCCAGCCTTGGCGGAGGAGGGCGAGACTAAACAGCACCTCTGCTAACAGACCTCGTCCCTCTCAAAGCTCTGGGAGAACCAATTTGTGCCAAATCGTCACTGCTGGTCACCAAGCCCCTGGGCCAGGCAGTCCCTAGTGGTCGTTAGCTGGCTCATTAAAGCCTTGCTCCGTGTAGATCTGTGTCCATGTGCATCCAGGAGACAGACGTTCTCCTTGTGTGGCACGTGAAGCTCTTCTGTCGCCCTGGGCCCTGAGTTGTTTTAGTTTTATTGCAATAACGGCTTGACGCTGCATGGAGCCCGGCCCCATTGCGCTTTGTGCTGCTCACACACGTAGTGAAAGACATTTCTGCCCCAAGGCGCTTACATCTGAATAGCCCAGAGCAAGGGAGGAAGAGGAACCTGCCCAGGTGGGGCAGCAGGGAATAAAGCCTAGGTCTCCTGTCTGTGGCAGCATGCTGCCTCCATGCTTTTGTATCGGCAAAACCGAGGGCGATATTTACCTCGAGGGGGTCACCTCCCCAGACATCCGATTTTGCTCACTGTCGCTTTCCTTTCAAAAATTCTAAGTTAACTCATCTATTCCTTGTCATTTCCATTTACACCACTGCTGAGCCACCTGGAACCGAGCCCTGAATCTTCCGCTAGGAAAACTTCATTTCCCTACCTAATTACCCCATGTGCCCTCCTTCCCCCAATAAATCCGTGCAGGTATATTCTAGCTACACCTATCTAAATCTCAGACACATGCAGAGTAGCATTGTTGACAGAACTGCCCCTTCTAGCGTGTGTTGTCTGACTACTGAGGTCAAGCTCCTGCAGTGACTTTCTTTGTTTAATAACTTTTTATTATCTTCCCACCAGTAGCACATTCATGGCTGAGTGCATAAAACTGATTTAACCCATTGGAACTACTCAGCGTTGGGTTTATATATTTACCTAACAATACATTTGCCTACTCTATTAAAAAGAACTCTAAGCTTTGGCTTTTAAGCAGATGCAGTAATGATACAAACTCGAATTCTAGTGTCATTACGCTCTGGAGACGGTAAAAGCAGAAGACCAGTTGGTCCTACTTGCTCATCTTCTTTGGTCCAGTTCAGACTTGTCCCCATCCTGCAGTACGCGGTGGTGTGGCTTGGCCACTTTACTTCAAAAATCCCAAAGCCATTGGTTTTCCCTGCACTTCCCTTGGGGAGCCCATTTTACAGCCTGCTACATCTTACTAGCAGAGATGTTCCCTGATTTTCTCCTACTTATTTTCCAGTCGTGCACTCGTTAAGGCTCCTCTTAACCCATTCCTGTCTGTCCTGGGTCCTGAGCCTGTAAACCCTGACGTGAAAATGCTCGTTGGGGTTACTCATGTGAGTAAGGGCTTGTAGCATCAGCCTTTGGTGCAACCTCTGCTTGTCCCTTCTCAGTCATTGTTGAGCCAAGCTAGGGAAGGGGCCTCGAGAGGTCATCTAATCCTGTGCAGGGGCAGGACCGAGTGACCTAAATCATCCCTGACAAGGGTTTATCCAGCCTATTTTTAAAAACCTCTAGTGATGGGGATTCCACAACCTCCCTTGGAAGCCTAGACCAGAGCTTAACTACCCTGAAAGTTTAAAAGGTTTTCCTAATAGCTTCCCTTGCTGCAGATTAAGCCCGTTACTATCTGTCCGGGAGAGCAATCGATCATTCTTTATAACAGCCCTTACCAGATTTGAAGACCATTATCAGGTCCTCCCTCAGTCGTCTTTTCTCAAGACTAAACATTCCCAGTTATTTTAATTTTCCTCACAGATCAGGTTTTCTAAACTTTTAGCATTTTTGTTGCTCTCTTCTGGACTTTCTCCAATTTGACCACATCTTTCCTAAATAGTGGTGTCCAGAACTGGACACAATATGCAGCTGGGGTCTCACCAGTGCGAAGTAGACTAGGACAATTCTCTCCCATGGCTTACATATGACACTCCTGTTAATACATCCCAGGATGATATTAGCCTTTTTCACAGCTGTATCACGTAGTTGACTCATGCAGTTTGTGATCCACTATAACCCCCAGATCCTCTTCCACAGTTCTACTGCCTAACCAGTCATTCCCCATTTTGTACTTGTGCAGTTGATTTTTCCTTCCTAAGTGTAGCACTTTGCACTTGTCTTTATTAAATTTTATCTTGTTACAAATCAGAGAACTGGTCTGAAATTAACACTCATTTTGAATTCTAAACCTGTTATCCAAAGTGCTTGCAACCCCTCCCAGCTTGGTGTCATCTGCAGATTTTATGAGCATACTCTCCACTTCATTATCCAAGTCATTAATGAAAATGTTGAATAGTGACAGACCCCTGGGAGAACAACACTAGATAGGTCCTTGCAGCCTGACAGCTAACCACTGATAACTGCTCTTTGAGAACCGTTTTTCAACCCGTTGTGCACCCGCTTTATAGTAATTTCGCCTAGACCAGATTTCCCTAGTTTGCATGCATAACACTTTCAGTCTTTTCTCCATCAGTCCATCCCTTCTGCTCCGGGCAGGTTTTTGTTACTCCTCTCCAAACTCTTTCCAGTTTGTCAGTATCACTCTTGTACCGAGATGCCCAGCAATGGACGTACTGCAGGCTGCTCATTCCCCCTCCCCCTTGCTAGGCTGAAGAGTTTTCTCCATTGTTGCTTTAACGCTGAATTGGAAATGCTAAGGGCCATGCTGATGGTTAATATTCCAGTGGCAACATCCCCTGCAAAGCCAATCCCAAAGAGCCCTGCAGCCAGAGCAACCTCCTTGATTGGTGCATGCAAAGCCCAGTTAGCTCTCCCCTCCCAAACAGGAAGCAACAAAGCCCGGCTGTTCTTGAATTGAATTGGAGGAAGTCTCCACACTTACGCAAAGCAATTTGGCAGAAGCTAGATAGCAGTGAAACAACAAGTGCTACTGCAGAGATTATAGAAACTGCAGAGCATGGGAGCTGTCTCGGGGGCAGATTTACTAAGCTTTCTGCAAAGGATTCATTCTTAGCTCCTGCTCTACAGGGACACACAGTAAGTAACTGCACAAGGGAACCGTGGCATTTTAATGTATTGGTGTACGTGGGGCCTGAATGACTACTGCCACCAAAGCTGGTGCGGAGTTAGGTGACCCGTATTGTGTTGGTGATTAGATACCTACTACTTCAGTCCTGTTTTACACTTGGCTAGGCCAAGCAATCTGGCGTGCAGGAAAATTTGGCAGAGCATGTGGGCCCCTGGAACCGCTAAGTTGCACGGAGGAGGATGGGAGTTGGAAGCTCCATGGAGAGGTGGGGTTACTTGTAATAACGTGGTTGTTTTCTGTCTTTAATGTGGAAGCCTCCGATCAGCACCCCACGCCGTTCCGACTCTGCCATCTCCGTTCGCTCGTTACACTCTGAGTCCAACATGTCCTTGCGCTCGACGTTCTCGCTCCACGAGGAAGAGGAGGAACCAGTAGGTATTTTGATGTCTTCTTTAGAAGCAAAACAAGAATGTTCAATGTCAAAACAGCTTCTTTGTGTAACCTGCAGTGTGTCATATGGCCTTCAAATGGAAGAGCCCTTGTTTGGAGGGAATGTTGGGTTGGTCAGGAGATTGGCAGTCAGGACTCCTGGGTTCCAATCCCAGCTCTGCCACTGACTTGCTCTGTCACCTTGGGCAAGTCACCTCATCTCCCTGTGCCTTAGTTTGCCCAGTCATAAAATGGGGGTGATGATAATCCTGACTGGAGAGCAGTGAGGTTTCACGGATTAACATCTGTGAAGTGCTTGGAGAACCTAGCTGTGATGAAAGGTGCTACAGAGGGGAAAGGTCTATGTTATCGTTCTGTCTGCGGGTGGCAGTGTCCGTAGGTCATCGCTGTCTAGGCCCCAGTCCTGCAGTTAGCTGTATGCACAGTCCCATTGATTTCACTGCAGCTCCACTTGGGAATGGGGATCTACCTGTTTGGAGCTTCATACGGGATCAGGGCCTTACTCTTAAAAGCATTAACAAGAGCTGAGCCTGTGTCACAGAGACTGCATCCAGACTTAAATGTCCCCCAGGCCAGGCCTCATCTGGTTCAAGTGTTCGGCAAATGTGAGAGTGAGTCATCCTTACCACAATCCATGGGGAGTTCAGGCTTGGAGCGATATATATTGAATCTTGAGTGACTGATCTGAAATGTTAATAAAGACTTACCCCTGGGTCTGCTTTGAGCTCGGAGGGTGTGCTCCATACAGCTAGGGAATATTGCTTCTGAGCCCTGAGCTTCCAGTCTAACTGGAAAACGAAAGCAGAGCTCCTGGCCCATAGTGACAGAAGAAAATCCCATGGATTGCATGAGGCAGAGAGATCTTTCCTTTAGGACATCTCAGATACACAGGGGGACGTACGTCCTGTTTCTAAATCACTTTCGAATGCCAGGCTTCAAATCAATCATTCAGAGGCCTTTTTACCCGGCAGGTTTAAGCTTCACTCGTTGCTTCAGTATGGCCATGACTTGGCAAGGTACTCCTGCCGAGCGGAGCAGTTCCTAAGGACTCAGCCAGCCTTGTAAACTAGGAGCCAAATTCTCTGCTGGGCTAAACGGGCACAGCTCCACTGACTTCAATTTAAACTAGCTGACCCCATTAGGGCCCTGATCTTGCCAGATGCCAAGTACCCCTGGTTCCCGGTGAATGGAGTGGTGGGTAAGGGCCGCCAGCCATTTCTAGGCTCAGCCCCCAGAAGCTGGCCTATTGAAATTAAACTTCAGCTGGAGATAAGGAAAGTTGAGTCCTGGCAGCCCTGGCTGTTCGTTAGGAAGCTTTGTTCTCTTGTTTCCTTGGTAGCCTTGGGGCTGCATTGGTGGTGTTTGGCATCACAGCCGCAGAAGCAGACCAAGGCCTGGTCTACACTACAGAGTTAGGTCGACGCAAGGCAGTTTACGCCTACCGAACTACGGAAGTGTCTACACTGAAACGTCGCTCCACTGATGTAACCGCCCCACTATGCGGACTTAATAACTCCACCTCCCCGAGCAGCACAGAGTCAATGTCAATGCGGTGTCAGTGTAGACACTGCGTTACTTACGTCGACTGTTACTGGCTTTCAGGAGTCACCTCATAATGCCGCACTCTGACAGTACAATGGATACAAGCTCTTCTGGGGAAGCCGTGCACCACCAACACAAGGAACAATGTGTAGACACCCAGGAGCGATGTAATTACTGCGGCATCTGTATGCCAACCTAAGTTAGATTGACTTCATTTTGTAGTGTACACGTGGCCTCAAAACTCTTACTGTACTAGCTGCTTCCTTACTCTCTGCTCCCTGCAGTGCGGGAAGATGGTTGCATTTGAATTGTAGAGAATCTCCTGACTTCACCCTTGGTCTTTCTTTGTATTCAGGAGCCTTTGGTGTTTGCCGAACAGCCATCAGTGAAACTCTGCTGCCAGTTGTGTTGTAGTGTGTTTAAAGATCCAGTCATCACAACCTGTGGGGTAAGGAAATCCTCTTTCCACGTCACTGTCATGGGCTTTGTGAATTAACAATGTGGCTAGCAGCTATGCTGCCTCGATTGGTGACCATTAGATTTTGCAAGCCAACCTGGGTCTGTGCTTAGATAAGGGGAGACCTGCCAGGAAAACCCAGGGTGCTCCATGAAAGGTGTTGATGATTGGTAGGTGGCTTTGTCACCTGAGTCTATTCTGAGTCAGTGCCCCCACTGAGGTGGTAGGGGGCGCTGTGCTGCCAGCCGTGCTGTCTGTCAAATGAGATTAAAGATGGTTAAAGATCCCATGGCACTTTTCATGTTGCATGTTCCAGTCTTATTTCAGTAGGGTTTGTAACCCTTCACTTCCAGTCCTGAAGAGCTTTGCTGTGCAGCGTTTCTGCATTCTGCTGCGTTCCACCCCAGAGGTGGCTGCATTTTAGTGATGGATAGACTGTTCCGTATCTACTAAGTGTGGCGTGAGGCTTAATTTAGTTAATGCTTTTAAAAGTTTCTAAGACCCTCAGATGAAAGGCACAGTGGAAGCGCAAAGGATTATTAATTACTTCTATATACTCCATTTTATTAGTATTTTAATAGTAGCTGTATATTATTCCTGCTTCTGTGCCACCTGCAAAAGGAATATGTCTTTGTCGTAAGCACAAGGCAGGATGATTATTAAGGTAATGGTGCTATCTCTCATTATTTGAAGCTTGTTCCTTTTCAGCCAGCCAGAAAGCCTGCCTCTCTGTACATAATACCCGTGTGACTGTTCCAGCCAGCAGCCTTTCATGTAGACTCTGAGATTTACTGGTTAATATGGAAAATAACCCTCAGCAGCAGGAAACCAACCAGTTTCATTTGCAGCTCTTGTTTGGCAGTTCTGGAGGGAGCACGCAGCTGTGTGAGGCAGGAAAGGGAGGCCGCAGCAGAGTTGCAGATAACATATTGCTGTAATAATAACTTGCAAATTCTCAGGTGACGCTGCCAAGTTGCGGCCTTGTCGCAGACTCCAGAGAACCTGCGGAGTCAGATTAGAATCCTGTGAACTGCTGCACTGTTCGTCTTTCTCTTGTTCTGCCTGTTAGCTTTAGCCTGAGAGTGAGTTGGTTGCCTTAGTTACTGCAGGTTTCTGTTGCCTGAGGAGAAATGTAGATACTGTGGTTACCAGTTTATAAAGCATTTAACATAGCTGGTTACAAGCCACCTTTCCATTCTTCTATCTGCACAGCCGTGCTTTGGACAGACCTAAAAGCTCTCAGGGTGGGTGGACTGTATGCGGACAATTTGCCAAGTAGCATGGTCCAGGGGGGAAAAGGCTAAACTGTATTATTCACCTTTGGATGCTTCTTTCATAAATTGTTGCTTATGTAATTTCCATATTATAATGGGGGTGGGTGGCAGGGAAACCTGGCTTGGTCTTTGTGGTTAGAGAAATCAGCCCAGAGGATTCAGAGAGGTGCAGAGCAAGTCCTACTGGATTCACTGCAGTTACCAGTACCTCTGAGGATCAGGCCCCTGGTGGTGTTGGTTTTTTTTGGCTTCTTGAACTATATGGCTGTTTTCAAACAGCTTCGTTGCTCATGATATGTGTCTGGGTGGTCATAGGGGCATGTTATGGTACAGAACAGGGGGCATATCTGCTGTGGCCCACAATCCACAGGGCTCTGACAGCCTCCCCCCCCTCCCCCCAGGATTATTTGTCTGATCGTGGGGAGTCTGACAGTGCTGTTCCTCTTTGCCTCCACAGCACACATTTTGTAGAAGATGTGCCTTGACATCTGGTAAGTACCGGACCATCCTTGTGCAATGCCCACCGCTCCCTCCCATGTCTCTGGGCCGTTCAGCCTGGCAATCTGTTCCTCTCATCCCCCTGGAGAAACTGCAGCACATCCGCCTTAAAGTCTGCTAGGGTCTAGAATGGACCCCCCAAGCCCACCCCATGTGACCTGCTGTGCCCCAGGCTTTTGGTATCTCCTCAGATCCAGGCCCTGGGGCTCAGTGGGGAAGTACATGGCTGTGAGCATTGGCATCCTCACTGAGCTCCCAAACCCCACTGCAGCACGTACTGGAGTCAGTGCAGGCTGGAGTGGATTCCCTAGGAGCAAAGTGTTCCAAAGTCCTGGTCAGGAATGTGGAGTGGATAATCTCCAGGACAATAAATGACCCAAGTAGTTTGGCTTTTGATCCCCAGCAGTGACAGACTAGAGCTCTGTTCAGCCCCTCTGCTAGGGATAATTGACATGAGTTTTGACACAGGTGTCGTAAATGCCTCCTTTCCTCCTGTTGTTGTATGCAGTAGTGTTGTACCCGTGTTGGTCCCAGGATATTAGAGAAGCAGGGTGGGTAAGGTCATGGGTGGGGGAGGGATAGCTCAGTGGTTTGAGCATTGGCCTTGTAAACCCAGGGTTGTGAGTTCAATCCTTGAGGGGGCCGTTTAGGGATCTGGGGCAAAAATTGGGGCTTGGCCCTGCTTTGAGCAGGGGGTGGGACTAGATGACCTCCCGAGGTCCCTCCGAACCCTGAGATTCTCTGTCTTTTACTGGACCAACTTCTGTGGCTCAAAAGCTTGTCTCTCACCACAGAAGTTGGTCCAATAAGAGAGATTACCGCACCCAACTTGTCTCCTTTCCTCCCGGCACCCTGCTCATGCCAGCTCCTCCAGCCGCTGATTTCCAGTCAGTCCAAAAGTTGAGCCTCTTTTCTTCAATAAACTCCGGTTGAGAAAGCTAGGAGAGGCTCTCAGTCATTTGGCAGCTGAGATGGAGTAGCCAGCACCTCTCTCTGTTGCCCACCATGCTATTAAAACCCATCTTTCTCTTTGCTTGGCACATGAACACGAAAGGCACTGTTCCAGCCCAAGCCCCAGCCATGCTGATTGCTGGGCTTTCCCCCTGTCCAGGGAAGGCTCCCCGAGGGGTTGAGTAAACAGCAGCTCATTCTGCCTAAAGATGTTTGGCTTTCAAGTGAGAAGGCTCCCCCCAGTTATCTGCTGATTGTTCCCTGTAACCTCGCCTTGTCCTCGTCCGCTCCTTCCCACCCCAGGGCTCTGAAGCAGGAGGCTTCATAGGTGTGATTTTGGCTCTTTGCTCTGGGGTCTGTCCAGCGAACAAAGGCACCAGAGCAGTGTGTGGAAAAGCATCTGTTCCCTTTTCATCAGAGCTGAGGTGCAGATGTTTGTATTCTCTGCACACAGAGAGAGAAAAGAAACCTCCCACCCCCACCCCACCACCTCTGCCCGCTGAGACAGCAGAGAGGTGCCTGGAGCTGAGGTGGGAAAGATGCCTAGCACAAATCAGTCGGGTTTAAGGCTCTGTTGACTCAGTGACTTTGGAACAGCACTCCCCCCTCTGCCCCCCACATAACTGGGATTTGTGCTCTGGAGTCCTGGGGCTCTTTGCAGATCTCTCCCTCTCTCCCTCGTGCCTGGGGTAGGTGGTGATCACAGCCAGCCATGCCCCAGGCTGCATGACTGGCACTGGTGCAGCCGACGCCTGCTTGACACTTAAGGAAACGGCACTGGTGCAAATGGCTACACTAGAGGTTTCCCCTGTGGCCATTAGAGGCTTGCACTGATGCAGCTGTTCCAGGAGCTGGCTCTGAGGGCTGAAGTCAGGGCTAACTCCCAGCATAGATGAGGCCTTAGAGAAAAGAACCTGCACAAACACCATTGAAAACTGGCCCTCCGAGGCCCAGCTGCCCCTCTGCACTTGGAGTGTCTTAACGAACACCTCTCTCTCCCCTCCCCACTCCCCCTCAGAGAAGTGCCCAGTGGACAACGCCAAGCTGACTGTGGTTGTTAACAATATTGCTGTGGCCGAGCAGATAGGGGAGCTGTTCATTCACTGTAAATATGGCTGCCGGCCCGCCGCCAGCAGCAAGCCCGCTGCCTTCGAGGTGGACCCCCACGGATGCCCCTTTACCATTAAACTGAGCGCCCGGAAGTAAGTGCCTTGTGACCAGAGGATGGACTCTCCGGGGCGGGGCCTCTGTTGCTGGTTTATTGCTCTGTGTTTGCAACGTTATATGGCTCCTTGCAACAGTTCTGCTCCCATGGTCCTTCTGTCCAGCCCTGTGCTGCTGGGAATGGGGTGGGTGCAGGAGGGGACGCCCTCGCCTCTGTCTTAGTGAGGCGCTAGGGGGCGCTGTGTTGCAGTAGCGGGTGCTGCCCGTCAGAGTCAGAACTGACCCAGCCGGCCCTGCACGGGGATGTTATACTGCTGAATGTGATGCCTTTCAGCTGAGATCTAAAACTGAGGCTCTGGCCACCTGTGACAAGGACCACAGGATCTCCAAGAGATGGGGGCATTAAACCCACTACCCTACCTCGATTCCCTTTTGAGGAATTCCTATCCTGCCTCCCTAATCCGCCCCCTGCCCCAACAGCATTTAATTTGCTTCATGTCCTCAGCTGTTGGGTGCTGTTGATCAGCTGCCCTTTCAGCCGTCTGTGGAAGGACGGATGCAATTGGAGGAGTTGGTGCTGGCCACATATGTGGCCTGTATATCCTCCACCAATTACAGCCGTATGGTTAAACAGAGGTTCAAAGATAGCTTCCAGCGTCTGAACAAGTGTGTATCTAGAGATGGAGAAGGTTTTGATTAGCCGGAGTTCTCGTAAGGGCTGCTTTGCTCCAGGCCCTGTCAAGCCATATCATTTCCCATCCTCTCTGCATGTTGGTGACTTTCTCTCCTTTGTGCCTTTCCCGGTGTGCACAGAGATCACGAAAGCAGCTGTGATTACAGACCAGTTCGCTGTCCCAATAACCCCAGCTGCCCACCTCTCTTGAAAATGAACCTGGAGGCACATCTCAAAGAGTGCGAACACATCAAGTGCCCTCATTCCAAATACGGGTAAGCCGTGGGGCTCTGGGGACTGGCACTGGGAGAGCTGGCTGGGCCCCTCACTGCTAGGGGTGGTTTGACTCCATTTCTGGACGGCCTTTCAGACACCAGGTCCTTGGGCTCGTGGCGGCTCTGCCCAGGGCTGGGCAGGGCCCTGAGACCGAATCTGGTGCTTGGCCTCACTCTCCGTGGCCAAGAAGGTCTGCAGAAGGGAGCACGTTGAGCTCCCCCACAGGCGAGCATAGCGCACGCTGCTCAGGTGTGGCCACTGCTGGCCGTTCGGGAGTGTCCTGAGGAGACTTCAGCGGGAGAGCCTGCTAGAGAGCCTGGCAGGATCTGTCCAGGGCAGAACTGATACAAGGATAATGGAAGTGCAGCTGAGGCCGCTGCTCTGTGTGCTGGAATCCCTGGACAGGAAGGTTTCCTCGTCTGGGAAGTGCCCGGCCTGCAGGACAGAAGGCCTGAGGGCACTGGCATGGCTAGGACCCAGTGCCAGAAGTGGAGGAATAGATTCTACTGTTCTGCTGGAAGGTGGCTGTTGTGTGAGGAGACTCCCCATCATGGGGCCATCCCCGATGTATGACTGCAGAGCTTGGATCTGCTAGAATTGTTGCAATGCACAGACCAGCCTCGGCAATTTGCCAGAAGCCTGGGTGCATGCGTGAGGCCCAAGCCAGCACCCATTGTGCCAGCTGGAGCTTGCCCCTTGACTTTAATGGCAGCTGGACAGGGCCTTCGCAGAGCACGCGCACTGACATAATACTTCAGATCCTGCCTGGGATCTGCTTGTTCTTGGAACTTCTTGGAGAGACGGATCGCAAAAGCCTACTTGGGCAAGTTCCCCAGGTGCAGCGCTCAGCCTCAGCCTTCTCCTGTGGTTACAGGGGAGGGGTGGCTGCAGCCACGACTGGCCTTTGGGCACCTCAGCCCTTAGTGGAAGCCCTGCAGCACCACAGAGATCCCTCCAGAGGGGAGTGGGGTGCAAGAGCCTTCGCCCTGTAGCTGTCTAAATGCCCAGCCCAGGAGCCAATGAGCACTAGGCCCTCCCAACAGAGCCTCGCTCCAGCCTTCATCTCTCCCCCTTCCCTCCAGGTGTACGTTCATAGGAAATCAAGACACCTATGAGACTCACTTGGAGATGTGTAAGTTTGAGGGGCTGAAGGAGTTCCTGCAGCAGACAGACGACCGCTTCCATGAGATGCAGGTGGCAATGGCTCAGAAGGACCAAGAAATCGCCTTCCTGCGCTCAATGCTGGGCAAGCTCTCAGAGAAGATTGACCAGCTGGAGAAGAACCTGGAGCTCAAGTTTGGTGAGTCTCCAGGCCAAGGGCATGGCTCCTCCTTCAGGGCTTTACAGCTAGGTGGTCATGTTTGTCAAGTGTTTAAACTTTCCATTCACACCATAGTGAAAACTAGCTGTGGGCAAACCTCAGGAGGGTCAGGGATTCCCTTTGGCTGAACAACCAAAATTCAGCTGATCTTCGGAGCTACCTGGATTTCTTGGGTCTGCAGGGTTGGGGCCTGATCCGTCGGTTCTTATGCTGGAAATAATTTCCCTTGGGAATTTTAAAGTCCCTTATTAAGGTTTACCACGACTCAGCTTCCACACAAGTGTTCCTTTATTAGTCCAACGGCCACTGGGTCTTAATTACATCCAAATATCAGTACAGGCATATATATATATATACACACACACACATATATTTTATATCCTAACAGCAACACAATTGTAAGCATTGGCCCAAATACTCACAGCACAATCAGGCCTGGGAGATTCCTTCCCATCGTGGAGTAACTCCAAAGGGGTACGAAAAAGGCTCAGCTAGAGAAACATCTACAAGCCTTGCTTCATATACCCCAGAACAAAGAAGTGATGTTCCTGCTAGTTAGTGAATGTCAGCCAAAGACACAAAAGGGAGTCGGGGTTCAACCCTGGACCGGGGGCCCAATTAACCAGGGTGTTTATATTTCTGTTAGTTCATTCCCAGCCTTCAGTAAGGTAACTGCGGTATTTCCAGGGTCATGACAAACGTAACACAAACAACCCATTATCTGTGCAAATACCCTGTGACAGTGAGTGAGTTTCCTGGCCAGGCGGCCCTGAGGTTGACAGACCTGCCATTCTGTCGCCCTAGATGTGCTGGATGAGAACCAAAGCAAGCTGAGCGAGGACCTGATGGAGTTCCGCAGGGATGCCTCCATGCTAAACGTGAGTCCTTTGCAGGATACAGGGCAGCGTGGAGGAGCCTGTCCATTGTATTCAGCAGTGGTTCTGGTTGGCAGGGGATTCTGGTGAAGAAAGGGTTAACACCATGTCCCTGTAAAGCTTCTCTTCCCTTGGGCGGGGGAGACCCGGGTTAGGGCTTCAAAATGGCCAAGATCCAATTCCCTCCGCATTGGCTCTGTTCGCCCCCAGTTTTGTTCTTGTCGTAGCCAGGCAGGGATCCCTGTGTGTGCCAGGTGCAAAGGGCTCCAGAGCACAGCTGGAATCTGGCCCCGGTGGGCAGCCCAGCAGGACACTTGTTGCCAGTAGCCAGGGCTTTGCCCGGAACTCTAGCACTCCTGGGCCTTTCTTTGCAGCCAGGGATCGGCCCAGGGCCTGCCACAAGCGTGGCTGGTTCTTCGGGTCTTTACCGCGGTTCTCTCTTACCACTGGCAGGAGAATTGTGCAGAGCCACAATCACCGTCTAGTACTAGCATGTAGCAGGCCCTTGGCAGCCCTTTCTGGCGCTTCTCAGGGCACTGATAGGATCACCTTCCAGCCAGGGTTCAGGTGGGACACGTCCCGCCAGGAGCGCACACCCCAGCTCTGTGCATGCTCCTCATGGCTGAGTGCAGAGAGCGCTAGCCCTGACTGACGCAGATCCAGCCAGCTCCGTGGGAGATAGCAAGGTCCGGGCCCCAGAGCACTTTGTTGAGTCACCCCTGCAATATTTTCAAGCAAAGTGGATTTCGAAAGCACCGCAGAATGAGTAGCTCCTCATGACTGCCTGGCTCTGCCCGGTGTCGGTTTTAGGAAGAGGAAGGATCATGCATTTTGAAAGGTGTACGAGTGTCCATATCCATACCCTGATCCCGGGGAGACCCAGGCTGAGCCCTGTACCCACAGGAGTGTGAAAGCAGATGTCTGCTCACCTCTGCAGAGACAACATGCATGGCTATAAGGAAGGTGCTTCCAGACCTCCACTTTCCTCTGGCCAGAGAACGAACCCCCTGGGTGGGCAGTGCCAGGCGCTCCTGTCCTCAGTCAGGAGGATGCTGGCTTGAGTTCTCAGCGTTTGTAGGGGAGGTATTAAAGCAGTGGCTCAGACTCTGTGGGAAGCCTAGCGGAGCACCTGCCAGTTCCAGGACTCTGGATTGATTTCAGTTGCTCTGCTCCTAACCCCGCTTGGTTTGTTTTTCAGGATGAACTGTCCCACATCAACGCCCGCCTCAACATGGGCATCTTAGGATGTGAGTACACGCTTGATGCTCTCTCCCTCGGCTTGCCCCAGAAGGTTAGGCTTGTTGTTAGGATTTCTCAGCAGATCCCTTTTGGAGCCGTAACCGTGTTGTGTCGGCAAAGCATCAGCTGACTCAGTGTATTTCCCATAATGCATTTCAGGCTAGTGTAACACTCCAGCTATTGTCTGTCACTAGAGGGCTCAGTAGAGCCCTCCCCTCTGAGCTCCATGGCCGGTTCTGTGCTGGCGGGGCTTAGCATCATGATTCCCCTAACCCTCTCCTGCCTCTTCTCACTCCACAGCATACGATCCTCAGCAGATCTTCAAATGCAAGGGGACCTTTGTCGGGCACCAAGGCCCTGTCTGGTGTCTGTGTGTTTACTCCATAGGAGACTTGCTTTTCAGTGGCTCCTCAGACAAAACCATTAAGGTAAGAGCCTCCCAGCATTTGCATGCATTAGACAGGACCACCCACTCCTCCGCTGGGCTCTTGAGTTTGCCTGCCCAGCGCCAGGTTGGAGCTGAAATAGCTCTTCCCAGCTACACCTGGGCCGGAAGCATTGTTCGGTTATCAGCCAGAAGACGCCAGACCTCCGAGTCTCATCTCGGAGAGAAATACAGGCTTTGGAGCTCCGTATGAAAATCTGATCCTGATCTCGCTCCTGCTGCTCATGTTTACACCTTGTCCCAATCTCAGCATTTTAGCTGCTAATTCTTTATTTTCCATGGTGGCTAAACCCCTTTTAGACACTGAAAAAGAAACCAGCTTTTCCCAACGAAATGTGCCCATTTTACAGACATTGTTTGCTTTCCCTTGTCCTGCTTTTGAGTAGAGCAAACGGACAGTCCCACCAAAACAATAGTTTCAAATGTTATCCTGGCCAGCCACCAGTGTCACGATGACTGACTGATGGATGGATGTCAACAAAGCTCTGGGAATTGTGTATTTCACTGATTACTAGAAAACAGGGCGCCTATAGACCCTACACGAACAGAGACGGTCATGGTTTAATCTTGGTTCTTTTTGGTTTATTTATTTAAGGGCTGGGAGCCATGACTTCTGGGTTCCAATCCTGCTTGAGCCGCTGACGCTCAGATCTGGGGCAAGTCACTTGAGGCCTTGTTGGCTGGATTTTCTCCCCAGGGGAGCTGAGCTCTCTCTGCTCCTGTTGACATCAGTGAATGCTGTGTGTATTCAGCACCAATGGCAATTGGCCGGGTCATCTCTCTGGGCCTCATTTACCCATCCATACGCTGGGAGTAATAATTCTTAACGACCTGTGGCCGAGGGGCATTGGAAGCCTTAGTGCATGGGAAGTGGCAAGTGCTTAAAGATCTGAGGCTGGCAAAGCATAACTCCTAGTGTTCCATTTGTCTGCATTTTTCTCCCAACACTTTGAATTCTGAGATAAAGGATGTTGTTTTAAACCTGGTTTCCATTGGCTGGAGCCACAAATGCCAACATGTAGGCGTGGTGGGGTATCTAAGCGGGGAGGCCGGGCTAGAAAAGCAGGCCCAATCTTGGTTAGCAGGAACTTCCCTCTTCTCTCTGCCTGTGTCCTGCTCTCCCAGCATAGAAAGCTGTTGCTATAGGGTTGGTTTTGAGGTCACTTGTACAAATAGCATGTAATACTCAGCAGCTGAAATCCCCATGCAGCAGGAATGATAATAGGGAACACAAATTCTTCATGCTCAACTACTGGGAGTGATGAGAAAAGAAGCAGGGAAAGCTAGCTGTGCAGTGACTAGCCCTCACCACCCGTGTGTTTGCCTGATTCCATCAAGGTCCCCCAGCTGAAATTGCCTGGCATTTTCTTAGTACGGTTTTTAGGAAAGTTTGTTGTCTGCCCTAGTGCTGTGGAGCTGCTGTGGCTGCATTTCAGTGTTTGGTGTCCCTTGGAAATTCAGTGTGACCCTGCTTGCGAAATTTCCTTTCCTAGATGTGCTCATCTCTGCCGGTCAGACAGGAAAACGGGTGCACAGATGCCACAGGAAACAGCTGACTGATTTCCCTGCTCTCCTGGCTCAGCTGACTTCCTGCTCTGATCCCCAGCTGCTCTCTAGTGCAGGCATGTGATCTCCTGCTAACTTGTCTTTCCTGTTAGGTGTGGGATACCTGCACTACATACAAGTGCCAAAAGACCTTGGAGGGCCACGATGGAATTGTCCTGGCTCTCTGCATTCAGGGGTGAGTGGAGTGGATGATTTTTGTGCCGCTGGCAGGGGAAATGGGGAATTGCGACGAGAGACTTGTGGTCTGTCCTCTGGCCTCTCCTAATTAGTGAATTATTAGAAGAGGGACTAAGATGTTAATTTCCTTCCTCATTCTGACCTGAGCACATGCACCAGGCTTTTACACACATGTGGATTGGAGGGGCCAGAATCCCAGATCTCCCCTTTTAATAAGCCAGAGGGACAAATGGGCCAGGTCATCGGAGTGAAAAGTCCCTTCGTCCCAACGCCCGCTCACCACAGCCGCACCAGCCCTGCCGTCTGGGAGATGATGAGCCTAGTTTTTTGTTGGGGGCGGGGGGTGTCACACCGGCTCCTTTCCTCTGAGCAGGCAGGGGTGGGGCGAGGAGGGTCTGAAAGGTGCGAGAATCCTGTTTCTGACCTTTGTGTCCTGGGAGCAGAGCCCCAGGGACAGCTGAAATCCCACAGGTGGCTCTCCCTTGCTGACGCCCTTTCGTTTTCTTGTGACGTTACAGGAACAAGCTCTACAGCGGCTCTGCTGACTGCACCATCATTGTGAGTATGTGGGGCCGCCCTGGCTGCAAGTCAGCACGTGGGAGGTTACAGGGTAGCCCCCGGCTGCTAGAGCACAATAGCCTGTGAAAAGCAGCACCTCAAATGTCCTCTTGGCTGGGAATGGCCTGAGAGAGCGAGAGAACAACTGAATCCCTTGCGTGTGGTTTCCCCATCCCAGGGATGAATTTGTTTGGGTTTTATAATAATAAAAGGTGGGTGTTTGTGTCTTTCAAGTGTCCTAGACTTGACTAGACCCCCCAGTGCAGGGAGTGGGAGGCCCGGGCATTGGACTGGCTCAGGGATGACCATACGTAGCTTGGAATAAGTGACAAGTTCTAGTCCAACCGTGGCTTCCTGGGAAGGCTCTGGCCTGCCACACGAGGGACCAGGCCTCCAGCTTCTGTGGCCAGCCAGGGCTGGGAGTGTGGCCCCCAGCCACTGAATGTTCACCACTTCTTCTGGCTGATTAGCAAGAGGCTGTGTTAGTGTCTGGGATGAGAGTCCCACGCAGGAGCCCTCCAGCCGAACCTACGCTCATCAGAGAGGGGCTGTAAAGAGAGGCCTAGATCCTCTGGGCACGGCTGCCCTCTATCACCCACCCAGCAGAATAGCTCCTGTGTGACAATTGCCCTTGCTGTGTTTTCCTGCTGGGGGGTATTTCCAGGGCAGGTATGCGAGAGGGGGAGACTGCAGGGGGTTTCCAGAGCAGGCCAATCCCTAACCAATTTTGTCTTCCTTTTTGAGGTCTGGGATATTCAGACCTTGCAGAAGGTGAACACGATCCGAGCACATGACAATCCTGTTTGCACTTTGGTCTCCTCACACAACATGCTGTTCAGTGGCTCCCTTAAAGCCATTAAGGTAGGGGGCTGAGAAGGCACCTGCTGGGGTTGGGTGGCCATTTGGGGCCAAGTTGGCCGGCAAGAAAAGGCTCTTTTGGCCTTGTGTGCGTATGTCGGCACGTGGCAGGTTAGCGTTGCAGCGTGAGCTTAGGGGGAGCAGACACTAGGAAGGACGGCCAGTGCTCCCTGCCGCCGAGGCTGCAAGCAGATTCTGGAGCAGCTGCCTGAAGAGCCTGGTTTGTTTCTGTTGACTCCTAAAAATCGGAGGCTGGGGGCAAGTGTGTAGTTGGTGTGTACTTGTGCAAACACACAAGCCCATACGGGGGGCTCGTGTACCATGTGCTTACAGCAGGGGGCTGGGATCAGGGCCAAGATCGCCACAAGGGAGCAGTGATTTCAGGTGCCTCTGGTTTTGGGTGTCTGACACCGCCGCTCTCACTTCTCCCCCCACATGCAAGGGCCAGGATGGGATCGAGGCCCCACTTCCACCCTCTTTGGGGACCTTGTGTTGTCTCTGCACAGAGGTGGATTTCGTGCAGGAAGCAGCCCTGCAGAGTTAGCCGTAGCCATTTGGACTGGTCTTTCTGACCACAATGGCCCTGCTTAGCAGTGTGCAAGCTGACCCATCACGTCCCTTTCCAATCCCTGTGTATGTGTGTGCGCCTGCCACAGGTCTGGGACATCGTGGGCACCGAACTCAAGCTGAAAAAGGAATTGACAGGTCTCAATCACTGGGTGCGAGCACTTGTGGCTTCTCAAAACTATCTGTACAGTGGGTCTTACCAAACAATCAAGGTACGTACGCTGATGGCATGCGAGAGCACTAACTTCCTATCTGGGCAAAACCAAAGGCAGCCAGGCGCACTCTGCGGCGTGCTTTCACAGCTGTTGTGTCACTGGCACACTGGAGTTTACGCAGGCGACTGTGGCTGGTAGGTTCCCGTCTTCGCGGTAATCTCAGAGTTTGGCAGGTCCACGCTGCTGCAGCTGCTGTTTGACATGAACTAAGACAAACGCTGCCATGTAGCCGTGGCCCTTCTCCAGCTGCTGGGACATTATTGTCCCTTCTCCTGCGCTGACACGCCTGCTGATAAGAGAAGAGGGGCAGTGTCTGGGCTGCAGAAACACCATCAATCTGCATTTGGTTCCTGTAAGAGTCCTGTCGTTGTTGGCCCAGTCCCTGCTTGTTAACTTAGCAGCTGGTGTCTGGACTGTGTTAGAGAGTTGGGGTACATTGTGCCCGGCACCCACTGCTCCTGCCCGGCTCTGCTGTAGCACCCTCTCCCATCCTGTGACACTGGGGCCACCTCCCTTTCCCTTCCTGGGACAGAACCAGGCTCGAGCCCGGTTCTGCTGGGCCCAGCTCTGTATTTTGCTGCCTGTCAGACGCTGGCTGTGGGAGTGGTGCAGCTCATGCCTCAATAGGAACTTGACCAAGAGCCTTTCCATCTGTTGCTGACCCATTGGCCCTGCCTGGTTCAGAGCCACTGGCCCCAACGGGCCCTCCAGCCGGTCTGGAAAGGCACCTCCAGCTACGCACTGAGAGGAATCCAGTGTATCGCTCTGGGGCTTGCGCGTTCCTCTTGAGCCCAGGCTGCTGCACTGGAGCGACCCTGACCTGGGCGGGGACTGTTTCAGATCTGGGACATCCGGAACCTGGAGTGTGTCCATGTGCTGCAGACGTCAGGAGGCAGCGTGTACTCCATCGCCGTGACCAACCATCACATTGTGTGCGGCACCTACGAGAACCTCATCCATGTAAGAACACGGAGTCTGGCGATGGGGCAGGAGGTGCAGCCCTGCCGCTCCCTCCCTGCAGAATAGGGGCTCAGCATGGCTAGCCATGCCCAGGATATCCCCAGCATCTGCTGTGCCAACAGGCCCACCTGCCTCCTGCCCAGCGGGCTGACGGAGCCCCCCTGGGGGATGAGAGATGGACTTCATTGCGGCTGTCCAGGCAGTGTGCTTTCCCATTCCCTAGGGGCTGGCCTGAGACCCACCCTCTCAGTGCTGGGGGTGCCGGGCAGTCAGAGGATGCTGTTACCGTCTCTGAGTGCAGTTCCGGTGCCTGTAATCCCGGACGCTGGCCTAGCTTTCTCCTGCTCTGCACCCTTTTCCGCTGGCTGCGGCGCCTCGTCACGCTGAGCCGTCTCTCTCCTATTCTCCTCGCTCAGGTCTGGGATATCGAGTCTAAGGAGCAGGTGCGCACGCTGACCGGGCACGTGGGGACGGTGTATGCCCTGGCCGTCATCTCCACGCCGGACCAAACCAAAGTCTTCAGCGCGTCGTACGATCGCTCTCTTAGGGTACGTGCTGCCGTGGCCTTGCCTAGCCGGGGGAGAGGCTCCTGAGGTGCGGCTCGCGTGGCTGAGGGGGAAGCAGCGTTGGGAGGCTAGTCCCCATGTAGACCTCACACCCTTCCCTCTCCACCTGCAGCCCGTGGGTCTTACTGCACTCCTTTGCTTTTAGGTTCTCAGTGTCAGGTAAGGAGGGGACTGGGAGTGAGGGGTCTTGGGCCACTCCGCTGTGTGTTCCTCAGGCCCTTCAGCTGTGAAACGGGGCTAGGTGCGGCCCTGTGTGATGGGAGCAGCTGCAGTGTCTTAATGTTTGGAAAGCCCCCAAACAAGGCTGCAGAGCGCTGCTGTTCCCGATGACAGTGACTAGTGATGCCACAGTGCAGAGCCGCGCAGAACCTGTTCAGTACGGCCTAGTCTGGCTCCGGCCTGGGACTCGGGAGAGCTGGGGTTAGTACCCGGCTGTGGGGCACTGTGCCGCTGAACTGAAGGAGTGAGAGGGAGGCAGATGATGTGGTGCTGGGACCACGTCCATACCCAGACAGCCGGGACATGGTGACGCACAGACACACTGTCTCAGTTCAGTGCCCCAGGCCCGGCTCCCATAACTAACCCGAGTCCCTGGGAGAGTAACATAGGTCACCGAAGGGCAAGGGAGGCCTCTAGGCTGGGGGTGGAGAATTCTCCGGGTCGTTCGCACCCCCAGGTTGTTTCCTTCCCTTCATGGCCAGAACCCTCTCCTCTGAGCCCCCTTGGTGCCTGGGAAGACAGGCCTTGCGGTCCCCGGCTTCACATTCACCCATCCTTGCATGTGCTTCCAGGTGTGGAGCATGGACAACATGATTTGCACTCAGACGCTGCTGCGGCACCAGGGCAGTGTGACGGCGCTCGCGGTCTCCAGGGGCCGCCTCTTCTCCGGCGCTGTGGACAGCACTGTTAAGGTCGGTCGCCCCTGAGCTTTCCCACTGCAGCTTCCTCCCCGTGGGGGAGAACCCAGCAGCTTGTCCTGGGTGGAGGGGGTAGAATTACCAGCTGAGACTATCCTCGTGAGCTCACTCCCTGAGCCCTGCCCTGCAGGGGGCGCGGTTTGGGGAGAGCAGCTGTTGCCACGACGTGTCCACTCTCTGGGGTTCCTGGACAGGCCAAGAGCTCCCCTTTCCTCCTGGCTCGCTAGGACAGCAGCCGGGGTCGGGGAGCAGAACGGGCCCCGGCTGGCCAGCAGGGATCGCTATGGGCTCAGCTTTGAGAAGGGCGTTTTGGGGAAGGGCGCGGAAGGAACCAGCTGTGTTCCCTTGACTGACCTTGACTGGATCCTTGTTCACCTGTCCCTCCCTGCCCCCACAGGTCTGGACGTGCTAACGGCACGGATCCTGCACCCCGAGCTACCAAAATCTCCTTCTCTCTGCCGGCCTGTTGGATGACCGACACCGCTCTGACATAGCTGCTGCTGCCCCGCTGCTCACCAGCACCGCCTGCTGCCTTCCATCGGCCACAGCAACTGCGCCCTCAGCATTGCTAGTCCCTCCGACCTGCCGTCACCCAGGGACGCCCCAGAAGTCAGCCATGTCCCACGTATTTAATGGAGACCGGGCCTGCTGCCAGGGCCGGTGGGTCACTGCTGTTCTCTGTACTGCACACAGCACCGGGCTGGGGTTTGTGAGTGTGGTGTCAGCACAGCAGAGCCGGGCCCAGGCTGGCTGGGCCGTTCGGGCCCAGGCTGCTGGGCCGTTCGGGCCCAGCATGGTGCAGTTGGCGTGGGACGCCAGGCGGCAATGGGACAGCACAACTCAGCTGGTCACAGCGGAGCCTGTCGAGGAAGCAAAGAACCAGGAGCGAGGTCACTTTGCAAACAGGAGAACGGAGCTTCGGCCTTGCCCTCTGCTCGGGTTCGCACGGGCCCCTCTCTGTCTCTCTCGTATTTAATTTGACTGCCCAGACGATAGCGAGCTGTTGTTTGGCCTTTGAAGAGGAATCTTCCTTGTGTAGCCAGGTACGATTTTTACACCACAAGCTAGTTCTCTGATCAAGTAACACAAGCGCATTGGTTCACCCTCCCTGTAATTACAGTCTCCACATTAAAGAGAAAAAGCCTCTGTTGCATTTTTACTCACGTTTTCTACGGTTTTTAAGATTGTAATATAATTGGATTATTTCTTCATTGACAATAAAAGTGGAAAGTTGTTCCAGGCACGTGTGAGTTACTGGGGGGGGGGGGGGGGGGGGGGGCTCGCTGGGGGAGGGCCAGCTGCCACCTGCCTGGCCTTCCACGGGCACGCACTTCCCAACCCCGCACACCTGGGCAGGGGAGCTCGTCCCTGCGCCAGGCACAGCAGGTGTGGGAGGCCACTAGGGATATGTCTACACAGCCGCTAGACACTTGCAGCTGGCCTGAGCCCCGTGAGCCCGAGTCAGCTAAGGGCTGTTTCATTGCTGTGTAGACTTCTGGGCTTTGCTGGATCCCGGGCTCTGGGACCCTGCAAGGGTCACAGAGCTGGGGCTGCAGCCTGAGCCCCGCATTCTGCAGAGCAACGAAACAGCCCCACAGCCTGAGCCAGCTGGCAGACGCCAGCCAGGGGTTTTTCTTTGCAGTGTAGACATAGGGTAAGACAAGAGCCATGAGAAGTGAATGGCGTGGCACCAGCAGGGGTGAAGTGGTTTCTTGAAAAATTCTTCTCCCATTAGAATTGGGGCTTTCCCATCCGTACACTCGATAACTGCGGCAGCGAGCTGAAGCGGCTCAGGGCCACGCGGTGGGTGAGAATCAGGTGGTGTCTCTGAGCCAAGGCGCCGATCGGCTACTGGCAGCAGAGTAAGCCAGCAGGAACGGAGAAACTGGCAGTAGCTGGCTCACTAGCCTTGTCGGGTGTAGTCTAAGCGAATCCCTGTCTCCCCGCATTACCTCCCCTTGGTATAATCCCTGGCACTGGAAAGCTAAAGCTGCATCATGGCTGCGAGGGCCCTGGCGAGACCGGTGTCAACAGAGCTTTACGGTGGTTGTGGCCCGAGGGTGTTAAACACTGCGTATTTGCCTCTTAGCTGCGGGCAAAAGCCATGGGACAGTGTCTCCTACCATGACTAGAACTACACCCACTGCCTTGCAGAGCAACAGGGCGGGTAGTTGGGGGCTGATGAAGAGAGGCCTTGGTGTATTTGTAAGCAAGGAGAGGGGGTGGATCCCATGGGACGAGCACTGCAGCTTCTCCTGGGGCCTTTAGCGGCTGTGGCCCCAGAACTAGGCTTGCCCTAACGAAGGGTTCCAAGCAGCCGGGGTCAGCATGGGTGGGTTCTACCCATAGGTAAGGAGGGTCCAGGCCAAAAGCTGCACAGGGAGGCACTGACCTCCGGTAGCGGAGCAGCGCATGAAAACAGCTTCTTGTTCCGGTGGCTCATTCCCTGCCCCTGCCCCCACCGGCACCGCGGGTTTGGAAACGGAACAGACGTGGAGGGAGCCTGGCCCAGCTTGTGCGCCTTCCACCCTGCCCAGCAGGCTTTGCCTTAACCCTGGGTAAGGGCCCACACGGGGCCGTTACACAAAAAAGGATGCCCCACTGTCTGGGCTCCTCGGGCTTCACCAGAGGTGGGGGGGCTCACTAACCCCACTGTTCGAAAGCATTTCAGACTAAATATTTCATTTGTAACATAGTAACGCTCACCTAAAGAGACATTCCCACACACCGACTGGCTCCAAAGAGCAGGCCACTAATGCCCCAGCCTCAGGGGGGCCTTGAGGAACCATCACGTACCCAGCTTAAACTGCTCTGGCTGGGGCAGCGCCATTAGCCAAATGCACGGGGCTCAGCCCCCCCTGGGCTGACCTGAGGCAGTGAAGAGGTTGTCCCACGATGCTTAAACTCCACCACCACCTTCGCTGGCTGCCTAAGCTAAGTGTAAGCAGGGGAATGGCCCTGCTACTGTGGGGAACTTTCCTGGTTTGTACACTACCCCGGTGAAGTGGGCTCGCAAAAGGCCACGAGTCCTCTCTCCCACTGCCTTTACCCAGAGGCCTGCCTGAGCTCGAGGACTCCCCTTCCACTCTGCTGTCTGGCCGAGTGCTCATAACCCTGCCTAGGCTGGCCCAGGAGTCTGGGGCTGGGGGGACTGGACCCCCCAATCTTATCGTGGTCACTTTGGCCAGGGATTAGGGTGTCCCCACTCAAGGGCACTGTCTTCACACCGGTCTCTTTCCTGAGCCACTGATCATTACAGCTAGTTCAAAGCAAAGACAATTTACTAACCAGCAGCCAATTAGGAAAACAATGGGAACGGGTGAAGTTAAAACACATCACCCACCCACTGTGTGGCCCGGGGACATCACACCCAGTTGTCACTGGGCCCCAGTCTGGCCCTCACCGTTGCAGGTCGGACACTTGCTCTGGCGGTGGCCACACACTCTTAGGCTCGAGGTGGTAGGACCCTTGTTCCCAGCATCATCCCCGCCCTGTTGGGGTTACGAGCCCCCCCAAGTCGGGCCTGCCCTGGGTCCCCCTCACGCTCCCCAGCCCCACTCCCTGGTTCTGGCCAGCCATGCTGCTCCCCAGGCCCCAGCTCTCCCCTTAGCTCTGCCCCAGGCAGCCCCAGCTCCCAGGGAGGATGAGCCCTCCTGACCCCCCGTCATTGACCAGCCTGCCTTGTCAATCAGGCTGCCCTAGCATGTTGGCTTCGCCTCATTGGCTCTGAGAGCCTGTCAATCTCAGGGGGCCTGATTTCTCATTGACTCTTGCCCTTTCTTTTGGTACTGGGGGCTAGCCAACCCAAAACCCCGCTGCGTTTTAGTAAGGGGCCAACAGGCCCCCTTCATACGCTTGCTCGGGGTGGCAACTTTCTAATAGAAAACTGAACACCCTAGCCCCGCCCCCTTCCCCAAGACCCTGCCCCCCCATTCACTCCAGTCTCCTCTCCCCCTGCCCGTGCTCTCCCCAACCCTCGCTCATGTTCACTGGGCTGGGGCAGAAGGCTGTGGGTGGGGGGAGGGGGGTGATGGCTCCAGCTCAGGGTGCAGGTGGGGGGCCAAAGGGGTCAGAGTGTGGGATGGTACTCAGGGCTGGGGCAAGGTGTTGAGGTGTTGGGTGATGGCTCCAGCTGGGGGTGCAGGAGGGGGCTCCGAGCTGGGGGGAGGTGGTTCAGCGTGTGGGATGCTGCTGGGGAGCGGTGTTGGGGCTCCGGGCAATGCTTACCTCAGGTGGCTCCTGGGAAGGCAGGCAGCAGCCGGCATGGCCGGCTCCTAGTCAGCAGCATGGCCAGGGTGCTCCACCTGCTGTCCCTGCTGGCAGGCACTGCCCCGCAGCTCCCATTGGCTGGGAACCACAGCCAATGGGAGCTGTAGAGCCTGTGCTTGGGGCGGGGACAGCACACGGAGCCAGCCCCCCCCCCCCACGACCCTTCTCCCTCCGCCCACAGAGACGCTGGCTGCTGCCTGGCTTCCCAGGCGCCGTGCAGCGAGCCTGCCTTAGCCCCACTGCGCCAACAACCGGCGCTTTAGTGGCCTGATCACTGGTGCTGACCGGAGCCACCAGGGTTCCTTTTTGACCAAGTGTTCCAGTCGAAAACTGGATACCTGGCAACCCTGAAGCTGCAGAAAACAACCTCCCCTTCTCCCCCTCCCCGCCCCCCCCCCCCCCCACACACTCACTCTCCCTCTCTCTCTGTGGTATGTTGAGGCTAGCAGTAGGGACCCTGCCCCTCCAGTCCATGGGGGGGTGCCTTATTGCCCAAGGAGGGTAGCACCAGTGCCTCACTTTGGGACCCCCCACCAATGGACTGGAAGGGTGTCCCACCCCACTCCTCTCTTTACTCTGCCTCTGGCAGCTTCCGCTTTTTGCCTCCCCGCAACTGCCCAATGTGAGTGCGGGGCCCAGAAGGAGCCCATCCCCTGCTCCAGCTGTCATGGGGCCCCTCCTCTGAGCCCCAGCTCAGGCCCTGGGCTACAGCAGCTGCATAGAGACTGCTGCTGAGCAGCAGGAAGGGGTCTGGGCCCAAACGGCCAGCACCTCCTTCTTCAGGTGGACCAGCCCCTGGAGCTGCAGGTTGGTCCCTTGGCCGCGCACAGGCTGGAGTTATATATTTGACACCCCCTGTTCCCATCCACAGAGCAGTCCCATCTCCCGCCCAGACTGCCTACAACAGGGGTGGGCAAACTTTTTGGCCCGAGGGCCACATCTGGCTGTGGAAATTGAACGCAGGGCCATGAACGTAGGGCTGGGGTGTGTGGTGTGCAGGAAGAGGCTCAGGACAAGGGGTTGGGGTGCAGGAGGGGCTGTAGAGTGCGGGAGGGGGTTCGGGGGGGTAGGGTGCAGGAGGGGTGCGGTGTGCGGCAGGGGGCTCAGGGCAGGGGATTGGGATGCAGGAGGGGGTGCAGCGTGTGGCAAGGGATTGGGATGCAGGAGGGGTGCGGCGTGCGGCAGGGGGCTCAGGGCAGGGGATTGGGATGCAGGAGGGGATGCAGTGTGTGGCAGGGGATTGGGATGCAGGAGGGGTGCGGGGTGCGGCAGGGGGCTCAGGGCAGGGGATTGGGGTGCAGGAGGGGTTCGGGGTGCAGGCTCCAGCCTGGCGCCGCTTACCTGGAGCGGCTCTGGGGTGGCAGCAGTGCACAGTGAGGCTAAGGCAGGCTCCCTGCCTGCCCTGGCCCCGCGCTGCTCCCGGCACCACGTCCCTGCGGACCCTGGGGGACGTGAGGCAGGGCCAGAGGGCTCTGCCCTCGCCTGCAGGTACCTCCCCTGAAGCTCCCATTGGCCACAGCAATCCCACGGGCCAGATCTAAAGCCCTGACAGGCCGGATCTGGCTCGTGGGGGGTAGTTTGCCCACCCCTGCTTTAGTACAACACCTGAATTAAATGCCAGGGGACACAGCTCTTGCTATAACATGGGCGTCCTTAAGAGGCGAACACAAGGGGCCTTGCTTGCTTTCCTCTCTCTGGTAACAAGGCGTGAGCTGGGTGACACCAGCCTGCCTCTTCATCATTTTTTTCACCCACAGTTTCAATCAGGGAGATTTTTTAAGAGTAACAGGGTCAAGTGGCGGGGGGGGGTGCGGTGTGCAGGAGGGGCCTCAGGGCAGGGGTGGTGGGGTGCAGGAGGGGTTCAAGGTGCAGCACAGGGCTCAGGCCAGAGGATTGGACACCATCATAGGGCCTAATCACATCAGCCACACTATCAGAGGCTCGTTCACTTGCACATCTACCAATGTGATATATGCCATCATGTGCCAGCAATGTCCCTCTGCCATGTACCTTGGCCAAACTGGACAGTCTCTACGTAAAAGAATAAATGGACACAAATCAGACGTCAAGAATTATAACATTCAAAAACCAGTCGGAGAACACTTCAATCTCTCTGGTCCCTCGATTACAGACCTAAAAGTGGCAATTCTTCAACAAAAAAACTTCAAAAACAGACTCCAACGAGAGACTGCTGAATTGGAATTAATTTGCAAACTGTACACCATTAACTTAGGCTTGAATAAAGACTGGGAGTGGATGTGTCATTACACAAAGTAAAACTATTTCCCCAGGTTTATTCCCCCCCCACCCCAACCCCACCATTCCTCAGACGTTCTTGTCAACTGCTGGAAATGGCCCACCTTGATTATCACTACAAAAGGTGTTGTTTTTTTTCTCGCCTGCTGGTAATAGTTCACCTTACCTGATCACTCTCGTTATAGTGTGTATGGTAACACCCATTGTTTCACGTTCTTTGTGTATATAAATCTCCCCTCTGTATTTTCCACTGAATGCATCCGATGAAGTGAGCTGTAGCTCACAAAAGTTTATGCTCAAATAAATTTGTTCGTCTCTAAGATGCCACAAGTACTCCTTTTCTTTTTGCGGCTACAGACTAACACGGCTGCTACTCTGAAAAGGGTCAAGTTTAGCATTAAAAGCCTTAAAGTGTCCTGCTGGAGCCAGAGCCATGGGAAAGGGTGTAAACTCAGCCCCAGCTCCCTTACCCCGTGCCAAAGAAATTTACCTCGTCTGGGCCAGACCAACGCTTCGAACCCTGGGAACGCCAATGGTGAATACAGTGTAGCCAAGGGACAAAGCCCCCAAGCTACAGGACCAGCTCTTGCAGTTCTGCTCAGGGAAGTTCCATTTCCACCCTAATTTGCCAATTTGCAAAAGGTGCCGGCATTCTGGGTGCTCGAACTGAGCCGGGCAGCAGCTCGGCTGGGGATTTCACACCCTGGGGCCCTGGGAGGCCCAGGCGCTGCGAAGCAAGCAGGGACGGTTTGGTGTAATTGTCCCGCAGTGCGCTGACATCATGTCAGTCCCCAGGTCCACAGGTGGCTGCTCCAGCTTTCCGTGCTACTTGGCCACCCCTATGCTCCTGGGTAGGTTAGGTACGCCTGCTCCTCCACGCCATAGCCACTTCTGCCAGGGTTGTAGCACAACACCCACACCCCTTCCTGGCCGCAGGCCCATTAACTACAGCAGCCAGGCCTAGCGAAACAAGAGCAGCACCCACCTGGAGTTTTCTGACATTTATTGAGAGCCGATGGCAGTAACTGCAGTCAGTCAAGCATACCACTGCCACATGCCTGACAAAAAATTACAGTATGAGTCAGTCCATCGCAGGGGACCAGAAGGACATATACACACACTGTACAACCTGGTGCTTTAGGAATTGTCTGTAATTTTTTTTGGTTGGTGTTAACTCCCAACAATAAAAATAACACTTGTCTCTTTTACAATTAAGGTTGATAAGGTTGGTTTTTTTCCTTTAAATATTTGTTGCCAGACTTTTTATAGGAGCAAACGTCTTCAAAGCACCACGAGCCATTTAATATTCAGAATAGTCAGAATAATATAGGTGGAACCGAAGCACAGAAGAGCAGGGAAAAGCACCAAGATGCATAGCTTTGACAGAATGGGAATACAATACAGATTCCATAACTTAATCATAAAAAATATATATATATGTATATATCCATCATGGAGAGCTTCATGGATTTTTTTTAAGATACATTTTTTTTTCTTTACAACAGATAGTTCTAGGCTTTTTTTTTTTTTAAAGAAATTTCAAAGTTGTGCCAAACACATCTGGATCAGCAAACACAATGGGGGAGAGAGAGCGAGAGAGAGAGAGAGAAAGCAGTTTGTACTGCTCAGAAAAAAATTACATCGACACGTTGTTTTGAAACCACAAGCAAAATGCATTCATCAGAATTCAAGCGATAAACCAGACTCCAAATCCTGTTTATACATGAATATACAGCTGTGTATTCTCAAGAATACGCGCGCGCACACACACACACACATTCACACACATTAAAAAAAAATTAAAAAACAACCCTGAAGACACCTAAGAAAAATAAAACAACCTCCAGATCAGAGTTAACAAAAACCTTCATGAAACAAGGCACATCCTTTGAGTTTCTTAAACTGTGTAAAAATAAAGGAAGAACACTGAATTCCAACAGAAAAACAAACCAAAAGCTGTTTGCACAGACCTTCTAAGGAGATAAAAGGTATCTTATGCTTGTGCTACTCTTAATATGATCTTGCCACAAAGACATAGAGCTTATTGTAATCTAATAGATTTTCTCAAGCTAAAATCCAGTTCTCTTGATTTTTTTAAAACTTTTATTATATAATTGACACTATTTTTAATATTTTAAATATATATTTGTTAAAGTTTATTCCTTTTTTTAATTTCTGGGGGAAAATATCTGTCTTAAATCTTTTTTTCCCAATAAATTAATACTTCTTTATATAGCTTATTATTTTTTCATCCCTTATCACCCTCCACAGAAAGAGTTTTTGTTCCCCAACTAGGAAGCGTTCATAACACTTCACTGCAGCAGGGCATTGTCCTAAATACAGGCCTCGCTCAGCCATGCCCACCACTGCTCTGCTTGCTTCGGCTAAGGCCCTCTGTCCTCTGCAATGAGCTCAGCGCATGTAAGAAACCTACCGGGATATAGAGGAAGCTAACAACCCTCTTGGACCAGGAGGCTCAAGCCAGAAACAAAGGAGCTGAACCCATGGGCTGGTCTGAATTCCTCTAGCCCGATTTTGGGTCCCCAAGGTCATTGGATTGACAAAGGAGCAGACATATCGGGATGTGGCGGGGGAAATCGCTGGCACTTGCAAGAAGCAGGGAAGCCGATCCCAGCCCCCTCACTCATACATGGCCCCGCTGACATCCTTGGGCCCACGCCTGCAAGGAATAGCTACCTACCTGGGTACAGGCTGCAGGATGGGAGGCCTTGTAACTGGAGCCCTTGTAGACAGGAAATGCTGGTCTGTCAAGAGTTTGGAGGAAAAGCCCTGACAACACATCAGCTGCTCGGCCTCGTCCCTGTTGGCCAACCTCAGCTTGAGCCCAACGAACAGCCCCACGGCTGTTAGTTCTGGTCCGGGCGTCACCCCTGCTTGTTCAGACGCAGCAAGGGGCAGGGAGGAGGGAGCCAGGTTACAGAAATGGGGCAGGACATTGAGGCTTTAGAAACCGATAAGCAATTTGGGATTTCTCAGACATGCCCCAGTCCCTTGGGCCAGCATCGCAGCGCACGGCTCACCAGCCCCTTGGAGACTTGAAAAGGGACTGGACATTTCTAGGGGGATCCAGCAGAGCCGGAGTTAGCATAACTAACGGCAACACACATATGGGCAGGGACATTAAATCTCCTGCTTCAGGGCTGTAGCCAAATGCTGATGGGTAGGGCTTGTCTCCATGGCACTGCGGTGCAAGCCCGAGGGGTGTGAATGGTTGAGCACTCTGCCCCATGTAGACCCGCTGGCATGAACTAAAAGGTACATAGTGAATCGTAACATAACGGCCACGCTGGGTCAGACCAATGGTCCATCCAGCCCAGTGTCCTGTCTTCCGGCAATGACCGGCACCAGATGGCTCAGAGTGATCCATCCCCTGCTGTCCAGCCATCGAAGGACCAGTCCTCCATGAACTGATCTAATACTTTTTTGAACCCAGTTATACTTTGGCTTCACCCACCCCCTGGCAATGAGTTCCGCAGGTTAACTGTGCATTGTGTGAAGAAATACATCCTTCCGTTTGTATCAAACCTACTGCCTATTAATTTCATCTCCACAATTCACACCCCTGGCAAAGGCACAGGAGTGCCCTGCAGACAAGCCCTAAGAGACCAGGAGGAGGCCTAATGAGAGCCGAGGGGAATTATCCTACACCTGCCACTGCGGCATTCTTACACCCACCTCGCTGCATCTGGAACTGGTCCCTCTCTGAGAAGGGACACTGGGCTAGCAGAAGCCTGGCTGGAGCCAGTCAGGCACGCCCATGGGCCTGGACTGGAAACTGGCAGCGCATTTCTAGGGAGTGCGGCTCCCTCCCGGGGCTCGGCTCCCCACGGACGGCGGGGTGTTCAGAACACAGCCTGGAGCAGTGGGATTAACCAGCAGGGTGCAGCGCCCTGCTCCATCAGTCAGTGGCCCAGGGAGGAACTGTCTGCCACGCCTGTCATTCCAGCAGGGCTTAGCCGTGCTACGGGGTTATACGCGTGTTAGCTACTGCGGCTCTCCAAGGTCATGCTCTGACACAAGCTGGTCTCCCTGAGGGAAGGCAGGGCTGGGGCGCAGGGTGGGGGGGCCGAGTGAGCCCCAGTAACAGAGGGGTACCAGGAAATGCTGCTGGCATTGGGACTGACTGGGACAAGGAAAGGGATTTGCTCCCTGAGCTCCCTCTGCTCCAGGGGCATTAGCGCTGCCCCAGCAGTGCCCTCTGGCCCGGTGGGGGGTAGGAGGAGCAGCACCGGAGCAGTGAGGCCTGACCGGCCACTTGGGAATCCAACACTAGGGACTCCTGTATTGTGCTCATATGAGGGGTGTCCCGCCCCAGCGCTGCAGCCCCATCCCCCTCCTCGCCACGCAGCTCCCCCGGATCTGGCCCTGGCGGTCGCCTGCCTCGCATGGGCCGCACCCCACCAGCAGAACCCACTGGGCAGAGCGCTGGGGGCCCCATGGCCTGGCTCAGGCTGTCCGTGTCTCTAAGGCGGAGAAACCTCAGGCTGGCTTCCCTTTGCCATCGCTGAGTTGTCTGCTGATGCCCCCAGCAGACCCCACAGAGCCACCCTCTCGTATCCCCCTTGCAGCCCCTCACCTCCCACGGCAGCCGGGGACCAGGCTGACACAGCGCCCTGCTAGAGATGGATGAGAGCCCTGTGCGCCGCTCACTAGGCAATGCTCCTCTAACAGCAGCAAAGCTCCCGGGGGCTTGGGCTCTTCAGGGCCTGCAGGGCAGGCCTGGGGGGTCTGTTCAAGGCGGGGCTCTTGGCCGCTGTGGTAGGGGACGGAGCAGTGAAATGGGAGTCAGCCTGGCCCATGGTTTGCCGATGCCCCAGCCCTGCATGGGTAGAGCCTGGCTCTGAATACCCACAGCCTGGCGCCCATGCCCCTCAGAGAGCTGACAAGCCCCCAGGCTCCTGCCATCAGAGCCCCTTCCCTCCCAGCCCCTGCCCTCAAGCAGCATCTGCAGGAGGGTTCTCCCCCCGCCCCCCACCCAGCACAATATTCCGGCTCCTCCTGGCTGAGAGCCCCACCACTGCTCACCCCCTCCACGGCCCAGCTCACACTGTCCCCAAAGGGTGAGGCCCAGATCCCCAGTGGCACCAAATCCCCCGCAGCCCCACTGCTCCGGGGACACCACCCTGTTGGGGCCGAACACATGCAAGCATCCCTTTCCATGGAATCCGCCCTCCGAGGCCCCCAGCCCGCTGCCACGGGCTTCCACAGAGCACAACCAGGCCCCCGGCGGCCAGCGAGCCTGGGACTGGCTGTCGCTCCCGCAGAGGAGCGGGGTGAGGACGGACATTAAAGGCTGAACAGTCCAAGTCAAGGACAAAGTCTTTGGAAGCCAAGCGGTTGTGAGTGGAGAAAGGGGCAAGGTGATGGGGCTGTGCTCAGATTTCCAACAGCCCTTTCTGTGCAGTGAAAGCCACCCAGGAACCATCCCCTCGGGCAGCCGCCAGGAGCCGCCCCCCAGCAGGGAGCGGCATGTGGGAGGGAGGGGGCTATTTGCTATATTTTTGTTTTCTTGTCATAACACTGTCTCGAGCATGCAAACCTACAAAGCTTTCTCATGGCGCAGAGCGCTGCTTCCGCGGCAAGACGGCCCCCAAAATAACCAGAACACAGAAAAAAAAAAAAAAATTTTAAAAATGAAAGAGCTAATTGGTCAAACCGGACTTGTCACCAGAACGACGTCTCACGGTCACAGCTTCTCAGCACCAGGAAAGAACAAACAAACACCTTCCGAGTAAAACAAAGCATGCAGCTAATCGAACGCCAGCGGGCAAGCACCCACCCTGGCACCCACAGCGGGCGGCCCCGGCCCACCACTCCTAGCGTCTCCCAACATCAGCAGACGGGGGCATGGGAACGCAGACGGCGGCACACGGGATAATGGCGGTGCTTGGGTGAGAAACGATAGCAACACGGCGTCACCGGAACGAGAGTCTAACCCAAACCGAATGGGGAGGAAAGCAGATGGATCAATACTGACTTGGGCCACGTTTGGCTACACACAGAACTGTCACATCTGGGAGTCCAGAGAGAGAGAGAGGACGGTCGGTTCAAACTAAAAAAGGTGGAAGTCCAGCTCAACGGCACAACCGGATCAGAACCGTTCTCGCTGGGATGTCGGGTTTGGCCCGGAGGGGCGAGTCAGGGGACGAGCCCCACCCCACGGGGTTCTCGGCCTGGCAGTTGGGTGTAGACAGCATCACGGGCGCCTTTATCCCACGGTCGCTTGCTACTTAGGTAGGAAATAAAACATAACAGGGCTTCTTGTTTTTTTGCTTCTGCACACCCACTCCCGCCGAAAGCCTGCCCCGAGCGCCGCGGGCCGCGGTCTGTGTGAGCACAATCCTGAGGTAATCTTTTCTTCTTTGTGCAAACCCCGAAGGATGGGCTGTTCGCCGAGGGGGGACAGGCTGTACAGGGAGGGGGGCTGGGAGTCAGTGGATCGTTGTGCCCTTGTACCCACGGTAAATCCTGAGGTTAGCTGGGGTTCTCCTCGGGCCTCATTCCAGCATGGCGTCCAGCTGGTCGGCCAGGTCGTCGAACATGCTGCCGATGTCGTCCAGAATGCTGACTGTGCTCTTCGCTTCCGCGGCGGTGCTGCGGGTGCAGAAAGCATCCGTTAGCATCACTGCGGGGGGGGCGGGGGGTCTGCGCCCCACAGGACCGCCCACAGCTGATGTGGGTCTCGCCCGGAGGGCAGGGGCAGCGGGCACGTGGGGGCGGGAGGGGTGTCACACTGAGCAGTGGAGTAACTTTCCACCCGAACTGCAGGGAGGGGACACAGGCCCTCAGAGCCCAGCAAGCCCCTCCACCCCCCCGGCCCCGGCAAGGTAACTTCCCTCCTGTCCCCCCATCTGTACAGTTCTGCTCCTCAAACACCCCTCCCCAAACACTCCTCACCCCACCCAGGGTGCCTCTCAATCCAGGGTTCCGCCCCATGCCCCCTGTGGCTGTGTCCCACCCCAACGCTCCTTCATAAGGGCCCCCTCAAGCCTGGATCTCCCCAAGAACCCCCCAATACTGACCCCTGCCCCTCCCCAAGCCTGTGTCCCTCTTCCAGCTCCCCTTGGGTCCCCCTCAGAACTGAGCCTCCTTCCTGGGGGGAACAAGGGGCTGGAGCCACAAGGCAGAGCTGGGCTCTTTCTCCCCTCCTAGCCGGGCTCCCCTCGCTCTGCCCTGTGGGGCAGTTGGGGGGTCTCAGCCAGCTCCATGAGGAGGGGGCCATGGAGCAGCCCCTAGAAGCATTGTCCTTCAAAACGTGAAAGGGGGGTAACCTGGGGAGGGGGGCAAGAGCAGGACAGTTTGTATCTATTAACGCACACGTCCTTAAAGAACCTGGAACTGACCCCAGCCGTCCTGCAGGCTTGTCGGCATGGGAGATTTTCCAGTTATACCAGTATAACTCCACCGGTACAGCTAAACCCCAACAGTTATCCTGGAATAACCCACTCTGTTCCAGTACAAGGGCTTGTCGACACTAGAAACCCTACAGCTGTTTCACTGCAGTGCTTCAGTGTAGACCGATGGGAGGGTCCGCCTCCCCGAGCGGCCGTAGCTAGGTCGACCTAGTGCTGTCTTCACAGGGACTTGGATTTTTCCACCCTCCCAGTGACTCTGCTTGGCCGATCCTAAGAGTAGGTTTTCTCAGCTTAGTTTAAATCATTTCCCGAGCAACATAAGCTAAACTGGAAATAGGTCCTCTTGCACCAGAATAAGAGCCTCCACCCAGGGAGTTATACCGGTATAACTGCAGGGCTCTGAATTCACACCCCACCTTATTGCGCTATCACTTCCCTAGGTGTATGTGCCCTGCATCTCACCATTCGTTCAGGGCCTAGCAATCAGCTGTGAAACCCACTGGCAGAGGGCGCATCCCCAACCCCTCTGGGAGCAGGGCCACGTAGAAGATAACAGCCTTCTACTGCTACCGGTTATTTGTTAGCTTACCTGACCAAGGCCTGCTGACGACCCATGTGGAGGGTCAATACGGTTTTATTTAATACGGTATTTAAACCTAGGGAAATTACCTAAAAACCCCTCCTTTACAAGCACGTGAAGGCCTGCAAAGCTAAGCACTGGTGGTACCTGAATTAAGGTTGTCGGCACTAAGTGCCGTCACACTGGGCCCTGTAGAAGGGAGCCCCCGCCCTGAGGAACTTAGAAAGACTGACCCAGCAGAGACCAGACTCACCGGGAGACCCACAGGAATGGGGACAGCTGAGCCTTGTCTACACTAGGTGAGAAGGGGCTTTTTCCAGTGGAGCTAGTCTGGCTCAGCAAACAGCCCCGCCTGACAGCAACAGGGAGTACCGTATCCCAGAAGCATGAGGAGCAACAGCCCTTGCACCCACGGACTCTTTTCCTAATTGCCCTGCTGGACTCTTGACCCCGACACTGTCCAGCAGCAGTGAGTCCCAAAGGTCGGCGCCCCTCACAAAAAAGGCATAGCCCCGTGGGCATGCGCAAGAGGGAGCGGGATCCTTACTCTGCTGCCTGCCCATCCTCCTGCTTGATCTTCTCCTCCACAGCCTGCAGGGCAGCCGCCAGCGAGGCGCTGGTCTCCTCCAGCTTCTGGTGTGCCATCTCGGGGCTGGCGCTCTCCGTCGAGGGCCCGGCGATGGAGGAGCGCGGCGGCTTGACAGGCACCTGCTGGGGCTGCCCGCCGGGCGATAGGGGCTTGGCGGGGCTCGAGCAGAGCGAAGGCGGTGTGCTTGAAGGCTTGATCGTCGTGGTGAGCTGCTTGGCAGGGGATGGGGTGGGCGTGGAGCCTGCGCTCACTGACTGGATGGCGGCGTGGAGCTTGGGGGGCTTGGGTGCCGTCGGGGGTGGTGGGGGCTTGGGCGACACCGGGGGTGGGGTGCCGTGGACTCGCTTCACCTCTGCAGGAGAGAAGAGAGGAGAGGGACTGTGAGGGTCATAGCCATTGCTGTTAATATGGGGAGGCTGGGATTGGGGGGGGATCACCCGTGCTCTGGGTAAGAGGGGCTGGATGAGGGGGGTCGCCCCTGCCCTGGGCGAGGGGGGCTGGGATCGGGGGGAAGGGGTCACCCCAGCTCTGGGTGAGAGGGGCTGGGTGAGGGGGGTCGCCCCTGCCCTGGGCGAGGGGGGCTGGGATCGGGGGGAGGGGGTCACCCCAGCTCTGGGTGAGAGGGGCTGGATGAGGGGGGTCGCCCCTGCCCTGGGCGAGGGGGGCTGAGATCAGGAGAGGGGGTCACCCCTGCTCTGGTTAAGAGGGGCTGGGTGAGGGGGGTCGCCCCTGCCCTGTAGGGGGGCTGGGATCGGGGGGAGGGGGTCACCCCAGCTCTGGGTGAGAGGGGCTGGATGAGGGGGGTCGCCCCTGCCCTGGGCGAGGAGGGCTGAGATCGGGGGAGGGGGTCACCCCTGCTCTGGTTAAGAGGGGCTGGGTGAGGGGGGTCGCCCCTGCCCTGTAGGGGGGCACACTAATGGCAGCCAGCATCAGACCTTTGGGAGGCTTCCCCACAGTCAGCAGCAGAGCCCAGAATAGAACCCAGGAGTCCTGGGCCCCCGCTTAAGGATGGCCCACCCCACAGTTAACCTCAATCAATATAAAACCCAGCCACTTCATGGGCTGATGAATTTTCAATACAATCCAGCTCAAGAAGCAGGCAGCCAGCGGCTGAGCCACCCTGACTCAGCTTGGGGGTGGCCACTGGGAGCTGCGGGCGGCCGGCCGTGCAAATGCAAACAAACTGTCTGGCAGCCCGCCAGTGGATTACCCTGACAGGCTGATTGCGGCCCACGGGCCACAGGTTGCCCACCACTGCCACAGAGGCTTGTACTCCTAGCTCCAGAGCTCCTACGGTTGGTCCCCATACGTGCCCCTCTAGGACTCCAGTGATGCCCCACCCCCCTCCCAAGAGCGTTAGGAACGATGGGGCTGGCTGATGGCTGGGACAAGCCGCCGAACGCTGCCCAGAATTCCAGCGGCTGTTCCCAGGGGGGTCTTTTCACTTCCCCACTCCCCCGGACGGGGTGATGCGCAGCAGCTGCTGGCCGTGACCCGGGACCCAGCCCAGCTGGGCAGGACTGGGGGGAAGACACCGCATCCAGTAGAGGCTGGCTGGAGGAAGGATGCAAGTGAGACTGGAAGCTCTCACCTGACGCAGGCCAAGGGGATTAAACCCGAAACGCTCTCAGCAGACGCTTGGCTGGCACAGAGCCTCCCATCCCCTCGCACTCCGCTGCTGCTGTAGGGACCACGAGGCAGGGCCCTGCGCCTGCACCACCTGGGTTTGCCTTAGCGCTCTCCCAGGCCAGAGCGAACCGACTCTGACCCCGCTCAGCTTGCGGGCTCTCAGGAGCGGAGCTGAGGGCCGGGGGAGCAGAGCCTGCGTCCTTCCGGACTCCTGCCAGCCCCCTCGGCAGAACACCACCTACCTGGGCTGCCGGGGCTGGGGATCGGCGCCTTTTTGGAAGTGGGTGTGGGCGGCCCGGGGACCTTCTGTGCTTGTGGGGTTAACACGGGCTTGGGAGAGACCGGTGGCTTGAAGGGCTTTTTGGGCTCCCCGCCCACACCCTGCGGGGCATGCTCCAGCCTGTCCTGCCTGTCGCCTGCGGCAGGGCCCTGCGGGGCTGTCTCTGCACCGCTCATCTCAGACGTCGGCCTCCGCTTGATTGTGCCGGTGCCGTTCTGGTAGACGGAGAGGGGGGCCGGCTCCAGCCCCTGCTCCTTGTCTTTGGACTTGGGCCGTCGCTTGACCGTGTCCGACTCGGTCAGGATGAACTTGACACTGTCCTGCTGGCTCTGTTTGGCCCGGATCCTCCTCTTGAGTGTGGCGCTGGCCTCCACCTTAGCCAGGTCCCCGTGCCGGTGAGCAGGTGACAGCCCCTCCCCTGCCTCGCCCTTGGCCAGCCCCATCTGCCGGGGCCGCTGCTTGATGGTCAGGTTCCCTTCCTCGGCGAAGGGGATGTTCTCGGCTGAGCTGTTCTGGGGGGAGCCCCCGTGCTCTGCCCGCAGCCGCTCCACCGGGCCGCCGTCCTTGCCCGTGTCTGACCTGATGCTGTCGGAGCGCTCCCTGCGGGCGGCCGCGATGAGGCCGGTCACGGGGCCGCTGATGGTCCTGCGCCGGTTCACCACCTCCCCGTCCAGGCCAATGGCGTCTTTGTGCTTCACAGTGGCCAGGACGGCGGCCACGCGGGAATGCTCCGGGCTGGCCAGGTGCATGGCGCCAGCAGGGTGCAGGTAATAGCCTTCGGGTCCCTTCCCTCCTCCTCCTGCGAGAGGCTTCTGCAAGGCCAAGCCCCGGGCGCCCCCGCCAATAGAGGACATCTCCAGCATGGCCGCGATGCTCTTGACGCTACCCGCGCTGCCCGTGTCCACGCTGCCCCCAAAGTCGCTCGCGCGCCGTTGCTCCCGGTAACTCTCCTGTGCCTCCTCATCCTCCCCGCCGGGCACGTCCCCTTCCCCCTCCTTGGTGAAGTCGTCGGCCATGTTGGTGCTGGAGATGGCGGAGCTGGAGCGCTTGGGCGGTGGCGGGGGAGGCCCCTTCTTCTTGGGCCTGACGGCAAAGGACTGGCTGCGGTTGACGTTCTTGTCTCCGCCCGACTGCGCCCGCACCGAATGGCTCCTGCCCACCCGCCGCTGCACCGTGGCATAGGGCCCGGCGTCCGGCACCAGCAGCTCGTCCCGCTCCTGCTCGCTGTCGGACATGGCGTAGCGGTTCAGGCTGTGCGCGCGCTTCTTCGGCCTGCCCAGCTCCTCCTCTGCCTCCCCGCTCTGCGGCGGCAGGCACAGCACGGGCACCGAGACTGGCAGGACTGGGACTCCTTGTGCCACGGGGCCCGGCGGGTGCCCGGCGAGGCCTTCGCCCTCCACGGGCTGTGGCATGACGTAGGCAAAGCCCCTGTGGGTGGGGGACTGAGGCAGGGACCTGGGCGACATGGGGCGGTCGGCCTGCTGGAGGAGCTGCGGCGTGGGCTTGACCTTGGCCGTGGCGTGGGGCACGGTGAGCGTCTGGGGCGAGGACGGCCGCGGCTTGGTGGGCGTCTGCGGTGGGGTGAAGCGCCCTCCGGCTGGGGGGAATGACTGCCTGGGCTTGCCTGGCACCGGGGGCACGCTGGCTCTCTTGACGGTGTGCCCATGCCGCACGGGCCTGACCTCCTTGGGCATGCTGGGAGGCCCCTCCTTCACCTCCTCCGTCAGGTACTCCTGGCTCTTGGAAATGGCTGCGCTCGGCCCCTTGGGCCCATCCCCCAGCAGCTCCTGGGAGCTGCTTATGTGCTTCGCCCGGCCGCTCAGGCTGTTCTCATGCACGTGCCTGGAGGGGGGACCCCGGTAGCCTGCCCCGTCCCGGATATGTGCCACGTGGTTCGCCTGCTTCTCCTGGCCCTCGGGTGCCTCGCCCGTACCCGTGAGGGCCACCTGCAGCTCGTTGCTCAGCTCGCTGTCCTGGAAGGTGGTCATCTTGGGAGACTGGCACTCGGCGCTCTCCTGCTGGGGGGACTCGATGGCCAGCACGTCCAGAGACTGGGGTGCCTTCTTCTTCAGGGTCCCCGACTCATACTTGATGTACTCGGCCTTCTGGATTTCTGCCAGCTTCTTTACCGCCAGCATCAGCTTCTTCTGGTGGCCTGCAAGGGGGGAGGGGACACATGGCACAAGGGGGCATTAACCAACGGGGAGCGACTCGTCCCACCAGCAAACCCAGAGACCCTGGTGCTGGCCCATGGATCGTGACGCTCGTTGCCCCGGGACGGCTGTCTCAGCCCAACCCAACCATGCCCACGCCCTGACTGAGCGCTCGTCTCCCACCGAGCATCGGTGGGGCCTTTGCAGTTTAACCGGGGCTGTGTATTTTAGGGTGTTTTAACTAAAAGGAGGTTTCCAGGTTAGAGACACATTGGGGGGCCCTGACTGGTGTCAGCCGAGTTCTCTGGAGTTACACTGATGACATGAATGCAGGATTTGACCCAGATGGCCCCCGATGAAAGACTCCTTATCATGAAACCAGAAATGATTTCGCAGGAACCTAGGGACTGCCACAGTAAATCAGACCCATGGTCCATCTCCCCCAGTATCCTGTGTCTGGCTGCTTCAGAGCGAGGTGCAGGGACCCCCCGCAGGACTGGATGTGGGATAACCTGCCCCCCACACTAGGTCTCATCCTGGACTCTAACAGGCGGCGTTTGGCTAAAGCCCTGAAGCAGGAGGTTTAATGTCCCGGACAACAGCTGAGTTAGCCTTAGCTATCCCAGCTTTGGCTCTTCCTGTTCTGCACAGACATGCCTGTCCCTTCCGGGGTCTCACCCTTCCCCTTTACAGTCCTCAGGCACAGCCCCGCTCTGCTGCAGGGAGGGGTTCTCAAAGGAGCCTCAGGGAGTTAGGCACATCAGTCCTACTGATTTAGGCCCGTGCGCCCAACTCCTTTAAGCTCCTTTGACAATCCTACCCTCCCAGCAGCCCGTTTCGGTCAGCACAGCACAGGGGTTCTCCTGGAAGCCAGGCTGCCCCTCCTAGGTCCTGGAACAGCTGGTTCCCACTGACCCTGACCTTGGGGCTGGATTTGAGCCAACACTTCCAGCCCTTTAACTGTTTTGTTTGTTTCCTGGCTGCGTGGGGAATATTCCTACTGGGAATGACTGCACAGCACCCAGTGGCTAGGCAGGGGGAGACCTGGGACAAAGCAACAACCCCTTAACTAAAGCAACTGGCGGTTCTGGTGAGCAGGGAGGCAGCCAACCACGGGGGCCCTTGACAGGAGAATCTCTCCCAGCAGGAGGGGAGGCTGATGGGTTTTCTAGCTCCCATCTGAGCTTACAGAGCAGCCATTAGCTAGCCTCTCAATCTCCGGGAGCTACAAAAGCACACTATCTCCTGGGAGCAGACATTGCTCCTTTACGTGCTCCAAGTGCCATTTGCCGTTATGAATCCTGATCTCTCCTCCACTCAAGCCATTCCCACTGCGAGAGGGCCCCGGCGTCTCTCCTCACCCACAAATGCATCTCGGCTGCCTTGCTCAGGTTTTTCGTTCTTGGCCTCGGCCGTCCCATCACCACGCAGGTGCAAAGTGTAGCGATCCGTCCAGAGCCAGCCAGGACCAGAGACCGCGCTTACTCCAGACGCATCGCTACCTTCTTTCCTAAACCTGAGGTTACTTGCATGAATATGTCAAAAACCTGGAGATTGACTCAGGGACTTAACCCACCGCCAATTTCCATTAACAACCAACTGCACCTGCTCTCTACACCGGTGGCTTTAATGTCACCTTTAACACTAGAGAACCCACCACTTCCCTAGGTCGTTTGCGCGACTGGTTAATCACCCTCACTGTGCCTTATTTCTAATGGGAACTTGCCTGGCTTCCGGCCACTGGTCCTTGCTCTGCCTTTCTCTGCTAAATTGAAGGCCCCTTGGCAGCCGGTATATTCTCCCTGTGAAGACACTGAGCTGACACTATAATCAAGTCACCTCTTGACCGTCCTGCTGTAAGCTAGAGATCGAGCTCTTTGAGTCTCTCTCACTGTTGGGCATTCTCTCCACCCCACCAATCAGTTTTGTGGCTTTTTTCGGCCCCCTCTCCAATTGGTCAACACCCTTTTTTAAATTGGGGGCACCCGACCTGGCCGCAGCATGCCAAGATCAGTCCCACCAACGCCGCACATGGGGTAAAATCACCTCCCTGCTCCTACTCACTGCTCCCACGTTTCTCCAGTCAAACGTCACAACAGCCCGTTTGGCCATGGCATCGCACTGGGAGCTCGCATGGCGTGGCTTGTGCGTTATCTAGGAGCCAGCAGTGTACGATCTGGGGCGTGTCTTCATGGGGAAATTGACCAGCCTTGCCATAGCGGTGTAAATACATGGCTACACAGCTCTGGGCCAAGTTCCCCCAGAGCCGCTTCGCTGACTTCAATGGAATTGTGCCCATGCTGCACTGGGATGTCGGCCAAGTCGACAGGGTGCATGTGGTAACCAAGATACAAGGGCACCTGTCTGTTCCTCCCTCTGCAGCAATGGGCCCAATTCTCCAGGTGCCCTGGAGGCACAGCACACACACTGCAATAACATCCACCATCCCCGGTCTTCACGGGACATTTGTGTTCCGACCGGGCACCTCTCGCGGACACGGGCAGCTGGGGCAGGGAAGGAATCGGTCACCGCATGCAGAAATGTCAGGCTGCCCAGGTAACCGCAATGAGACGGGTGATTCCTGCATGTCGCTGGAGCTGCAGGCCACTCCTGATTCATGGCACCGGGAGCAGTGAAGCACAAGGCCCCCAGGAGGTCTGGAGACAGCGCTTGGGAGGAAGCCAAACCTAGGGAACGACCTTACATAGCCAAGCAGGACGGTGCTGTGAGCCCTGCAGCTGCTCTAATAGATAGCCTGGCCCTGCTTTGGACGCTGAAGGCTTTGGGTGTGAAGCAAGGTACAGCACACCAGGGGTAAACAGAGCACAGCACAGGGTGGGAGAGGCGAGGCCTAGGTGCACCCCAGGGTGCCACAGCATCCTCTGAGCCTAGCTTCTGGCATGAGAATCCCCTCTCCACCTCGGGGAGCCTTCCAGCCCAGGGCAGTGCTGACATCATGGCAGACCTGCCCTGTCACAGGCGCCATCGGGCCGAGCCGGCCCGTCCAGTCCCAAATGCCCAGGACGTTGCTGGGCACGTCCCTGGGACAAAGGCTCTGACCAAGACAGAGGCCTAGGACGGGGGTAGCGGGCAGGGGGCTGCAGGGCACCAGCAGAGCGGTGCGGTGAGAGCCCAGCTTTGGGATCACAAGGGGCTGTGGATCAGAACTGAGCAGCGTGCAGTGGGCAGGACCGGAACACGACAGATGTGGGGCTGCCCAGGACAGCCTGGGCAGAGCTGGGGGGGGGGGGGCCTCAGGACTGAGATGGGGGCATGTTCCCTGTACGGTGCTGAGCCCAGACACAGTCAATGGGAGCTGAGGGTGCGCCCTTCATGTCCCTTTACAGCCAGCGGCAGAGCGGCGCCTGCCCATGGTGCATTGCGCAGTCTGTCGGTGCCCACAGGCATTACAGCTCTGCCGCTTTCGCCTCCTGGCCAGGAGGATGCCACGAAGATCTGCCACCCTATGCAGCGGGCGCTGCCCCGTGCCAATGCCCGGCCCCACGTTACCCAGCTTCGTGATCCCGATCTCCTGCAGATCCTCCCACGTGATGTCCGTGATGAAGTCGATGTTCTCGTAGCCATTCTCCACCAGGACTTTGTAGTACTGGGCCAGGCCGATCATGGAGAGCCAGAGAGCCAGGTTGGCCTACAGGGGCAGGAGGCAAAGGGAGAACGGTGCTTTGGCCCTGACCCAACACCATTTAAAGGGACAGAGTGGGGGTAATACCTATGCCATGGCCTGGTATTAACGCCCCTCCCTTCCCCCGAGGTTAATGCAGCCGAGAGCTTTATAATCCACCCAATGACGTTCCTGCCCCTGGGGCCCGAGTCTCCTGTCCATCCGTGTGCACCAGCACCACGTGCCAGCGTTCAGGTCTGCGCACCCGCCTTGCCCTGCTGGGAACCGCGCCCAAGGTGCCAGGCAGTGGCAAATCGGGCCCCTGGCTTCTCAGGATACCCTGAGCCAAAGGCACATGACAGCAGCGAATTGGGCCCAGCTAGCTCAGCCTCACTGCAGGAGCCTGCCTGGGCTCTGTTCTCCAGCACGTTGTTCAGTCTAGTCCACCCCTTCCCATGGGAGAGGACTGCACAGCAATGGAGGTCTCACCAAGAGGGGGTTTCCTCAGACTGCCTAAATTCCCTTGGCATCCCGATCAACCCAGCACCCCGGAGCCATTTCCCGGGGTCCCCTCCAGGACAGGGCACCCAGACCTGTGCTCAGAGCTCGGGGGAGATCCAGGCAGAGCTCCTCTCTTGGGTGGACAGCATTCCCTGCTCTCTGGGAGAGGACTGGAACCTCCGAATGCGCCAGGAGAGGGCCCTTCTCACGCTGCACTGGGACGCTGTCCCAAACAAAACAGGCTGCAACACGGGGGCCAATCCCCACATGGCAAGGAGATGGGGTCCAGGGCCTCACCTATCTCCAGCAGTTAAAGAGCGACAGGCCATCTCAGGGTAGGAGAGGCGAGGCCTAGCTACACCCCGGGAGGGTTAGCCTGGCGACCCCATGCCTCATAGGGAAACCTGCCAATAGGGCAAAGCTGACAGGCAGGGAGCGTTCCAAGGTCCATTACCGGGGAGAGCTGGGGGAGCCTTACCGGCTTGTACTCCGGAAGCCACTCGGGGATATTCAGGCTGTTGATCTCCGAAGTGATCTTCTTCCTGTGTCCAGGTTTCGTCACGCCAATGGCTGTGAGGTCCTAGGGCACAGAAAGACACCCGTCACCTTCACGGCACAAGCAGGGCCTAGCCGCTCAGCACTGGCAGCCCCCACAGAAGATCGCAGGCTGTCAGCTGCCGCAGGCCTCCTCTCCGTTACAAGGGGCGTGGGAGCAGGCTCGGAAGGGCGAGGTTTTTATCGGTAAATGGCGATTTTGCCGTACACCCAAACCCACAAAAATACTACCAGTGACCCCCATGGAGAGCGGCAGACAGGAGAAGTGAGAACAATGCGGCTTGAGAACTCGTTAGAGTGCAAGGCTAATGACTTTGTGCATGTGGACATGCGACATGTCGGCGTTTTAACAGTGACAAAGTTTTAACTTTTTGAGTCTCAACAGCTATCGTCATTCTATAATTATGGTCTGAGCCCCTCCCGCATTGCCTGACCCCCGACCCAATAACTCCCCCCAACTGCAAAAACTTAAAATCAATACAAATGAAAAAGTGCTCCACAATAAACATTGAGCTTTCCGTGGAGATGAGAAACAAATCCAAATGGCATTCTCCTAGTGCGAAGGAAGGCTCTGGCTTGGCAAAGCCAAGGGCTCGCTCTGCAGGGCAGAGATTGCGTGCGTGTGTGTGCATACACTCACCACACCCAGCGCAGAGGGGCCCCACCCACAAGAGGCAGTTGCACTGCTAGGAATGAATGAATGGAGTCCCGTGGCATTCCCCCAGCAGGGAGGCTGTGAGCCTGGGGAGGTGATGCTGTGCCCCTCACACACCACATGCCAGGGGACTCCGGCTGGAAGGGCAGAGTTCAGCCATCCTTTGGAGCCAGGACACACACCGTCAGCCTCTCTAAAGCCGCTCTAGGTCCGGAGACCAGGGGAGAAGGGGCTAGTTCCCTTGCTCCCGTGTTCGCAGAGCAGGCTGAGGGGTCCCCGCCCAGTCACCCCGCTGGGATCATGCCCCCGGTTCTGGCAAGAATGGGGAAAAGCCCCCAGAGCTGCGGCTGGAGCAGCCCTGCCACGTGCCATCCCACATCGCCAGGCTGCTCGGGGAGTGTGGCGGGGCTGGGAGCCTCAGGATGGAGCTTGGGCCCAGCAGCTCAGAGCTGTCCTCAGGGCCAGTCCCAGCCCACCCCACCAGCAGCTCACGGGGGCCCCAGCCTGGCGCCCGGCAGCTTGGGACAAGTCCCACTGAATGCTCCTCCAAGCTCAGTGGGACGCCGCTGGGCTGCGATCAACCCCAGCGTGAGCTGTGGGAACTCAGCGTCTCGGAGAGGCCCGGAGCGTCCCCTGTGAGAGCGCCCAGAGCCCACGGACTCTGTGACCACCCAGCCCCCAGCCCCAGGGCTCGCCAGGGGCTGGTAATGCTGCTGGAGCAGGGCTACCCCAGGGGGTTGGTCCGGGGCACCAGCCCCCCATGCAGAGCCGCCCTTGGCCCCTCCCAGCACTCCCCACACTCCAGCTCCCCGCCTGGCCACAGGTGTGTGCAGAGGGGGGAAGGGGAGAGACATGGGCCTGTCCCAGCAGCTCTGGGGGGCTAAAGCCCGAAGAGGGGATCTTAACTCGTCTGCAAAGATGGTAGCTCAGCCTGGATTTGCCCATGAGCGCCGCACCTGCCCCAGCCCCTGCACAGCTCCCAGCCCCCGGTACCACTCAGCCGGGTCTGGAATGATCCCCTTTCCCTTTGACCGTCTAGAACGCCGGGAGCCAGCAAAGCTGGGCATGCCGCCCACGAGCGCCGCGACTCGCCGTTCGATCCAGGCCCTACGTCCCACCCCACATCGCAGAGCCACGGCAGCTCAGGGCAGGGGCCTCCCAGCCCCTCCTCCACCCTTCACCTAAGGGAGGTATGCGTGCTCTCTGGGCCCGATCCCGTGCCACTGCCAGGAGAGCTCAAGGGGAGCAGGATCGGGCCCCTCGCCCTTCAGCTCCCCCCGGCTCCCGGCCACCCTCACCTCTGGGGTCATCCGGCTGATGGTGGGGATGTCGTACCCGGCGTTGATGAAGTTGGCCGCGTACAGCTGCAGCTGGAACTTGCAGAGCCACTGGTACACGGCCTCGGCGCTCTGGGGGCGAGACAGAACGGGGGTCACCGGCGCTGCCAAGCAAGCCCAGGCTGTGCCGTGGACACGGCAGCATGCGCACTCAGTGCCAACCCAGGCTGCGCCCAGCCAATCCTCGTACAGGGAGGAGAGCCCTCCCTGGCCCCAAGCAGTCGGGGGTTGGCCCCACTCCGCCACCCCAGGGGCTGCCCCCCTAGACCCAGCAGTTGCGGGAGAGGGAGCTGCAGTCAGGCAAAGCCCAGAAGCTCCTGGCCGTAACCCCCACGGGTAGGAGAGGCAAGAGCCCAGCCACCTGCAGGATTTAGCAGGGAATCTGAGTCTGTGAGTCTGAGTCTGTGAGGGGCATATGGAAGAGGGGCAGGAGCCTGGGGAACTCCCTGGGACATGAAGGAGCCTGTAGGAGATTTTCCAGATGGTCCCCTTCTGCCCTGGGGCCCCACAGCAGGAGGCAGGCGAGTCATTCACCCCATCACCAGCCCCAAGCATCACCCCACCAGGGAGACAGACCGAGCAGCATTCCCTCCCCCCAGCACGGAGAGGCCCTTCCAAACCCCGCAGTTCCCCAGTGCGCCCGAGGTCCCTGCCCGCCCACGCGCTCTCTGCACCCCGTCGCGCCAGGCTCCTGGCAGCCTGCTCGTTTGCAGCGGGCAGCGCCCCGCCGCCCCGGGGAGCTGTGAGCCGCAGCTCGCAGCGCAATGAGGGAGGCTGTCTGAGGTGCTCAGCCAACGTGCGACTCTCGCCCTGGGCGCCCGGAAGGTTGTTCCGGGGCAGGGACCCCGCCATGCCACTGCCGAGATGTGACGGCTGAGCCGAGGGCTGCAGACAACGGAGCCCAGCGCGCGGCAAGCTCAGGCTCCGGAGAGCGGAGACGCAGCCAGCCCATGGCGTCCCCCTGCCCCGCGCAGAGCCAGCCCCGACCCCCACCTGCACTCCCTCACTGAGAGCTGCTCGCAGGGCAATGGCACCGAGGGCCCACTTCCTCTCCAGAGCCCCCCGCGCTGTGAGCAATGGGTCCAACGGCCCCCCTCCCCACAACACCAGAACCTCTCGAGCTGCCAAAGGGGCAGACGTAGGGATTGGGGAGCAGAATTGCTGGGCTGGGGGAAGGGCAGATGTGGGGCTGGGCACATAATGAATGAGAATGTGGGGCTGGGGAGAAGCTGGGCTCTCTGCACCCCCAGACGGCGATTGGTAAAGGTCTGTGTGATTTGAACTGAGTTGGACGCCCCAGAGAGAGCCCATATCCCAGCATTGGACACACCTGGGAGAGGGGGCAGTGCTGCGACCCCCCCACACCCCGTGGGGGTGGCGACGGGGGGGCGGGAAATCAGACGACAGACCCCAACACAATATAATTTTGCAATCTCATGATCTGTGTCATTTCGGGGTTGGCCACGCTGCATGGATCTGCGTGGTGACCCCTGACCTCAGTGGGGTCACCTGTGCGGGGCAGCGTGCAGGACCGGGACGGGGGAGCCACTGCCTTTAATAATAAATAACTCCCAGGTGAGCGTCAACAACAAGCCACTCTCCTGCAACACCCAAACCGCACCTGGGCGGCCACCAAACTGCACGTGAGCTCAAGTGGGGAGAACGCAGCGGGAGCGGCCCCCGGGACCTCGGCTTCTTGCAGCCCTCACTAGCTCCCGCTGCACCGTTCCCCAGCTGAGGCCACGGTCCCGGGCCTGGGCTGCAGAGAGACGACCCTGCCTCCAGGAAAAGGGAGGGGGCGAACGCTGGGCAAGTACAGGCCCTGCCTCGGAAACTTAAGGAGGGGGAGAATCCCAGGGAGTAGAACTCCCTCAACGCAGCGGCCCCTGCAGGCAGCGGGGCTAAGGCAGGCTCCCTACCTGCCCTGGCTCCGCACAGCTCCCGGAAGCGACCGGCATGTCCAGTAGGAGCAGGGGCGGCCGGGGGGGTCTCTGCGCACTGCCCCCGCCCTGAATGCCGACTCTGCAGCTCCCATTGGCCGGGAACCGCGGCCAATGGGAGCTGCGGGGGAGGCACCTGCAGGCAGGGGCAGGGCACAGAGCCACCTGGCCGCCTCTGAGCCTAGGAGCTGGACATGCCGGTCGCTTCCGGGAGCCGCCTGAGGTAAGCGTCGCCTGCACCCCGCACACACCCCAACCCTGTCCCAGCCCGGTCAAAGTGAGTGAGGGTGGGGGAGAGCGAGTGATGGGGGAGGGGGGATGTAGTGAGCGGGGGTGTGGCCTCAGAGAAGGGGCGGGGCAGGGGCGGGGCCTTGGGAAAGGGGCGGGCAGGAGCTGGGCAAGGCTGTTCAGGTTTATGCGATTAGAAAGTTGGCCACCCTATGCAGGCGGCGGGACAGAGCGAGCGCCTCAGCGCCCTCCTCGGAGGGCAGGGGCAGCTCTCTCCACCACTCGCCGGAAAAGGGATGACTGATCGCTAAAATCGAGCTGCCTCTGAGCCAGGACAAGCCGGCCCATCGTTGCTGGACGGGGCCAGGGCGAGCTGAGCTGTGACTCTGGGCTGCCAGTCCCTTCCCTCGCACCGAGCAAGCCTGGCAGGTGGGCGCTGCTTCTTTTTAAAGGCCCGTTCCCCCTTCCGGCTGGATTCAATCAGCTGCCAGGTGGTTCCCGCCTTCTTACCTTCCCTTCTGACATTGGCTCTATCTTCTTCAGCTGCTGCTCAGCGGGTGGCTGCCCGGCGTAGGCAGAGCTGGCCAGGCTCTGAGTCCGAGAAGAACCTGTTGCAAAGCAGCCAAAGGGAGCGATCAGAGCAGCTGGGAACGCTGCACTGGCAGGCCCTGCAGAGGCCTCGCAGGATGTAGACATTAAAGACCCCACGGCACTTCTGCCTGGGGTGTTAGCCTGGGGGTCCTGGCCCCAGGGCAGTGCGGGTGGCCCAGTTCCCCTGTAGGTCCAACTGGATGAGGAACACTCTCTCTCACTTGTCCTAAATTGATGTCCAGTGTTGCTGCCAAGCTCCTCCCCAGTAGTGGCTGCATTTCACCAATGGGCGCCTTTCCTGTATAGCCCATTCATGTCGATGGGGTGCTTGGAGATCCTCCCATGAATCGGGAGATCTAGAGTGAGAGCAGAGTGCGGCTTTTCTGTTTGATCCCACCCTCCTCTGAACTTTGTTAGGGGTGTCTGCATGCACGCCGGGGCTGTGTCTCTTAGCGGGTCTCGGGCCCGCTTCCTGCCACTGGGGCGCTGGCACCCCTAGCCCCTTGGGCTGCGACGCACCAGCAGTGAGTAGCCCGTGTGGCTTTCAGTGAGGCAGCCATCAGGACTCAAGTGGAACAGCACGACGCGGTCTGGAGAACCCACCGCTCTATTTCCTGTCCCACATCCTAGGGCAGCCATGCTCAGACCTCAGTGGGGCAGGAGCCGAAGTAGCCACCAACATTCCCAGAAGAGCCACAGCCGCGTGAATTCAGTGTCCCACTCGCTCCGCTGCTCCAGGTTCTCACAGCCCGAGCATTATTACTTTATCCACTGCAATTGGTTAATAACACAGTAAAAGCCTCCTGATGGAATTATTAACCAATCGAAGCTATTCACCAATCACAGGGTGGCTTAACATCATGTGCCACTTTTTGTAACTGTCCTAGGGCATGTCAGGACGAGACATTAACCCTACAAACGCCAGGGTGCCGGCCTGCCACGGGTGCAGTGCCCCCGCCTTCCACCCTGGGGGTAGCGGTGTATCAGACCTAGAACGGCCCCGGGTCTGACGCTGCTTTTTGGACTCGGGCCCTGGACCAGAGTGCAAAGGCCAGGACTTTCCGACTGGAAACTGGCCCTTCTCCAGCCCCGTCACCAGGGCGGTGCCCCGCTGGGCCCTCTGCTCAGCACACCCAGCCTAGGTCTTTCCTCAGCGGCGAGCTCCAGGTCCAGAGGAGGGAGCGGCTCGGACCCACAGGGATTACGGCATTCGGCTTAGGGCTGCTCTCCCCTCCCCCTGCCTGCCAGCAGCCGGCCATGGGAGCCTGGCTAAGTGACTGGCTCCCAGGGCCCGGCTGAGAACTCACACCGCTCGGTCTCAGGGTTTAGTGACGGGCGTTTGTGCTTTCCCGGCTCGAGCTGTTCGACAGAATGCTGCCGGCTGGGCCGAGTTCCCAGCCCCTGGGTGAGTTCCCAGCCCCCGGGGAGCCTGCAGCCCAAGGTAAGCACTTTGCAATCGGGCTGGTAAAATGGATGCAACCAGCATGGAGGTGAGCAGCAACCCCCCCACCTACCAATCATCCCCCCCACCACACACACCAACCATCCCCCACCCCAACTGTACACACGCACACACCATACACACATACCTCAACCACACACACACACACCCAACCACCCCATACACACACCCCAACCACACCCCCCCAACCCCTCCACCCATTATACACACCCCAACCCCCCCATCCACACCAATCGTACAGATACACACCACCATGCCACACACACACCAATCACATGCACACGCACACACCAATCAATCACACACACACACACCTCAACCCCCCACACACACACAGGCACCCCCCCACACACACACTGCCTTCCACACACATACACCAACCATACACACCCCACATGCCCCAGCCCCCCATGCATGCACACACAGCCCGCACACCAATCACACACACACACACACACATCAACCACACGGCACACAGCCACCAATCACACACACATGCACACCCCAACCATGCACCTCCCCAACACCCATCCCACGCACACACATACCCCACACATTCCCACACACACTCACGCACAAATCACACACACACAAACACCAATCATACACACACCCCACCCCCAACCCCACACGGACACACACACACCCCACATCAATCACACACGCACCTCAATCATGCACGCACACACATTGATCACACACACACACACACACCCCCCACACCAATCACACACGCACCTCAATCATGCGCGCACACACACCGATCACACACACACACCCCCACACACCAATCACACACGCACCTCAATCATGCGCGCACACACACCGATCACACCCCACACACACACACACCAATCACACACGCACCTCAATCATGCGCGCACACACACCGATCACACACACACACACACCACACACAATGCTGCTTGGCACGCAGGGACCAGCGACCAACAGATGGCCCTGGCAGCAGCGCCGAGCCTGCAGGCCGCGGGCAGCACCTTGCTCCCTCGGTTGGCCTGGAGCATGGCCAGACCAACAGCCTGGAGGTGGAGCACACACCAGGACGCACCCTCGCCCTCCCCAGCCCCCTGGCCCCCGACTAACCGAAGCAGGAGAAGGCCTGGCAGCAGCAGAAAGGCGAGAGCGTCATTTTACCCACGCGCTTTCCTCTTGGGCAACAGGAGCAAAAAAATCAACGCCAAGCCCTCGTAGGTACCAAGGGTCAGCCCTGCTCCGAGCGGCCAGGCAGCCACCAGCCACGCACCTGCAGGCGCCTCCGGGGCCTTGGCCGGCCCATCACCCACCACAGACTCTTGCACCGATGCCTTCTGGGACAGGACCGTCGCCAGCAGCTGAAAAAATACACCACCAAGGGTAAAAAATGGGGAGGGGGGGGGCGTCAGGAGCCAGAGACTGTGTTGCTAACGCTGCGGCAGCCGGAGCCGGAGGCGCGGGCGGGCAGGGAGGGGCGCAGCGGATTTTGGATGCAGCAGGGAGTGCGTGAGAACACAGCTCACAGCACAGATGGTCCTTCGCCTCCAGCAAGGGATGGCAGGAGCTGCAGCTCCATCCGGGACACCCCAATTCCAGCCTCACGCACACCTAGCCCCAGCCCCCCGCAGCCATGGGGAGCAGCAGGGGGGGGTCCCCCTCGGCCTGACTAGCCAGGAAGAGGAGCAGAGCATGGCCCCCTGGCCTGGTGGTTCCAGAGCACCGGGCGGAGGGCAGGCGTCTGGAGCCGGGGGCTGTGTGGCTGAGTAGGGGCAGCAGAGCCCAGCCAGCTGCAGCAGCAGCCTGGGGACCCTCTGCCCCATGGAGGAGGTGCAGGGGAGGGAAGGACAGAGCAGCCTGCAAAGGATGGATCTCCTACCCCCAAAGTCACCCTGGTGCCACTCCCAGTGGACAGCCTCAGAGAAGGGCAGGGTCTGCCGGTCCCGCCCCAGGCAGGCCAGTGGGGTGGAGGGCCAGGATGGCGCTGGAGTGCCCAAAGCCCGTTAGGGGAGGGCTGCAGCAGACAGAGCTGCGCCCGACCCCCAGGCCCAGAGCGGGCTGCAGCAGAGACCAATGGATGTGCAGGGCCTAGCGTCTGCCCTGTCATCCCACCCCCCCCGGGCTGGGGACCCAAACACAGCAGCCCGGCAGCGGGCGGAGGGCAGGAAAAACCAGCCCCGGGCAGGCCTGACTGAGCGAAGGGCAGGAATGTGCCCAGCGTACATGGAGCAGAGCACGGGGCAGGCCAGAGGGCTGGAGCGCTCTGGGCCATCTGGCACCTGGGGAAGGAGTGGGTGCCTGGCGAGGGACTGGCTGGTCTCGTTACACCAGGTGCATATGCTGAGAGCGTCTCCATGGTAGGGGAGGACGGGAGATCACCTCACTCCGCTGCCGGCTCCCTGGGGGGACAGGGGCCAAGGGTCACCTGCTGCCTAAGCATACCCAGCCGCCCTTACCTTGACCCCTTCGGAGCCGGCATGCAGGGCATGGCTGCCGCTTCCTGTACTCTGCCCGCTCCCCGAGCTCCGGGCACTGGCCACGCTCCCCGTGCTCCCCAGGCTGCTGCGGTCCCCACCTGCCAACGGGGAGGGAGAGTTAGGTGGCGGGCGATGGCAGGGCACTTCTCCGCACGCCGCGGAGAACGCCTGCTGCGGGCGTGGCCTGGCTTTGAGGCCCCAGCAGAAGCTTCACGCCAGTGTTTCGGAGCCTCCCGTCGGCTGACGAGTGCCACCCCAGCGAGTCCAGGAGAACACCAGCCTGCCACCAGGCAGCAGTAGCCGTCAGCGTGGGGCTGAAGAAGCAGTTCCCAGGACGCGGGATCCGGTGACGAGCCCGCGTACGCACAGACTGATGCAAAGGCGGCTGTACCTGCAAAGGGTTTGCGCAGCACCCAGATCTCTTCCACGGGAGCCGGCATGGCAGCGGATCCGCCCTGCGACGGCGACAGATGCGACGGGCTGTCAGACCCTCGGGAACCTTTGGAGCAGAGCAGAGAGAGCGGCGGTGAGAAGGGGTGTAGCAGCGGGGACCAGGGCAGTCTCACCCAGACGCGCACCCAGGAGGCAGGGATAACTATGCAAGCAAGAATCAGGCTGGGGTAATGAGGTTAGTCCGATCAGGGAGGATGAGGCCCTCTTCTAGCAGTTGAGGTGTGAACCCCAAGGGAGGAGAAACAAAGCAGTTTCTCCTCCCTCCTCCCTTGGCGTTCACACCTCATCCTCCTTGAGCAGGCTAACCTCCTTATCCCTAGCCTGATTCGTGCTTGCATAGTTATCCCTGCCTCTGGGAATTTCCACTACATGCATCCAATGAAGTGGGTATTCACCCACGAAAGCTTGTGCTCCACTACGTCTGTTAGTCTATAAGGTGCCACAGGACTCCTTGCCAATCTCAGGCTGGCATCACTGTGGTGACCAAAGGAGTCTGGCTGGGCACAGCACGGAACCACTGCACCGTCCCTCTGCCCCCTTCTGCTGACCAACCCCACTGGCCTCCTGGGGGCAGCCTCCCAGCCTAGGTAGTGCCAGGCCCTGCGCCCGTGGGCATCACAGGCCCAGGGAGGAGATGCGGCCTTGGCATGAAGTTCCAGGGCAGCTGGGACCCACTGCATTGGAAGACACAGCGTGGACTGCAACAGCTCCTCTCCCCACCCCACAGCACTGGCGCCCTCCCTGCCGACCAGAGGGCAGGGGTCCCCGGGACTCGCACAGAACAGCAAGGCAACCAGCCTCTCTGGTTATTTTAAGTCCGTTGCTTAGGGAGAGCGCGCCCAGCCCCGGCGGCCGAGCAGGTACTAGACTCTCCATCACACCTTGGCCAACACGCAGGGAACACATTTGTAAGGACCCCTTGGGAGCTATCCACACGCAACAGCCCCTCAGTAAAGCTAACCCCTCACTCAGCAAGGGGTACAAGACGAGACTCAGCCAATAATGGCAGGCGTGTGCCGAACAGACGGGCAGCTGGTAAACCACTGCTGAGTCTACGCTCCCAGTGGTTATTTCCTCAGTTGCCGGTGGGCCCCACTCTGAGCTCAGCCCCAGGGGTGCCTGAGGGAGAAACGCATGGAGGAGGGGGTTCCCCGGGGCTGTGGGTAGCACGGCGTGGTGCAGCCGGCTGCAACGGGGCTGCACACAGAGGCAATGTAGCGCAGTCCCCAGCCCCGGCACTAGCTCTCAGGCTACACTCTGGAGGCGTCCGAGACGCGCCATGGGAAAGGGGCTGACGGTGCCCCGGGCAGCGTTTTTACATGGGGAGAGGATGAGGAGCCGTGGATGAACGGCAGTTTAGGCTGAGTAGCAGGAATCAGACCCAAGGCGGGAGCCTCCTGGGCCGTGCCTGCTCCAGAACGTTTCATACCCGGTTCTCAGCCACGGGGCAGCTGCCACCGCCAGCCCCACAACATATGTTCGGGGGAGGGGGGCACAGGCATTTGGAACTGGGAATGACGCTAGCTGGGTGAATGGCCCACAAGGGACCCGAGACCTCTGTCCCATCACTACGAGCCACTGTGCTAGAATTCACCAGCCGCAGATCTGCAGCGACCCCTCGGCCAGACAAACAGGGGCTGACACGGCCCAGCCCTAGCCCGGCTCCCTGCCCCCCCCGCCCCCTCGGAGCAGCAAACACCTGCGGAAGTAGGACTCTCCCCACCCTCGGACATTCACTGGTCACCCCGGAGCCAGAGCCCGTGTCCCCCCACAGCTGGTGGGAAGCTGCTGCCAGGCTGGATTTGGGAGAAGGCAGCTCAGCACCGCTGCAGGGACGACGGAGCTTAACGGTCTCACCAAGCCAGCCTCCTGGCACGGCAAGGAGACGGGAGAGAGACAGACGTCGAAGGCTGGAGTCTCTCGCGAACTGTATCCTGACTAGCACATAGCCAGCGGGCTGGGCCGGGCCGTTGCTCGGGGACGCACAGACCCTTTCCATAATTGGGAACCTTGCTACAGACCCTGCCCCCTCCGCATGGGCCAGGCTTGGTCTGCACTGGGGGCTCCAGGCTCGGCAGGGGGGCTGCGCTGACCCTCACACACTTTGCTAGAGGGGCAGAGCCGCTATTTGCACTGGTGGAGCTGAGCCCTGTGTGCTCTCAGGGTGCGGATCAGCACCACTGGGAGAGGCCTTGGAGAGGAGCCGGGGAGCCCTGCTGGGGCCTGGCCCCTCCACCACAGAGAGCAGGGTGGTCAGTGAATCGCAGCAAAGCCCATTGCTCTGGCGGCCCTCCGAGCACTGAGCGAGCCCGAGGCCTGGCCAGGGAGCCTCAAGACTTGTGAATTCCCCCTACGGAGGCTCGGAGGGCGGCTGCAATGGGCTGAGGGAGGGTGCCAGCAGGGACATCTCTGCAGGCCAGCTGCCAGCACTCCTCCCAATGCTCTGATCTGCTTGACTTTGCTTAGGGGATGGGATGCCAGTGCCCCCAAAGTAAAGGGGGGCTGGACCCTGCTTGTGGTTGGCCAGGGCAGCAGGGCCCCGGTCCCCCGGGATGGGCTCTGAATAAGCGCAGCAAGTCACGACCCAGTGACCTCAGTGCTGCCCCCCAACTCACATGAAGCAGCCCCTCCCTGACTGCAGGTGTAACTCACACGCCGTCAGAGGGGTGGGGGGGTCTGTCCCCTCTAGTGGCACCGAGACCACTTAAAGAGAGAGTTAAATGAGTCTGCTCTACAGCCCTAGCTAACAGCCAGGAGACTTTTAGCTCATGCGGTAGAGACTCGTGCACTAAGCTCCAGAGGTCCCCGGTTCGATCCCGAAGCCCGGGGTCTGTCGGTGTTACACATGGACTGCCCACGGAGCCAGGCACATGCCCGTGCACAGAGGGGGAGCTGAATCCAGCCCTTAGGGAATGTCTGGGAAAACACGGACCTAGGAGCCATTGGGAAGTGACAACACAAGGCCCCAAGTTCCTCATCCGCTGGCCTTCCCTGAGACCTGTGTTTATTGCACCTGGGGAGTCGCTCCCTACGCTTTCCAAGGCCCAGTCAGCGACTCGCTCGGCAGTTGCATGGTCTTAGAAGCCTGGAAACCCCCCCTTGCCTCTAGCCCTGGGTCTGAGGGAGCGGAAGGGAAGGCAGCTCTCTTTGTGCACAGATGATGTCAAAGCGCCCAGCTCTGGGCCCCACGCTGTGATGTTTGCTGGAGAGCCGGGAGAGGGGAGCCCACCCGTGTTATGTAAAGTGAGCCCCACTTGGGGTCTGCAAACAGATCTCTCAGCAGCGAGCGAAGAGATTTAACAAACGGGTCACACTGGCGCCGGGAATTTCCGCTGGATTTGAAGGAGTTTCAAAGTGGGTCACGCTGGGGGCGTGCTCCGCGACTGAGGAAAGCAGCCCTGTGCAGGCAGCGTTCGGCTCTCAGGAGGGTTAAAACAGGCAGAGCCATTTCCCCGCGTGCAGGGCCACACAACGAGGGGTTTGCAGATTGCACCAGGGAAACAGCTCAACCCAACTGCACAAAGACTCAACGCAGCCATTTCCCCGGAGATTCCTGTAAACAAACATGCATTTCTTATCCCCCTGCCAACCCCCGCGCCAGGAAAACCAGAGTTAAAGGGAAGTGGCTCAGCAAACTCTTTCCTCGCACCTGAAAGAGAAACAGAAAAGCTGGTTGAAAAAGGAAATGGAGAAAACTGGAGATTACTCAGCATGCCCCTGGCCTGGCAATGCTCCAAACCAGCTGGAGAGAGACTGCCAGCTCCCACGGGGAAGGGGAAGGTTTGTTAAGAGACCCACGGGTATGATGCTGATGCACCAGAATTTAAACCTTTCATCTGCTCCTGTCTCTATTAGCCCTCTGAAAGGAACAAACACCACTGTCATTCGTTTCCAGATGGGGTCAGGGGCCCGATAGCCTGCTTCTTGGAATGCCCAGGACCTGGAAAACCCAACTGTGGCTGGCTATAGCCATAGACAGGGCTCTGCCAGACCCATGGACTAACTGCATGAGACTAGAAGCAATCAAATTGGCAGCCCAGCCCGGGGGGAAGTTTCCTGCCTGACCCCCGCAGCAGAGCCCTTGTGCATTTCATCCTAGCTGGTGTCACTGCAGATGCTATCTGTATGCATTAAACCACTTCAGTTTGCACACAGGCTGCAGCGCAGGGCAGATTGTGCAGGGTGATAAAGCTACTGCAAGGGCTGGAAGCTGAAAAGAGAGGACCACGGCCTTTAACGAGATGGAACTTGTCTGCTCTGCATTAGCCAGGACTTCATCAGCGCTCAGGCAGGCCAGCAGGGCAGAGTAATGCCCAGTGGAAGGAGACGGCGAAGAGGGAAGTGCAATCTGCCTGAGATTAAACAGAGGGGAAACGACAGGCAGCCCCCTAGGCATGCACCCATCCCGCTAAGGTTTGGCACATTGACCTTTCCTCCACATTATTTTATGGCGAGGCCTTTCTGCATTTCCTCCCTCCATACCAAGCAGCATCGCAGCCTCCGTGCCTTGGTTCTTCCCCAGTGAATTCAGTGACGTACTGACAGACGTCCTCCGTGCACAGAGCAGACACGTCACCCCCCCATTCCCTGGGCACATTCGGTCCTGGATCTCTCTGTGGGTTAATGTTCAACCAGAGGGTGAATTTCTGGAGTCATCTCAGCACTGGCCAGAGACATGACACGTAAGGCACCAACAGCTGCCAGCATCCCTGCCACCCTGGAGCATGCACCATGTCTGCACATCAGGCACGGTTGAGATGACGGGACAGGCTGGGGGGCAGATCAGTGAGACATCCAGTGATGGGGGGAAATGAACCATGAGCAGTGAGTGGTGGCTGGGCCCCGATATGAAATATCTGTTCCCCCGGTAGGTGCTTACAGACTGTAATGAAGTCACCCCTTAACCCTCCCTTTGCTAAGCTAGATGGAGCTCCTGGAGTCTATCACTAGAAGGCAGGTTTTCTAATCCTTTAAACATTCCTGTGGCTCTTCTCGGAGCCCTCTCCAATTCATCAGCTGCCTCCTTGAACTGTGGCCTCCAGAACTGGCCCCGGGATTCCAGCCGCGGCCGAACGTGGGGATAAAAGGACCTCTGCTAGGTTCGGCCACAGCTAACCCAGCTGGGCAACCCGGCCTGGCACCGCAGCAGGAAGCTCACAGCCGGGAACATCCCCGAGAGCGGCAGGGAGAGGATCTAACAAGCCGCCCCCCTCCCGAGCTTCCCCGCTGGGCAAGGCTGTTCCCGTGCCGCCATCTCACAAACCAACCAGGTAGATTAGATGCAGGTAAAGAGTTTAACTGGCCAAAGAGAAGGGGCATAAATACGCTGCTACTGCGCCCGACAGCCACGCTGCCTCCCGCGGGGAGCCAGCCAGCCCCTAGGAGCTATGCAGAGCGGGCGCGGGAAGTGCTCGCAGGGGAGACCTGCACGGCAGTGCCCTGGCATGGCGCTAGGGGGCGCTCTTCTGCTGGAATAGCTACTTTAAGGAGACATCAAAACGAGGTCTGGACCCTCCGTGTGTATCAAAGATCCCGTGGCACAGGTGCTAGACTCATGCCCCGGGCACTCTCCAGCAGGGGAAATGACACATGCCCTGCCTAGAACTGCTCCTACCATTTCAACTCGAGCTTGGGGGTCTCCAGTTCCTCTCCTCACCACCTGCAGGGTCACAGGTACGCAGCCAGCTCGCCGCAGCCACGACCCCCGGGCAGCCTCCGTGCAGCGGACACAAAGGCACGGCCCAGCTTGCACAGAGAAACAAGAGCCACCAGCCCAGGGGGAATTTCGCTCTGCAGAAGAGACCGACGCACTGGAGCGGGATCAGTGCTCACCAGCACAGCTTTTGGGGCACCCTCCAAACCCCGGGGAGCACCTCCAGCAGCCCAGCACTGCCTGCCCAAGGGGAAAGGGCAACCTACTGCCCAGAGCCTCCCATGCAAGAGCCAGCCCCACTTAGCCAGCGTGCCCAGGCTCCCAGCACTAGGTGATGCATACAGGGCAGCTGGAGCCTTGTGTTCTGGGTCTGTACAGCGCCGGGCACAGCAGGGCCCTGGTCCGTGACGGGGGCTCTAGGCGCTACGGTGATACACATACTAAGTACCGGAATCCTCCCAAGATAGCCACAGATCTGGCAGCAACTGGCGTAAGAGGCAAACCCAGAATCCAACTCCTGAGCACGCCAGCCAAACGCTCCACAGCCTTACCCTGCTGCCCACAGCTCCCACCAGCCTGTCTGGCCCCAGAGGAACTTCTCCAGCGCAGCACTGACGGCTCTCCCACCACCCCTACGTCCTCACTGCCCGGGACATCCCAGTGCCACGCCAATCTGCCGCTGCAGCGCCTTGGGCCCAACTAGCCCAAGTCAATGCCGCTGTAAGTGGGTACCAAGCCAGCTCCAGATCAGAAGAGTATCAAGGTATGTTTCTGGTCACCTTTGCACCCCACCTCCCCAGTCTCGGGCCCCTTATGTCTCAAATTACTTCACCAGACTGTCGAGAGTTGCTTCCTGCTTCGCTGGTTCAAACATTCACTTGAAGGCTCTCTGAAAAAAGAACTAGCAGCCCATTGGTAACAAGGAGAGATCCCACAGTCCAGTTGACTTTCCCTTTATTGCTGCCAAGTCCCCTGCCATGCACCCTACAGTGCAGCAAGGACATTGCTGGGCAAGTCCCCACACATGCTGTCCTGGCAGCAATGTGGAGAGTGGGGAGCTGTGCAGCTCAGGAGGGGCATGACAATGGTCTCAGAGCAGCAATGCAGGCCCTGTGACATTATCACATGCTTGCAGTGAGCCAACTCTTGCAGTATTTGGTGTCTATCTTAAAGCCCAGCTCCTGGAGTCACAGGATTCTGGGAGAGTCTCAGCTTCTGCTTTTCTCACAGCCCTTGTGGTTGCAGAGAAAAGCCTGGAAATGTGACCTGAGTGTGCCCCGAGGCCTCTGAAACCAGAAAGCAAAGAACCCCCCACATTAATTATCAGCATCGTTCAATCTCTCGATTGCAAGCCAATCCGGTGATTTGGGGGACCTGCCTCTGGATTCTTAACAGTAGGGGTTAGCCGTAGTGCCCATTTATTCTTGTCTCTCACGGCAGACTGTCAGCAGAGAACTCCCCATTCCCTCCCCGGGTCACTAGTGACCCTGCAGATTGCTCCAGCCCAAAGGGTCAGAACAGCCCCCATTGTGTACATCCCTCTCCTCATGAGTTTCTGTGACTCTGGGCGCTTCCCTCAGCCAGGGCCGTAAAAGCGGAGAGTCAGCTTCGCCGCCCGGCTCTCCTGCTGAGCTAGCCCAGTGCTGGTGCCTTTGGCTTCTCGGCACTGAAAACAGAAGGGTTTGAACCAATCTTTGTTTTGTTTTCAGCCATAACATCATGTTTAGAACTTGGCTTCCGCAACACCTTTCACAGTTACAAGATCTACACCTTGGGGCCGATTCTTGCTGACGATGGGCCCGATTCTCCACTGCCAGGCCCCTCGTGTGTTCCTTACACCCCAGTGCAAGGTGGGTGCAGAACAGACGGGCAGTGTCTGACACTGGTTTGGCACAAGGAGCAGGAGGATGGCACACCAGGCCCAACGGCTGCAATGTAGAAGTCTCCAGGGCTCGATGTTTTTGGTTGTAATTAGACAAGCGCTTTAAATGTTAGCATGGCTCTTAATTAGGAGAAGCTCCAGGAGCCCAAGCATTTGCTGTGCTGGGCAGCCCGCGACACACACCGATGCTGTCTCGTCGAGGGCTGCCTGTCTGGCATTCAGATGAGTGGCTGGCACTGCGTGTACCGGGGAGCTGCTGCGGTATTAGACACAGTGCTAGGCTGCCTGGCAGCAGACGGGGAGGAAAGGAGGCAGAGAGTCAAACCAGCAAGGAACAAATCGGGGTCCGCACACCTACACTCAGCTGGTCCCACTGAGCCAGCGGACCCACGGCAGAGGACAGCCCCACCTGCTTGGTTGCTGTGGCATCAAACGGGCTCCGAACATCAGCCCTGCCCAGGACCCCCTGTGCCCCAGAGCCCTCTCCACGAAACAGCTCCCCGTGACCCTGCTGCATCTGGGCAGCAGCTTGGCAGGGAACCACAGCAGCTGTAGACCTCAACTGTACCAGTAGCCTCCAGCTGGCTACAGAGTGCTGGTTCCCACCATGGCACTTTGACCACCCAGTGCAAGACTGGGGTTTGGCACCTGGTGGAGTCAGAATGAGGAGAGCATTCTGCAGGCATGCCCCCTCTCTGGCCCATCCTGCAGACGCATGTCACGGTTCTTTATAGGGCAGAGCGCCGAGTGAATGGGCCGAGGGCGGTGACCGCGGACGGCAGCCACCCTCCGGCTAGGGAGTTCTGCAGCCCGAAGGACCATTCGGGACACGCCCCCAACGTGGGCAGGGAGTGACCATAATACGTCCATCATGCCACACTCATGCCACAGCCACTCTGGAAAGAAAAGGGGTGGGGGTTGGGCAGACACCCCCGCTCGCACACGCACCAAAGCAAACCAAGGGGGAGGGGAAGGCAACCCAAAAAAGGAACACAAACCAAATGAAAACCCATGAAGCGAGCGGTGAACTACCTGGTCCATAAGGCAGCTCCTCTGCAGTGCTATGGGGGAGCCTGTGATAGCCAAAGGAACTGAAAAGAGGCAGATGGGAATGTGGTGGAGGAGGTGGAGGTGGAGGCAAGAAATGGAACGGATGGGACGAGGAGTCACCGTTAAGCACAGCCGCCCTGGGAGCTGGGAGCGGGATCTTTTGGTAGTGGTGGGGAATGGTGACTGCGCCCCACGGACCTGCTAATAAAAACATAACAAGAGACAAAATGAAAAAGAAGCAAATAATCAAGAGACACGTAAAGCCACCAAAACCAACCGGCCAAAACGAAAGCAAAGCCAAGCCAGGAAGGAGCGCCGCATCGCACCCGGACCCCTCGGGAATCCAGCCCCTCTGGGCTGCAGGGACTGGACCCAACCCCAAAGGGCAGATTCCAGCTCCCCGCCATGAGAGCCTCCCCGGTGCCGGCCGGCTGGAAACCAACAGGCCACAGAACTCCAGGCGGCCTCTCTCCAAACCCAAATGGAGCAGCAGTGCCTGGACTGCACAGTTGCTAGCTGGCAGAGACCAGAACCCGCTGTGCCAAGCACTCTGCCCTCGGCTCCAGGACAGGCAACGAGCGCCATCAGGGCCCGAGGCTCAGGCGGACCCTCAACTTCCCCTTGACGCATGCATGACCTCGCAACCAGTGGGGGGCAGCAGTGTGCGGACTCCCACTAGCACCTCCCAGCCAGAGCTGGGGAGGCAAATCGCTCGCGCTGACCCCAGCACTGTCCCTGGGAGCGACACCAACCACCCTCCAGAGCGGGACACGGCCATCACCATGGGACAAGGGGCTTGCACACACACAACCTGCCCCTCCGCTGGGTACACCCAGGGACAGCCAGCGACTGGGGCAGGCGCAGGAGCCGCACGCTGGCTTCCCGCTGCTAGAATAACATCCGGGATTAAGAAGCGTGAGCCATCCAGCACTCAGCTCTACACGTAGCTCTGGAAACGAGACTCCAGATCCCGCACAAGCAGGCGGCAGCCTGGCCCGTCACAGCCCGACGCACACTCTGGGTCCAGCAAAAGCCACCCGATCATGTCCCCCCCATTCACACCCCAGGAAGAACTCCCCCTCCTCTGCTCCCTGCACAAACACCCCAGCCCCTGGCCTCCTGACACCTGGTTCCCTGGGCCAGCCATTGAAGCTGGTGCGTTTTCCATCTTTGGGAGCAGGTCTCAGTGCTCCAGGTGTGCTGGGGAGGGGCCCCATTTGCCTCTTTCGTCAAAGCCAGGGGAGGCACCTGGAGGACAGAGAGGGCGCTTTGATCAGAGGGGGCATGAAGGCCCCAGCACTGCATGTAGCACAGAGGCCTTGAACTCACCGCAAACATGCAACCCCCAAGGTCTATCGTAGGACCCTGGCAGCTGCCACTCCAAGGCCCTGGCTGGCACCAAGGCTCAGAGCCCAGAACGGAATGGCGAGAGGCCGAAGATTTACAGCTAATGGGATTACTTTCCTTGCAGTGCCAAATGAAAAACACCCACAGCTCTCCACGAAGAGCGGGACGGATCTGCGTCTCCACCAGGGAAACAGCCCCTGAGCCATGGCTGCGGGGTCTCATTGCTTTGAGGAACCCGCCTGCTTTCTGCAGCTTGCCAAACTAAAGACAAATCTCCTGGTCTCCCTGATCTGCAGTGATAACCACAGCTCTGGCACAAGCTGATGTTCATAGAATCATAGAATATCCGGGTTGGAAGGGACCTCAGGAGGTCATCTAGTCCAACCGCCTGCTCAAAGCAGGACCAATCCTCGATTTTTGCCCCAGATCCCCTAAATGGCCCCCTCAAGGACTGAACTCACAACCCTGGGTTTAGTAGGCCAAGGCTCAAACCACTGAGCTATCCCTCCCCCGAATGTTCTTTCGGCGCATTTCTGTGCCCTGGTGCCATCAGCCAGTGTTGGAAAAATCGCCCCATAACAGAGCCTCTCCCTGCCTTGCTCTCTTCAGACGCCCAAAGAATGAAAGGTTACCCAGGTCTGGCTCATTTCAGCTCTAGCGCGAAGGTTGCCACCCCCTGGGTGTGCCCCATGACCGCCAGCTGGGCTAAGACCCCACAGTGACCGCGGAGCCAGGTTAGAACTCGACAGCAGATGGGATCCAGTCACCGCGCCGCTGGACGCCACCCCCATGACCGCGCCACTGGGCTGAGCCTGGGCCCGCTCCCTGCAGCAGTCCTTGGATCCTGCTACCGGGACGGTGCAGAGCCTGTGGTCCAGCGGCTCCTCAGCTAACGCACCACGTCACCGCAGCTCAGCCAAAGGCATGCCGCGATCCACGGGACCACCCTGGCTGAATCGCTCCCTGCCCGTTCCTTGGGCTTTCAAGTGTGGCTCTCTGAACAGCGACGCGGAGTCGGCAGCTCCGCGCACTTGGTCTCCCAGGACTCCGGGGCAGAGGGATTCAGGTTACCAATCAGGAGGTGGCTTTTCTAGCCGACAGCCCTGCAAAGAGCCTGGGATCTGAGCGCCAGGCCGGGCTGTGCCCGCAGTGCCCCTCATCCCCAAGGACAAAGGACAAGGCCCCTGCCTTAGGAATCCCACGCGGCCCCATTGCCTTGCCCAGGTTTGCCCTGGTGCAGCCAGTCAGGGCTTGACTCTGCCGGCAAAGCACAAGAGGGAATGGCTCCAGCTCAACCCCCAGGGCCGCGCTTCCTCCCCCTCCCCACCTTGAACTCAGGTGACCCAGGAAAAGACGACAAAAGGTGGAAGGCAGGGGAGAATGAGGGCCCCAGGGTGGGTTAATAGGGCTGGCACGGGGGAAAGCGTCTCGATTTGTAAGCTGAGCGAGTCGGATCTGACACCCCTGAGGCCAGGGTGACCCGACACCCCGTTCTGAGAGCCACGTTCCAGAGCACAACAGCCTTCCCAGAGCGTGGGGAGGGGAGGATCTCTGGGCTCTGGCGGGTCTCCAAGGTCTGAGCTGACCTCTTCCGACACGCTCGTTTTCACCCCGATGCAGCCCCTGCTGCCCGAGCCCGGAGCCAGCTTCCTCCGCAGACTCAGGAGCCGCAAAAACCTCTCCTGACAGGTGACGCCGCAGACAGGTCAGGACCCTGGTCTGGGGGGAGCTGGTGAACGGTGAAAACTGGCCTGTGCGAGGCAGGGGCTCTGCCGTAGACCCCCCAATCCTATGGGCATGAGACACACAGGAATTGCAGCCAGAAACCCGACTGCCTGGGCAGCCAGCTCGCTGAGCAACTGCTGTCCACACACCCCTGGGGTGCGCCTAGGCATGGCCAAGGAGCTGCTCTCGCCCCTGCGGGGTGTACCCCATCGCAGGGCGTGGGCTCCCCACCTAGGAAAAGCTGGGAGTCACTCCAGAGCCATTCCACGGGTTGGCCAGCAGGGGGTGTGCAGGAGAAGCTCTTCCAGCCCCTCCCCAGCAGACCCCCTCTGCACCCGGCTAGCATGTGGCTTCTACCAGCTGCCCGGGCATCCGCTCCCGCCCCCCAGGTACTCTCCCAGCCTGCCCCACCCCGCCAAACCCCACTGGGTGCTCTCCCCCCGTCTGCCCTGCCCCACCCCCCCCACCAAGCACAACCCCAGCCCTCTCTAGGAGCAGGGTCAGAACCCCAGAGCCGCCCCAGCTAGAACGAGACACGCTCCAGTGCAGAAACCTCCCCCACTCCCGGCACCCAACCCCGCTCCACCTCGCAGGCAAGCCCCTGGCATCGCGCCCCGAAGAGCCACGCCCAGGCCCATGGAGGGCATATGGCCCAGAGGGGAGATCCCCTCCGCTGCCGGTGTGGCCCATGAGAGCTGATCTCCGCTGGCAGGGAGAGAGCAAAGGGCCGCATGGCCCAGCCTGGATGGCAGTGGGTGCAGGCCAGCACAGAGGGTGGGCACTGCGTGCCCCCATGGCCGGCTGCAGTGCTCAGCATGTGCTGAGCTTTCGGGCTGGTTGGCCTGCATAGCCTCCCCTCCCCGGGGGCAGGGTGCCACAAGCCAGCCGGTCACTGCGCCCCTGCAGGGTTTGCACGGGAACAGGATCGTGGCCCCTTGCCAGCTCCAGCAGCTCCGGTCCTCAGGGGTGGTGCTACAAACAGCTGCTGTGGAGAGGAGCAAGGCCCTGGGTGTGGGGAGGGCAGACGGGCTACTAAGAACAGAAATCCGGGGCCAGATTCAGAGCAGCGGTGCCGGGAGGGGAGACTTCCCGCTCCGCGGCAGGGCAGCTATGACCCGTCCCATAGGAGCTCTGCCAGCTGGGAGCTGCGCAATCAGCTCTGGCCACGCCCCTTCCCCAGCCAGCCACGCCCACCGTTGAAGCCACGCCTCTCCCCGCAGGCCCCAGGCCACACCACGTGGGACCTTGGCCACGGCCGAAGCCCCGGAGGAACCTGGCCCCGCGCTCCCATCTCAGCTGAAGGTCGGAGCAGGGCTCGCACTGGCAGGGTCCCTGCTCCTGGCGGCATCTGGCAGTGCCCCTTGCACCCTCCCACGCTACCCGTGGGGCTTATGGGGCTTGCAGGCCCATCCGGGGAGACCCAGCCCAGGCCCGGTGCCCGGGTGCTGGGTGCGGAGGCGGCAGGCGGGGGCGGGGGTTGGGGAGGGTCGGGTATTTGCCTGTGCGCTTGCTGATCGCTTCCACGAGGCTGGACGGGAAATAGCCCACGCGGTCATTGCCGGTCCGGTTGTCGTGGATACAGCCCTTCCACCTGCCGTCCGCATGCTGCTCCAGAACCTGCACAACAGAGAGGCCCGGAGAGGGGGGCGCTCGCGGGCGGGCCCGGCCGTGGGGACGGGAACCACCGGTGAGAGCCAGCCGGCGGAAGAGAAGGGGCAACATCCTGCTCCAAGCGCCTGCCAGCGAGGGCTGGTACCCCGGGCCGGCGGCTGGTGGTCTGCTGCACCCATCTCGGCAGCAAGGGGGCAGCGGCACTGGGAGGGACCGTAGGGAACGGCCCGGCGCTGGCCAGGCGGTGGGGTGGGGCAGGGACCGTAAGAAATAGCCCGGCGCTGGCCAGGCGGTGGGGGGGCAGGGACCGTAGGGAAGGGCCCGGCGCTGGGGGGGCAGGGACCATAGGGAACGGCCCAGCGTTGGCCAGGCGGTGGGGTGGGGCAGGGACCGTAAGAAATAGCCCAGCGTTGGCCAGGCGGTGGGGGGGAAGGGACCGTAGGGAATAGCCCGGCACTGGCCAGGCAGTGGGGGGGCAGTGACTGTAGGGAACGGCCCGGCGCTGGCCAGGCGGCGGGTTGGGCAGGGACCGTAGGGAATGGCCCGGCGCTGGCCAGGCGGTGGGGGGGCAGGGACCGTAGGGAATAGCCTGGCGCTGGCCAGGCGGTGGGGGGGCAGTGACCGTAGGGAATGGCCTGGCGCTGGCCAGGCGGTGGGGGGGCAGGGACCGTAGGGAACGGGCCGGCACTGGCCAGGTGGCAGGACTAGAGGGGCAGGCAGAAGGGGCAGCCCATGTCCATCTCTGCCCAGGCACGACTCTGAAAGCGACCAAGAACGCGTAAGGGGCCGAACTCGGTGACCGACGGCTCAGACGTGGGGGGCGAGTCTCCTGCCAGCCCACGGGCTTGGGTGGCAGCCCCATCCCCCCAACATGGGGGCGGGCTGCTCCCATCTCTGCAAGCGCTGGTTGTGGCCGGAGCGCCTCTGCCTTCTGCCTCCCTGCCCAGCCCCTCGCTATGGGGGCAAGGGCTTCTCTAGTCCTTTCCCATCCCGGCTAGTCCTGCCTTCTCCGACCGGGCTCTTTCTACCCTCCTCGGCATTGGTCCCGCCACCCACGGCCCAACTGCAGCCTGAGCCCACCATTGCGGGTGTGCCAGCAGCTGCCTGGGCAGCTTGGTGCCAGCGAAGGGCTCCTGGCTTGGGGCACCAAGGGGCAGTAGGCTCCTCCCTTCCCGTGAGCAGAGGGGGGCTGAGGGGCAGGCTGCTGGAGGGAGGGGACTTGGGTCATGGGGGCCGTGAACCCAGCCCTGGCCTGGCCCACCGCTGCCGGCACTGACCGCGCCCGGCTCTGCAAGCAACTCACGGTGATGACGTCCCCGGCTTTCACGTTCAAGCTGGTCAGGTCGTAGTTGTTGCAATAATCTTTAACGGCCCTGACCTGCAGCGCCGCCGAGGCATCTGCCGAGAGAGCAGGAGGGAAGCGTCGGAGAGAAAGCTCCACAAAGTAACCTCCCTCCCCCGCCCCCCAACAAGAGCTCTGGGCTCCCTGGCGAGTAACAGGGGACAGGAGTCCCCTGTAGCTAGAGGAGCGACGAGAGAGCACCCACTGCTCCAGCAATGAGCCGCGCCAACCCGAACCTGCATGAGCGCTAGACCGGACTATCCTGTTCAGCCACGAGCAGGCGCCATGTGTAGCCGAACCTCAACCAGGCCCGGCAGAGCATTACAGGATCCTAGGATGAACACAGTGGGTGTCCAAGCGAGCTCTGTGCCCGGTCCACATCCGGTACAGAGCCCCTGCCAGGGAGCCCACAGCCCTTTGCAGAATCAGAACCGAGTCACCTGCCACTGACAGGCAGCCACCTCTGGGGAAAAACGTGGCAGCTGTTTAACAGCAATACCGCTGAAGGGCTGAGGACAGTGATAACGGACATGACTGTCCTGGAGCAGGAGTTAGGCCAGGGCACCAGGGCTAACAGCCCTGCGCATGCGCCCCAAGCAGCTCTTGAGTTGATACACTCGACCTTCGGAGGTGGGTCAGAGTCCAAGCCCCAAGCCCATCAGGTGGCCGGGAGCTCCCTGCGCGCGGCTCTGCCTGGGCTGGCCAGACACTGGGCCACAGATCCCCTTCCTGGTGCAGAGGAGCCGCGACTTCGCCTCCTGAGTGTTAAACGCCTCAGCCGGGGGGGGAACATGAGGGGCCGCGGCGTGAGCCCAGAACTCACCTCCCACCCCAGGGCGGCAGAGCAGCTCAGAGCCGGCTGGGAGTCACCGCCCTGCCCTTGGCAACAGCAGGGCAGGCAGGGGCTCTGCTCCCGTCAGCACGGATGGCAGCCAGCGGAGCGCACTGCTCCCCCACCCTGGTGGGAAGAGAGGGGACCCCGGGCCCCCCAGCACCCGCCCCTGGAGGGAACCCCCCGTACCCCGCAGCATCTGCTTGATCTCCTTGCTGGCTTGGGTGGCGGTGAACTGGTGGACGATGTCCAGCGCCGTCTGGCTGTAGGTGTTCCGGATGTGGGCGTTGATCCCGCTCTGAAATACGGAGAGACCGATGCGGGGAGCTCCAGGCTGGCCACGGAGCTGCCCCCCCCCACCCCCGGCCACAGCAGCCACACCCAGCCTGCCGGCAGCTCAGGGGTGCCACAGCGAGACCAGCAACTCCCGCTGGGACAGACGCCCACATGCTCTCGGCCTCGTGAGCCACGCGTGGGCTCAGCAAACGCCCCCCCCCAGGCTAGCACCACCCAGCCAGCTGCACCGTGGGAGCTCAGTGGAGGCCTGGGATTGGGCGAGCACTGGCCAGTGCCCACTGCATGGGCAGCATGTGGTCTGCAGGAACCAGCGCGAAACCCACGGGGTGATTGGGGGCGGGCTGGTTATAGGGGACTGGGGGGGTCACAAAGCCAGTGTGAGTCAGACCCTCCCCTCCCCTGCAGTCCAGGGCGAGTCAGCGCCCCACTCCTGGCTCTGCCCACGGGGGGAGGAGAGCCCAGGAGGGCCCCATTTCTGCAGGGACGCCCCCTGGACGCGACAGAGGCCGAGCGGGTTTCCACATTGGACTCTCTCTCTTGGCCCCCCTCCTTCCCATTCACTTCCTCCTCTCAGCGGCCCCCCGCTGCGGTGCATCGAGCAGCAGCAGAGCCCCCCAAGTCCAGAGCGAGGGGCTCCTGCTGGCACAGCCGGGGCAGGGGGCAGAGCCGCCGCGCTGGCTGGGTAACTGGGGCAGGGGGTGAGCAAACACGACAGCCAGTGGTGCCCCAGCCCTGGCATAGCCGAGCCGCCCTGGGGCCGAGCTCCCAGTCGCCGGCCTCCTTCTGCCGCCTTCCCCCGACAGAGCGCCCCCAGGAGGGTGGGCTCCAGGAATGACTCAGCCACACCACTCGGCATGGCCCAGCGCCCCAAGGACATCGGGGGCAGCTGGGCAGGGGGACGCTCATTTCACGGTCCCCTGGCAAGCCAGGCTGAGACCCTCCTGCACTGGAAGGGGCCCTCTAATGCCCTGATCCTGCCCTGGCAGAGCCGTCCATGGGGAACGGACCACGTCCTGTTCCGGCGCCAGCCCTGCTACCCCAAGACAGGAGAGCTCCCCTGCCCCGTTCAGCAGCTCCCCCCGCCCCCCCCAACACATGCAGCATGACACAGGGGCCCTTACATCCAGCAGGAGGCGCACCACGTCCGTCTTGCCGCACAGGGCTGCCTCGTGCAGGGCTGTGCCCGCCTTGGTTTGCCGGTTGATGTCGATGCCAGCCTGCAGCAGGAGCCTGCCAAGACCGTGTCCAACAGGGGTTAGTGACGCGAGCCGGGGGAAGGGGGGAGAACAGGGGCAGGCGGGTGCAAGCTCCCCACATGCAGCTGCCCCGGCATCCCTCACTCCTGACCGGCAGCCCCCCTGCCCCACAGCTCTGGTGCTGCCCCTCAATCCCGACCCGCAGCCCCCTGCCAGCCCAGCCCTGGGTTCCCCCCTGCAACAGCTTTACCAGTGCCCCTCACTCCTTACCCGCAGCCCCCTGCCAGCCCTGCCCTGCCCCCCAGCTCTGGTGCTGCCCCTCAATCCTGACCCACAGATCCAGGGCAGGGGCTGCTGTTTATGCCAGATTCTGTCTGGTATTTCGTCCCGCACCCCAGCCCCTCTCGTGGGTGTTTTTCCCTTGAGTTGCCGAAGCAGGAGACTTGCTGCGCTCGTCCCACTGGTGCCCACGTTGGGCGGGACCCAGCTCGGAGGGACTCAGCCCCTGCCCCACCCGTGGGGCATGCAGTGGGGCACCTGCGCTCTGTTCCCCCCACTCCGCACCCCCACCAGCCAGCTGGGACATAACCGGCAGCCCCCCACCCGGCGCCCCCACCCACAGACACGCCTGGGATTGCGGATGGGCCCGGGAGACGAGCGTGTGACTCCAGCCCTCCCCCTCCACACTGCAGGGCCCGGGGCAGCAAGGGACAGGGGCTGGGGGTGAACAGAGAGGCGGCTGCCTCCGTCCCGGCTGCAATCACAGCAGGTGGGAGCAAACCTGGCACTGCCAGGAGCTCCTGCCACAGGCGGGTGGCTGTGAGGTGCGAAGCCAAGGGGCTGGGGGGGGGTCCCGTCTCATCTGCACTGCCTGGCCCCGCATGCCTTAGCCACCTGGGCAGAGCAGCACCCACCGCCGGATCCCACCCGGGCACCACCCGCACAGGACTCTGCCACTTCAAAGACACTGCCTGGCCCTCCCGCCTGGCCGTGAACTACCACGAAGGAGGGGCAGTGCTGAGCCACGGGGCCAGCCTGCAGCGGGCAGACAGTGCAGCAGTGGGCACAGCCCTGCACCCAGTGGGAGCAGAGCACGCCCAGAACATCACAGGATCAGGCCCACGATGCCAGTTCTCCCAGGTCGGGCCCCTTGTCACCTTCCTCCCAGGCCCACGCAGGCCAGCACAACACACACACGCTTCCTGGGGCAGTCGGCCATGCCAGCGCTGCCAGGGGCAGGCACCCGCCCCCAGCCCTCTGACCGGCCTGGCTCCCTGCACGTGCTCCGAGTCACGTCGGCTGCCAGACGCCGGGACTGGCCCACGTGATCCTCGCCCTGTTCTGGTCACTCCCTCTGAGGCCCCTGGCTCTGGCCTCTGTCAGAAGACAGGACACGGGGCTGGCTGGGCCATCGGTCTGACCCCGCGCAGCCGTTCGTACGTTCCGATGGCAGAAACCCAGGCGTGCTGCGCCCGGCCCCTCCTGTCGGGGAGCAGGGAGCCAGACTCCAACCTGGCTCGTGCAGCATGAGTCCTGGGGGCCGCGTTTTAAAGGGGGCGAAGAATGACCAGGGAGGATACCGGGAAGAGCCACAAAAGTGCTTCAAGGGCTGGAGAAAACAGCCGAGAGAGACAAACAGCTCAGCCTGTCCAGCTTGGGCAAACCAGACCGAGTGACTTATTACAGCGTCTAGGCCAGTGGGGAGACGCTAAGGGTGGTAAGGACCAGGACCCAGCAGAGACAGGCAGAAGAAGAGCCAGTGCCTGGAAGCTGAAACCAGACAAATTCCAGCTCAAAATAAGGCACGACTTGTCACCGGGGAGGGAAGAATGAGCTGCCCAGGGACCTGGTGGATTGTCCATCCCACGAGGGCTTCAAATTGAGCCTGGGAGATGCTTTAGTCAAACCCAAGCTCTTGGGCTCGGTGCCGGAGTAACTGGTGACATTCTCGGACCCGGGCGAGGTTCAGACGAGATGAGCAATGCTCCTTTCCAGCCTTCAACTCTATGCCAAAGCAGCTGGATTATTGAGTGAAACCACCCACAGGCCCAGCTCCAGCCCCAGCTCACTCCTCTCCTCCTCAACAAGAACCCCGCGGGATGCCCGGGTTGCCCAGAGGCTAGAATTCGGTGGCAGGACCTCCTCCCGGCTATGCCGTCAGCCCAGCGTGACTCTCTGAGCTCCAGGGAGAGTTTGCGAAGATGCCAGGGAGAGAAACCCATTGTTCTTCCCTTGGAGAACGCGCCTGGCTAGCCAGGAACCCCTGAGCTCCAGCCACCCTCGGGCTGCTGGCTTTAGCAGAGGACGCTAGAGAAACGTATACGGAATCCAGGCTCGATTTGCTGGAGACACAAGAACACCCAGCATGGGAAACGGAGCAGCCTCGCTGCAGCGAGCGAGACACAGGAAGCAAAGGGCCAAGAGCTCTGCCGTTGGAGCGATGGAAGGGGCTGGCGGGGAGGAAGGGAGTTATTTACCCCTTCCCGTAACACATGAACCAGGGGGCACCCCATGAAATTAACAGGCAGAGGGTTTAAAACCAACAGAAGGAAGTGCTTCTTCACACAACGCACCGTCAACCTGTGGAACTCCTTGCCAGGGGATGCTGTGAAGGCCAAAGTATAACTGGGTTGAAATAGTAATTAGACACGTTCATGGAGAATAGGTCCATCAGTGGCTATTAGCCAAGATGGTCAGGGACACAACCCCACGTGCCAGGTGTTCCTAAACCTGCCAGAAGCTGGGAGTGGATAATAGGGGATGGATCAGTCGGTAATTGCCCTGTTCTGTTCATTCCCTCTGGGGCACCTGGCATTGGCCACTGTTGGAGACAGGACACTGGGCTAGATGGACCATTGGTCTGACCCAGTGTGGCCGTCTGTATGCAGTACCCCAGGGGAGGAGAAGGTTCCTGGGACAGCGTTTACCAGACTTGCCCCGCTGAGCAGTTACTCGACGAGCAGCCCCGAGGGCGTACGCTCCTGTTTTGTAGCCCTCCGTGTGGGCCGGCCCCCCTTTGTGGAGCGGAACACAGGCCATATCTGGGGCCCTGAAACAAGCCCTGGGACAGCTCCACCCTAGAAGAGGGAGATCCCAGGGGGGGCACTGACTTAACTCTACCAGCAGCCGGGGTGGGGGGCACGGCTTTTCAAAGTGCTGTGTCGCCACTGGGGGAGCCATTTCATCGCCCGCCCCAGAAGAGCCAGGGCTGGAGCGAAGGCGGGACACAGCTGGCCTCCCGTAGGTCTCGGCCCACCCCCCAACTCACAGCGGAGGTCAGACCTGCCGAGGTCTCCCCTGTGCTGCCTAGGAGTGGGGTGCTGAAGTGCCTTTGCAAAGCCCGGGCACCAGGCTGCACCAAAGCCCCGACGGGATACGATGCCGGAGGCTGCTGCTGGTGCCCCTGGGGAGGGGTGAGCACAGCCAGGGACTCAGGACATCTCCCCCGTCCCATGGCCTGGTTGGACCAGCTCCCCCCCAGACCTGCACCCATGTGCCACGGACGCTGCCCTTTCCCCTCCAACCGCCCCGGCTGGCAGCAGGCTGCACGCGGCCCCCAGGTGCGGGAGTCAGGGCTCCACCCAGTGACTGGCAAGGGGCACGGGTTTGCTAGAGCGGGTTATTTTCAATGAGCTGCCCAGGCTGTGGAGCTGGCGAGCACCAGTCCGTGATCTCTGTAGAGCAGGCAAAGGAAGAGGGTCAGGCCAGGCCTCGGAGTGAAAGAAACTCTCTCCGGAGGACGCTGCCAGCTGCTCACACCCCCCCCTCAGCCTGGCAGCCGTGAGCTGCACTGCACCTCCGCAGGCGAATGCCGTCCGGAGATGCCCAGGAGGGTGGGGAGCTCGGCATTACCACCGATGAGGTCAAGAGTCGGATCCAGCACGACAGCTGCTGCCAGGCTCCGAGATTAGCCACCAGGCTCCGGCGCCTCCCGCTGAGACCTGAACCCTCATTAGAGGGCGTCAAGCCCCAGGCAATTTGCTAAATGAATCCAGCAGCCAGGAGAGGCCTTGCCCTCACTCCGCTGCCCCAGGGGGGAAGACGGAGGGGGTCCTTCATCCCATTGCCAGCCCTTCACAGGCCCATGACCCCAGCCTAGCAGGTCTCTCCCCACACCAGGGCCATCTTGGGTCACATGGGGGCAGCCGGAGCGGGGTACTGCAGCCACTCACAGCTGTAGACGGTGGTGCAGCCCAGAGACACAACAGCTGCCAGCATGCGACACAGCCAGACCGCTCAGATCCAACCTGAGCTCCAGCAGGTGAACGGCAGAGCTGGGCACAGAGCCCAGGTGTCCTGGCTCCCAGGCCATGCAGGACATTGGCCCGATTCTCTCGGCTCCCACTAGGCTCTTGGTCCAGCCCCTGCACCCGTGTGTCTGACGTGCACAACGGAAGCCAGCTCCCAGCTCTGCCCCTGGCTGGCTGGCGACCGTGGGAGAGGCCCCGGGGTGGTGGCAAATTCCTGGCAAACTGGACATCTTTGGGGGCAAAATCTCCACCTGTCAAATGTTTTCAGGTTTTAATTAAAAAAAAAAAAATGGCAACGAGGGTCAGAGTTTGACAAGTGCACCCAGGTGTTTTCAGTTCCAGGTTTTTGATGAAAACCAGCAAGAATTCAGAGGAAAAATATTTTGCTTTCAGCAAAGGAGAAAATCCTGTCGGGAGCCTGAGAGCATGCGCTGGGCGGGGGGCGGGGGGGGGTGTGAGGGGGGTCCAGAGGCCCCCGCTGTTTGCCCAGGGACCCAGAAGTCCAGATTCAGAACCCAAGGGGCAGAGAGCAGAGGTAGGGGGAGGACAGTCCATCCCTAAGGCCCTGTCTACATGAAGGAATTGACCAGCAAAGCCATCCCCGAGTGACTCCCCAGCATAGACGTTCTTCTGGAACAGAATCACTTTTATTCTGGAAGAATTACTCTGCTTCCAAGAATTACTCCACTTCTCTTCCGGAATAGAGTGTCCACACAGTAGCTAGTCCGGAGTAGCTCTGCCCGTCACCTTCCTCGTGCAGATATTCCCTTTCTAGCATCTCAGTGCAAAACAACAGCATGAATGCTGGGCCACCTGGGGACGCCCGAGACACGGACCCCTGCTCAGTCCCCCCTCCTGGAGAGACCCCACAAGGGGAGGCACTGGGTGTCACTCTCTGGCACCCCGCCCAGGCCAGGGTAGAAACGGGCTCCAAAGAGAGCTCTGGCCAGCCCCTCTGGGCTAGCAGGATGCTGGGGTGGGGGGCAGGGAGGGGAAACCCCCACTCAGCGTGCAGGTGTGGTTAGAGGTTTCCCCACTTGCATGCACAGCCTGACCTGGGGGAGGGGCCACGCAGCCCCTGCAGTGAGAGTAGCACTGCAGGAGGGGGGAACCCCCCAGGGCAGCCGCCTCCATGGGACTCACGGAGGATTTGCAAGTGGCAGATTATGGGGCTAAGAGGCTGTTCTCGGGCACCCTGTGAGTGCAGGGGCTGGGTGGCTCTGAGAGGCGGGGACCTGGCTGGGGGCCTGGCCTTGCTCCAGGTGCCCACAGGCACGCGGCTCCTGCTCCGCTCCCTGCCACGGCGGCAAGAGCAGGGGCGGGCGGCGAGCCATCTGACCTGGGCCGCTCTTCCTCCCACCACCGCAGCCCTGGGCATGGGACCAAACGCCGCTCCCGCAGCCCAAGCATCTCCTCTGCCAGCGGGGTGGCAGCTGGTCCCCTAGGGGGACGTCCCTGGCACCCTTGGCATGGGGCCCACCCCATTCACAGCTGGTTCCCTTGGGGCTGGTTTGCCACGCGCCCTGCCCTGCGCCCCAGGAGAGCTCCGGCAGGGCCAGTGACCCAGCAGCCTGTGCTCTGGGATTGCCGTGAGCTGGAAGGGCCTAGAGCCCAAGGCCGGCGCACGGCACCAGGACTTCGGGGGGTGCTGGGCATCAGGGACGCATCCCCCAGCCCCTCGTCACACTACCAGCCACCTCCACTACAATGCCGCAGCTTCTCCAGCAGGTGGCACCGCTTCAATGAGAAACCTGCACCCGGCCCCCAAGTGCCCAGCCCTGGGCCTGGCGCTCTCCTCCCCCGAGACCCCCCGCCAAGGGCCGAGAGCCCCTCACCCTGAGCCCAGTGTCCCGGGCTGGTGTCCCTGGGGGGCAGCAGGGGAGCTCAGCCCCCCACCCTGGGCCCAGCGCCCGGGGTGGGGGGGCAATGGGGGGTGGGGGGAACACGTGAACTCAGCCTCTGTCTGCACCAGGAGCGGGTGCCAGGCTGGATAGGAAATGGCTTTGTGGGGTGCAGCTCGGGGCATGGGGGAGGGGCTCCCAGCCCCCCAACTCCTGGGGTGTGCTTCGCACTGGGGAGTCAGACAGCAGTTAAGCCTCAGGCCAGGTTCGCCGCACTAACAACGGAAAGGGGCTTGGAGCTTTTCCGCCAGGCCCTGAATTGCACTAAATAGTAAAGCACCCACAGGCCAGACACGCAGGGAATTAAACGACCCACCAGGGATTCCCGCCAAACGCCAGAGCTCGCTGCAAGGTGTAACCCCTTCCACCGCACCACTAAGCATTCTACCAACCCTCCTTGCCCCTCCCAGGGCACTGCCAGGGAGACAATCTTACACCCCCTTCCCCAAACCCCAGACGCTCTTCCTGCATCACCGAAAGGCAGCCAGCTCTGGGGTGGAACGCAGCAGCTGTTTAACGGTGCACGGCCATACTGCACAAGACGTGGGGACAGAAGGGAGGGATCCCGGTGCACACGGCACGTAAGGAGGCCAAGCCAACCAAGCTGCTAGCACGGACCTTCGCGGTGAGTTGCCAGGGAGCTCGATCCACGAGCCCCGAGGCCGGGACCGTGTGTTCTTGGGCTTTGGACTCTCACCCTGCTGCTGCCACTGAACCAGCTGGGTCTGGGCAGGGCCTGTGGCTAACCCCTCATCTGCAGAAACTGCCATGGGATCGCTCTGGGCCCTCCCTGCCGCTCCACCACCACTGGGCCCATGTGGTACATCACTGCCAGCCCTGCCACCTGCATGGCCCCACCTCGCAGCCAGCGGCAGCCTCCGCAGTCCTTCTTGCCTGGGGGGGCTGCAGACGCCGCCTGGCAGCCAGGATCCCCGGACTAGGACCCAGACAGGCAGCGCCCTCCCGCCAACCTGCCAGGGTGCTGGGAGCTGCAGCCCTGGGTTCAGACGCCCGCTCGTGGTAGCCCCCTGTGACCGACGGGGCAGGCCGTGCCCCAGCCGTGACCAGAGCACGCAGCGACCCAGCCCCTGCTGCTAGGAGGGGCCTGGCCCTGGGGGCGCGGCTGCGCGTAAGAGCCCAGCTTGGTGGGTCCTCCGGTCATGAACCTTGTCCCCGGTCCCTGCAGCCAAGGCAAAGTGAGCATCGTCCACGCACGCAGCCCCCCAGAGCTCTCGCCTGCCACTGCCCGCCGGGATGGGCTACTCGTGCCCCATTTGCCTGCGCCCACGTCAGGAGCCTGACTCCTGCCAGAGGAGGGGTGCGCCCGAGGGGGCAGCGACAAGGCGCCTGGGTTCAGCGCAGAGCACGCCAGGGCAGGGAGCCCTGGGCACCACAGCCGAACGCCGCCAGCCCCATCAGACCAGGGACGAGCCGGGGCCAGAGACCGGAGTCTCCAGCTGCCAAGGGGGCGTCTCTCTCCAGCAGCCCCTCCCCGCATCGTCCCCCACGGCCGCGGCAGGGGCCCTCCCCCGGGCGGGGCTGGCGCTCACCTGATGATGTCGATGTGCCCGTTCTTGGCTGCCAGGTGCAGGGGGCTGGTGCCGTTGGGGTCGGTGGTGTCTCCCGGCTTGGGCTCCAGCAGGGCTGTGCACATGTTACTGCTCAACAGCAGCTGGACCACCTGGGGCCCCGGAGACGGAAGGGAGACGTTTCAGAGACGGCTCGGCTCCCCTGGAGATGCAGATCCCCGCCCGCGGGCGGGACGCGGCCCAGCGACACGGTGCAGAGAGCACGGGCTGGGCCACCCACCCCGGCACCAGACCCTTGGGGCGCGGCGATGCCTTGAACTGGATCCCCGGGGCAGGGCCCGGGCCGGACCGCAGGGCAGGGCGGCCGTTTACGGGTGGGCTGCTGGCCACGGACAGGCTGGCGTCTTTCAGCGAGCCAGAGAACGTTCCGCACTGGCCAGGAGAGCCCGGGCAGGAAGATTTGTAAAGCATCAAACTACCCCCCATTTCTTCTGAGCCCCCGGGGCTGTTTGCCAGACGGCCTGGCCCACCGCCCCCAACCGAATGCTGCCCCTGCCAGGGGAGCAGCCCTGCAGCCCGGAGCCAGCCTGCCCTGCGGCTCCCAGGACACACTGCGCTCCGCCCTGCCTTTGGGAGCCACCATCAATAGGTCAACTCACCTCCCCTGGCCCCCTGGGGGCGTCCCAGCCCCCGGCTTCCTGTGCCCCCCGCCCCCGGCGCTACGTGCGGGCTGCGGGAATGCAAGGGAGTATTTTCTCATTCTCAGCCAACATGGAGCAGGAGGGACACTGGATCCTGCCCTGCGTCTCCCCAGTGTGACTCCAGGGCAGTTGGGGAGTGAATCCAGATTTCCCCTGCTGGAAGTGAGAGCAGGATCCCGGGAGCAGAGTGGGATCCCGGGCAGGGGCAGGGCGAAGCTCCCCACGCATACGCAACCCCGGCCCTGCCCAGGGAGGGGGTTGCCAGGCCAGCTGAGCCCTGCAGCAGATTCCACTGGCGCTGCTGCCCGCGTCGTCGAAAGGGGGCTCAGGCGTCTGGACGGACTTACCCCGACCCGGCCAAACTCACACGCCAAGTCCAGGGGCGTCTTCCCGCAATTGTCCATGATGCACGGATTGGACTGGTGCTGGAGCAGCATCTCCGACTGCGGGGCGGACAGAGAGGGCGGAGGTCAGCACGACGCCCCGCAGAGCTGGCACAGCACACAGAGCCCGGCCTGCCCCTCGGGGCAGGGGCATCAGGGCAGCTCCAGCCAGGGCAGGAACCAGTCCAGAGTACGTGGCACCGCCCCAGGCTGCCCGCTGGCTTGGCCGGTGCCCCCCAATCCTTGCCCGCAGCCCCCTGCTAGCCCAGCCCTGGGCCCCCACAGATCTGCCAGTGCCCCTCACTCCCAACCCACAGCCCCCTGCTAGCCCAGCCCTGGGCCCCCCACAGCTCTGCCAGTGCCCCTCACTCCCAACCCACAGCCCCCTGCTAGCCCAGCCCTGGGCCCCCCACAGCTCTGCCAGTGCCCCTCACTCCCAACCCACAGCCCCCTGCTAGCCCAGCCCTGGGCCCCCCACAGCTCTGCCAGTGCCCCTCACTCCCAACCCACAGCCCCCTGCTAGCCCAGCCCTGGGCCCCCCACAGCTCTGCCAGTGCCCCTCACTCCCAACCCACAGTCCCCTGCTAGCCCAGCCCTGGGCCTCCACACAGCTCTGCCAGTGCCCTCAATCCTGCCCCACAGCCCCCTGCTAGCCCAGACTTCTTGGAATACCAGTTACGCCCAACTGAAGGGTGATTCTGTGATAGGGAGAAATGTCCTGCCAGGACGAGAATGAGACCAACCAAGCTCACCGACGGGTGACCAGCTGTGATACATGTGGCCAGGCCTCCACCCCAGCTGCTATCCCAACTTACCCTTCAGTCCCCTGCCCTCTGGCAGGGGCACACCCCCTCTGCCCCTTGCCATGGAAGGACACACAGAGCGCCAGCCAGCCAGCGCCTACTGCTCACGTGAGCAGGAGCCTGGGCAGGGCCCAGCAACGCAGCCGCCCGGCCCGCTGGCCAGCGCTCAGAATGCCCCAGGGCAGAAAGTTGGCTCAGGGACGGGCAGCTGAGCACATGGCCTTGGCCAGCCCCCGGGTGCAGGGTCCCCTCCCAAGATGCTCCCCATCCTCCCACACCCTCAGCTTCCCCCATGCTGCGGAGCTGCTTCCGGTTGACCCCGCCGTCAGCGCGCCCGGCCAGTGCCAGCCCACCCGGCCCCGACCCGGCGCACAGCTCCCACCTCGCGGAGGCAGTGGACCAGGCCCCCGGGGGTGGTCAGCGAGCCCAGCCCCCCTTACCACGTCATAGTGGCCGTGCTGCGCCGCCAGGTGCAGGGGGATCTGCCCCTCGTCCGACTGGACGTTCACGGACGACCCGGCTTTCAGCACCATTTTCATGGGCTCCTTCTTGCCTTGCCAGGCAGCGTAGTGCAGGGGCCGCATCCCTGCGGGGCGGAAGGGGAATGGCCGGCTGAGCAAGAGGTGCCCCCCCCAGCCAGCAACCCGGCCGCAGCCCGCACGGGAGGCCTGGCTGAATGGGCACCTCCCACCTCCAGCCCTGTCCAGGGTGGAGCCGACAGAGCGGCTGCCCCCAAAGGCGTGGCGTGGCCCCGGGATCTGCGCTGCTCCCGCCCAACCCCCAGCGGGCCAGGGCCAGGGCCAGGAGTGGAAGTGACCCGCTGGGGGGTTGACACGGCAGGGAGAGGAGGGGGCCAAGAGCAGGAGGGGCAGCTGGCAGGGGCCCAGCGGGATCTCACCTCCCCCAGCTTCAGGAGCTGCTTGCCCATCGCAGCCCCCTTGCAGCGTGTCAATGCCCGCCCTGGTTCTGGCCTTGATCCCGCGAGGCCTCATGCAGTGAGGGGTGCGTGTATGAACAGAGGCTGCATGGGGGCACGTGCCAGGTCAAATGCCTCCAGCCCCCACCCACTCTCCAGGGGGCAGGGTAAGAGGGGCAGGATGGGACGGCCGAAGAGACAGGTTCTGGACAGTATCCCCCGTAGGGCTGGTGGGAGCCCGGGAACTGCTCCAAGCCAAGGCAGAGTCAGGCTTCCCGGCATACTACCCGTGTGCTGGGGGTGAGGGCGCTGGCACCGGACAAGCCCTGAGCTCCCTACCAGCCCCAGCGGTGGGGTCCCTCCAGCAAGCTGGCTGCCCTGCTCTGTGGCTAGGGGTCTCTGGGGCATCAGGCTGGCAGCCTGGAGAGCCTACGGCCCCTGCTGGGAGCAGCCGGATGGGCACGGCCCGGGCACCACTGCTGTGACCCGGCCAGTTACGAAGCTCACTGGGGTCACCCTGAGCTCCCAGCCCCCGGCAGGGACGCCGGCACTTGCCTTTATTGTCCTTGATGTCCACAGCGGCCTGGGCCTCCAGCAGCAGTGAGATGAGCTCTGTGTTCCCATTGAGAGCGGCGTGGTGCAGGGCCGAGAACCTGGGGAGACAAGGCACAGGGTGAGGCCGTGACCCCCGCCCCGGGATCCCAGCTCGGGCAGGAGGGGCCCAGCACCTCGGGCACAGGTTAGCGCATTAGCGCCAAGAGGATGTTTCTGAGGGTCTGGGGACCCCACCACCCTCGCAGTCAGCCCCTTCCCCACGGAGCGCAGGAGAACACCGCAGAGGGCGCAGCACGAACCACCCACAGCCCAGGCCTACAACAAGGGCTGGATACACAGAGAGGAGATGTGGGGTTCCCTCTTTGGTGCGGAACTTGATTGAGATTTCCCCCGGGTTACAGCAGCAGGGCCCCGCCTGGGGGGACCATCCACAGCACAGCTCAGCTGGAAGGCAGCGCTGCGTTTCGGGGGAGACCCTGGGGGGTCCAGGTTTCCCAGGGGCAGGCAGGTCCAGGCAGTGGGATCCCAGGCAGTCAGTGACCCAGGGAATCGCCGCCACCACAGGGCAGGGAATCTGCTTTTTCACTAAACTCTTCCCTCTTCCCCCCCACCCCCCAGGATCAGCACCCAAATCTCCAGCCAGGCCTGCAGTTGACCATATGTCTTGGACCAAGAACCCAATGGGACTGAAAAGCAGTGCAGCCTAGTGCACAGAGCACCGGACTGGGATCTAGAGGGCCTGGGTTCTCTTTCAAGCACCAGCCTGCTGGGTGACCTTGGGCAAAGCCCTTCACTGCTCGGTGCCTCAGTTTCCCTCTCACCCTTTGCCTGTTTGGACCATCGGGGCAGGGGCTGTGTGTGCGTGCTGTGCCCAGCACAATGGAGGCCCCGTCTTGCCTGGCCTCTAGCTGCTACTGAAATATAACCAATCATCCAGGAGCTTTCCTGGGTCCCAGATCTTTTGCTCCAGCCACTGAGCCCTGCAGCCTCTCCAGCTACGAGACCGGGTGCGCTGGGTTGCGTGTGGGGCAGGCGGACGCTGAGCCGAGCAATCCAGGCTGCAAGGGAACACAGGCAAGGCCCTGCTCAGCCCTGCCCATCCAGGCTCATCGGGAGAAAGCAGGACAGGCGCTGACCTACTTGCTTCTGTAAACAACCCAGAATCCTCTGCGCCACCACAATGTTCTCCGGCTGCCTGCGTCCCACCGCGCACAGCCCCTTACCCGGGAAGAGGGGTCGGGGTAACCGGCTGCACCCCTGCTCCCTGCCCCAGGGTGCTGCTTGCTGGAGCGGGGAGTCGGGGGAACCATTATCCATCACCACCCGGAGGGCGATAACCCCTCCAGCTCGCTCTCTCCTTGCTACTGTCTACGGCACACAATTTTAACAGTGAGGTTAGCCACTGGAACAGTTCGGGGGGCGGCTCCATCTCTCAGTCAAGACAGGACGTCGGTCTCTCTCTCTACGGGATCTACTCGCTCAGAAGTTCTGAGTTCAAAGCAGGACTCGCTGGGGGAGATCTAGAGCCCTTCTGAACATACGGGCCCCCTCTGGC